>NW_008825285.1:1745864-1764686 GCF_000699105.1 Pygoscelis adeliae | reverse complement strand
CGGCCGGCCGGCGCCCCCTTTGCGGGGTCAGCTCGGGGGGCCGGACCCCGCTCTAGATGGGATAAGCCGTAAAGATGTTTAGCTTTGAAGGGGATTTCAAAACAAGGCCCAAGGTGTCTCTCGGAGGAGCGAGTAGGAAGGTAAGGAACGGCGCCTGTCTGTCTCCGCGTTTGTGTCTGTGTCGGTTTCCCTCGTCCCCCGTCTGCCTTGCCGCCTTGTATTATCGTTATTTTAACCGTTGGGCCTTCAAAAATGGGAGCAGCTATGACTAAGGTTTAATAGAGGGGAAAAAATCCTCCCCTCCTGATGATGTGTTTATCTCTGATCTCCTTGGCTCTGTGGTGTTTTTTTTTTTTTTTTAAATCAGGCCACACACACCCTCCCAGGCTTGTAGTCTAGTAAGAATTGTGGGAAGCGAGGAAATGTCTCCTTAGCTCGTCCCCCCTGCAAGCAATCCGGTTTGTTGTGGCTGGTAGCACCTCCCGAGCTGTTCGTCTCTAGGGCTCCCGGGGTGAAGGAGGGAAGGGCTGGGAGACCTCTTGTCCATTTCTCTCCAAGGGCAAAGTCTTGCGTGGGCCCCCCTCGCTGGAGGGATGAGGGGGGGAAACAGACAGCCTTACACAACTCGAGATCGATGCACACTGCTGGGGGAGGCTTCATCCACGTGAGTGAGGGTTGCCGGCTCACAGGTTTAGCTTTTCTCTGTCAAGTTTACGTTCAGTCAATTTGTCGTGTGCAGGGTGAGTAGCAGTTAATTGTCTGCTGTACCAAACTATTGAATTTCCTTATAATTATTGATGGAAAAGAAGTGAAACGGTTT
Source organism: Pygoscelis adeliae (assembly GCF_000699105.1). Classification (NCBI taxonomy): domain Eukaryota; kingdom Metazoa; phylum Chordata; class Aves; order Sphenisciformes; family Spheniscidae; genus Pygoscelis; species Pygoscelis adeliae. Next base: position 1,763,866 of record NW_008825285.1, on the reverse strand, counting down.
ATTTAGATCTTGGACAGGGTACTCAAATGTTTAGTCAAGCACTGAAGGGCATGCCGAAGAACAAGAGGAAGGACAAAGTGTTTTTAGAAGCGGCCTGTTTTGTAAGGGTCACTTTAATTCACTGCTGAAATACTGATTCCTCATGTTATCATTGGACGTGATTGTGTGGGAAGCTATTGAATGTTTTCATTAGTATTTTTGAATCTTAATGGGGGCAAAAATAAGTCTTAAGTTTTGTTATTGTGCCCTGTAAGCAAGTTTGGTTCTCTGAAACTTTTAAGGCTTGGCAGTACAGTTAGGAAACTGAGCTAAAATACTGCACTATGTGATACTAAAATCACAGTGGAGTTTGCATTTTGGTGTATTCCCTTACATAATTTATTAAAGAGAATGTGTAACAGAACTGCAGTTAAATTGTGCAGCTTTTCATCTGAATCACTTTCTGTTTCTCATAAGATGTTTCTGTTCATTAGACTACATACAATGGCATTACATGAGTGAAAAATACAATAAGTGTTCCCCAGTTGAAGTAGGAATTGACAGAGCATGCTCTGGTCATAAGCTGTACGCTTTAGGTACTTTGCAACTTTTGGCACTGACTTGCTAATAGTGTTACTTGCAGAACATGTTTCCTTCTACAGAAGTAAACAATTGTCATAATATCTTCTTTTACATGTACTGATTTCTTCACGAAAATTCATCAGAATTCTATCTATTTTAATTGTATGGGACAAATTTATTGATGTTATACAGGTATAAATTTCCAAGGGCAAATATTAAAAGGTAAAGGAAGTGGAAACTGAAATTGATGCATAACCTTCACTCTGTCCAACACAAAGATTGTATTTCACGATCAGATTGATACTGACTGGTCCACAGATTTAATGATTTTACATTGGTACACTGAAGTGCTTGTGCTGCATCAATGCAAATCAGTTAGTCGCAGCTTTGCGCATCATGGTTATATGGACATTGTAGAATGCCCTTGAAATAGCTGCTTATTTTCAGAAACTAGGTACAGTACTAGTGAATTTATTTAAACAGTACTAAGACTTACTTTTAAAAGTACACTTTACCTGAACTTTTATGTAAACATACTACAGCAGAGACTGGTGTGGCAAGTGTTTACATGGGTTCCACGAGCTTTTCATTATCTCATGTCACAGGCTCCTTGTGATCATGTTTCTCATACCTATAGGCTTCGTTTTACAGAAGGCTGAATTGTAAAACGTTTCCTTTCAGCTTTTTGTGCACGTGGGAAAAGAAGATGAAATTGTTCTTTGACAAACCCCCTTGCCTTCCCAAATGTGCATAATTTTAGAAAGAGACAGCATATAGTTCCAACCCTGCACCTCTGCGATGCTCTGTTAGTTAGCTGGATGCTTAGTACTGCCTATTTGGATTCCTTTTGGAATAAAGCACAACTCAGAGATACTGGTAGAATCTGTATGCAGGCTGCTTAATGCTAAGAATAACTCTCTGCCCAATTTGGGGAAGTTTCCCAAATGTTGTTGCACCTGTATAACTAACTACATTATCAAAACCCTCCCAGTATGAAAGCCGGGACTCCAGTTTGCGGAGATGGTCAGTGCTGAAGATGCTAGCAGTCTTCCTGATGTGGATACAACTACACCAAAATAAGCCATCAACCAACCTGACTATTAAGCGAGTTGCTTTACTAACATGAACTGCAGCTGCAAACAGTAACTGTGTTGGTCATGGGTCACGGGTTGTTCCCCTGTCTGACATTGCCATGTGTGTCTGTAGTGTTTCCTTGGGCCTCACGAGGGGTCTTGCCAATGTAGGCACGATGGTAGAAATATAGTTGGGGGACTTGTGGCATTATGGCAGTTAGAAAGGTACTGAATCTAGTGTGCTTTCTCACCACTAACTTTTATGGCATTTTGCAATTACAAAAGCAGAGAGCTTCAGGTTTGTTTTTACACAGTTTGCATCTTATATTCATGTGTGTTATGATGGTCTGAATTGCGGATGATGTAGAGAGGTACTTCAACCAAACTTTTTGTAGGTAGTCTTTAAGTATCACCTTTTTTTGTTAAAATCTTGGGTTGCAAAATTAATGTTCTCAAAATGACTGTCCCCGTGACTGGTCCTTTCAGAATATTACTGTAACATTTTAACACTGCTTTGTATGTAAGTGTAAAAATATAGGTGGTATTGTCAGTGTTTGGACTTTTCAATCCATATCTAATTTCAAAAATCTACTGATTGATTTGGACTATTTGCATTAGTTGCATATGTGTTCGAGTGTATAGATACTGTGTTTTATTTACAATGTGATAAGTTTTAATTTTTGGGGTTGCTTATTGTCACCTTTAAAACATGATTCCCTGCTTTATGAGGCTCTTCAAAAGATATTTTCAGATTTAGTTTTAATTGTAACTGGCAAAACATATTTTTTTACTTCTGAAGTAAAACAGCCTCCAAAAATGAATACTGTTACTGGCGTTCAATGCGGGAAGGTTAGCTAAATCCCAAGTAACTAGCGATAGGACGAGAGGAAATGGCCTCAAGTTGCGCCAGGGGAGGTTTAGGTTGGACATGAGGAAAAATTTCTTTACTGAAAGAGTAGTTAAACATTGGAACAGGCTGCCCAGGGAACTGGTTGAGTCACCATCCCTGGAAGTATTTAAAAGACGTGTAGATGAGGTGCTTAGGGACATGGTTTAGTGGGCATGGTGGTGTTGGGTCGATGGTTGGACTCGATGATCTTGGAGGTCTTTTCCAACCTTAATGATTCTATGATTCTATGATTCTAAGGTCTTGAATTACTCATGGACTTTTTGTACAGGACACTAATTGTTGCCTAAAAGGCTATGGCTGCAGAATTGCTGTGGTGCGTCAGGCAGAAAAAAGAGGTGTGTCAGAAGAGTTGGTTTGGGGTGCAGTTCAGATTGAACTAACCCAACCTAACTGTGCAGTGGACTGAAACAGGTGGTCCTTCACCTGGGTGGTTCCCACCCCATCCTTTGTGTCCTGTATAGTGAACATATTTCTTCAAGGTGGAGTGTCACCATGCCTTCTGGTGGCAGCTGGCAGGTTTCACTAATTTTATCATGAAGTTGGACTCTCGGTGGCATAGTGCAGAATCTTTTTAACCATGTCAGCTTGATTTGGTACAGTTGGGCCTAGTGTTCCTTTATTAATTTTATGAGTGTTAAGAAAAATATGAGGTTACCAGTTCTTTAGTACATCCATGCAGGGGGATCCCCGTGCCTGTGCTGAGATGTACAGGGGGCTCTGTAGCTCCACATTATTCATTTAGGTTGTGAAAAGTATTAATGATATCTTGTAAGCCTTTAACAGGAAAAATGGTTAAAAGAATATTATTAAGTCAAATTTAGAGTATCACTTGAGATATCTAAAACATGCTTTTATAAATCCCAAGACTGTTTAAAATAGAGTATTTTTGAATTATAATACAGTATGAGATAGTTTTTAAAAAAATCTTCATTTTCAGGAATTTGTGATACAGATGAGTTAGCACTGTCATGAAAGTGAAACCAACTTCGCTGAGTTTCTTTTTGGGTTTTGGTTTTGTTTTTGAGGAAGCCACAGAAAATTACTAATGAACAAATAGTGATGACTCCATCTGTATTTTAAAAAGTGTCTAATTTCTTTTAATATGGACATTTTTAATAATGAAAGATCTTCAATTTACCAAGTTTGTTTATATTTTATTTTAATAGTTACTGATACGCTTTCTTAAATTAATAGCATAACATTAAGCATTAGATTCCTGTATATTTTCCTCCCTCCTCAGGTGAAGTGCAGAGGTAGAACTCCAGAAGCACCTTGTTTGCTCTTTGTTGCCTGTATTCTACACACGACGTAACTTCTCATGAAATAAAAATTAGTGACATAAAAACAGTAGGCTGTAAGATCGCCAGTGTATGGAGAGATCTGCACAGGTTAGGATTGCTTATGGTGATAGATGTCTGTAGGATTTAAGCAACGATGGGACAGATTTAAAAAATAGTTTTGTTTCTCTCTTACTGATTGAGGACAGTTGTTAATAATTTCAGGAAGGAAGAATCACTGTTTTATTGTATCTTATTTGAACCTACACCAGGTCACGATGGAAATTAAATGATGCTAGGGGTTTATAGTACAGGATTTCTAGATTACAATTACAAATTTACAATTTATTTTTGAATGGTGGGAAAGAATTGCACTGCTTTGCTCCATAAGACCTTTGTCCAATAAGGCACATGGCATAGATCCTTATGCAAGTACTACGTACCTCATTCTGAGTCAGAACTGTGTTTTGTCCATAGCATTGAAATGTCAAAGCCTAAGTCTTGAAATACTTTTTGAATTTCAGATCTGTGGTGTGGAAATATGATGAGACCATCAAGTTGTAAAATAATGACCGTCTGTCAGTAGGAAACTATATAATTAATGCATACTAGATTCTTGTGGATTCTTTTCTCTCTGGGTGACATATAAAATTCTCCTCCTTTGATAGGAAGCTACGAATGATGGAGTTGTAGTTAGCTGACAGCAGTGACTACATTGTTATTTTCAGTTACGTGCTATTTTTTCAAATTCAAACCAAAAATTTCTGCTTTTATAGATATATTTTTTCCTGCTTCTTTCTGAGAAAATGAAAAGTCACTCAACTACAATGATGTGTTCAATATACGTCTTAAAAATCATAATAGAGACAAACTGAGAGTAAATTTAAAAGCAACTTGTTTGCATTTCATTTGGCCTCTAGAGCCTCCAGTAAAGTCCCGGTTCCGCTGTGCTTGGCTTTGTAGCTACCATGATAAAAGTGGTTCCAGATACCCCCCACCTCCTACAGTAAAATTTGAGCTAAAATGCTGAGATGTTTTCTAGCAAGCACTGTGACACAGATTTCAGTGAGGCCAGGCTTTCCTTGGCCAAATGCCTCTTCCTGGGCATGTTTTAAGTACTTTAAAATACCTTATTCTGGAAGATGGTCTTCTCTACATACAAACTTAATCATGATGTAAATAATCAGAGATATGAAGAGTCACAAACTGTTTCAAAGCAGAATTTTTCAAGCTGCTGAACATGTTTTACTCAGGCTGGCTGAGCTGCGTGTCCAATGGCATTGAAATGGTCGTGGTTAAGTTCAAGACATTGTGAGTCTTTTAAAATGCTAATTTCTTTTAATATTCAGAAAAAACAATTGAAGTGGAGTTTATCTTGTCTAAAATAATGTTGGGAACTAGAAACATTGTTGACAACCACTTTGGAGGGGTCCACCATTTGTTCTCTACAAATAAATGCTACAAAATCTTCCTTTTATTTGCTGGACTTATTAAATACTTGCGTTGAAAGGAATTTTACTCTATAAATTGCTTAGGTCACTTCATTTGCTTTGGGAGTTGTTATTGATTTTTATGTGGTTCAAGCTAAATTCAGCTGAAAAGTCATGTTCCTCATTTTAAGGAAAGAAAAAAGATGAGAGTTCCTGGGTTTTGTAGATGAAAACCGTACAAGATTTTATAATTGTCCCCAGAAGTTAAAAGATGAAGCGCTTACTTGTTTTTCCATGAAAATTTCCTAAAAGTCATGCCTTGTACTTTGCATGATCTATTGTAATGTTAAATAGAATAGCATTCTCAACTAAAGAAAGCAAATAAACTCCTGTGGTTTACAAATACATCTCAAACATTTATTAATAATATTTTTTTTTTGTCAATGGTTTTTTTTTTTTAAATGTGCTCAGTGTTTAGACAGTACCTGAAAATAATTACTCAGTTTCACCTTTGCATCTAGCATATTTAGGTTTTAAATCTACTTGCATGGAGCTAAGATAGCTTGATTAACATGACTGCCCAGGAGTGTTCAATTCCAGATTTTAAGAGCCAACAAATAATAGAAGTATTTGAAAAAATTTAATTATGTATACATTTTTTCTTCTGAACCTGAATTTTGAGCCAAGAGGGCTGAAAGTTTATTGTCACTCTCAATATGCAAAGTGTTAAAATGCAGGACAAAAAGAATAATAATTCGTATATTTGTTTGTGTTATTCAGTCTTTGTCTAGGATATGTAAAGGCTAGGAGTTGTGAAGTTGCAAAGTTCACTTTTGCAACAAAACAGTGCATTTCAGCAAAATGAGGATAAGAAAGCAGTTTTAATTCAAATTTTTTTTTTCATTATGTATTTAATTGGAGTTTTTGAAGCACTGATGTTGTTACACTGTTGGATGTGGCTGTTCTCATCAACTGGTCTGTTACAGCAGTGGTGCGACTTCGAACTTTGCTGTGATGAATAATACAGTACATAGCAGTTTTATCCCGATGTATAAATTGACATTTCAAATATTACTTAACATTTCTTTGATGGTAGTCACAAGCTTTCCTTTCTGTATACTGTCCTCCATCTGCTTCCTTGTTTTCACCTTTTTTCCCCCCCTTCTGTCTTACTCTTTGAGTTATCATCCATAAGGTCACATTGTGTTTTGCTGTCACATACTGTTTCTTTGCTTTCTTGTTTCTTTGTGTCACGCCTCACATAATTGGTGAAGAAAACTGCTCAAATCGGGCTTTTCATGGTCCTGCAGCTTGTGTGCTAGAGCCTGAGGTTGGTTGTCTTTACCAGTATCTGCTGTTGGAGGAAGGAGCAGGCAGGGAAGGGACTGCTAGTAATATACTAAACATTGCATGAAATGCACAGTGTGTTCCCTGTTCTGCACTTTGGAGGTCAAGCTCCTGAAGAAAGAAGACTACATCATAGAAAGTGTCGGGAACTTGATTCAGAAGCGAGGCAAGGAAGATGGGGAGTAGGAATGAGCTAGGTGTGATCTCTGGAAGTTACTGTCAGGCGATCTCGTACTGTGAGTAGCTCTGGCTGTCGGTAGGCAGGAGGAGGTGGTGGAGCAGTGGCTGTAGCTGTCAGCGGTCACGTGACTGTATAGATGGGAGTTGTCAAATGTACATCACTTATCGTAACGCCGTTGTCATTCACAACCAGCCACAGAGCAACAGCTGCTGAGTTTAGCTCTTTTTCACTGTTCTGATTATTAAGAGGCAAGGCAGGGAGGATTTCAGAGATGACTGTGCAGTTAGCTGTCTTTTAGAAATAATTTTGTTAGAATGTCCTTTGTAGGCAGAGAGGATTATTTCATAGTTATTTTCATCTCTTTCCCATGGCAGGTTTATTTTCTGTTGCATGTTTACTGCTACTTTTTAATTTCTGAAGAGACAGTGTATTCCAGTTGGGTTGAATAACTCTGAAGGAGATATATTTTTCTTGTGTCTAATTTAAATATATTCTTTAGTCATAGTTATGATTCCATTCCTTTATGTTTCTGATCTATGTATGTCTTGTGAACAAGAACAAAAGTATTATTTGACCTGTAATAATTTTTTAAAGGTGGGATGTACTTACCTGAATATTTTATTCTTTGTCTTAAGATAGTTCCTCTATTGTATTGAATTTGTACTTTAACAAGTTGGTGTTTTTCTTTACAAATACTCAAAGCAAGTATGTGACATTGACCAAAACCTTAAAGTTTTGTTATTTTTTTAAAAGTGGATTGGTTTAAAAAGTGCTCACTTCAAAGAGACCTGATTCCTGATTAATGCCAAGCTGGTGTTACACTAAGTGAGGATACTTTGCCCTCTTATATCCCCCCCCCCCAATACTTAAAATTATGTGTTTCTGGTAAGCGCTCTGGCCACTTATTTTCCTTTATTTACTAATCCCTTGCATTTACCGTGTTCATATTTTTTTTGTACCATTCTGTTCTCCACTCACATGTAGCAATTTGTATTCCCTTTTCTGTGTGTTCTTTTGCTTGTTCTTTCAATCTGCTCTGAAGTGTAAGGACAAATTCAGCAGCATTGCTTCTAAGCCGAAATGCTCTCTGTATGGCGCTGCCTGCAGAAAGAAACTCTCCAAGCACACTGATGTCACTCTGATCACTTCTAAACAGGAACATTTTACTAATTCAACACATTTGGTATCAGCTGTTGAAAAAGAAGTAATCTACTAAAAAAAGTCCTGAAACTTTAAGCCACCTGTTGGTTATTTCTTAATTTAGTACATTATTCTGTGTTTTTTGCATGTGTGAGGTCAGAATCTCTTGCCTCGAGTTACCAAGCAGACCTGGAGCCTTTCCTATTGCTTGAGTGGAGATACATTGTCTTATGTATGGATTTTGTTATGATTTGTTTATACTATGTTTAACACATGGAAAAAAACCCTGTCTTTAGAGGGCAATAGCTGTAGTTAGTGGTGTCTTTGGCCATAAATACTGTCTTTAGAGGAAAAGATGGTTAACCTTCTTGTGGGATTTTTTTTCTTTATGCTTGCTCCAGTCAATGATCTGAAATACAAACCCAATTTTAAGTTCCTTTTTTGCATCTAAGTTTTTCTTTTTTTTCATTCTCTCTTGATGATCTGTGTTAAAGTATTTTCTATCCTAAAGAAACTAGGAGAATCATGGCCTTGCTTCCTCTGTATCATCAAAAAAGAAATGCAGAAAAGTTTTGCCCTCAGTTTTTGTATCTGCATATGGACATTGAAAATATTCCACCACAGTTGTTTTAGATGTGTTTAAATATTTTATAAACAGTTGTTTGCCAACTTCAAATTTATTTTTATGTATTCAGATATAATACATTTTCAGCTTGAGTGTGTTTTATTTCTTAACTTCTCTAGACTAACAAGGGCACAGGGAGAAAAAGGAAGTAGTTACATGTATCGTAGAAGTATCCTGAAAGTTTCAGTTTGTAGCCTTAATTTGGGTGAAGAGTTTAAAATTTTAAAAGAAAAAATTACTACCATTTATGTTATGTCTGTTTTGACATCTTTTCCGGACAAGTTTTGAGGAAAAGGATAAGTAAATATAAGAGCTTAATGCTTTCTTGCAAGTTAGACAAAAGCATGGGGCTTTGGTAATCACATTTCAGAGTATGTGATTACTCTGAACGTGCCACAACTTGCTGTACGCACCTGGGCCAATGACTTATGTACGCTCCAAGCAAGGAAAACACTCGATCAACATTTGGTACTACCTGGTAGGATTGGGACCCTATTGTGTTTCAGCTCCCCCATTTGTAAATGGATGATGTTTGCCTAGATTATTGGGATGCTGAGAACACAAACCTGGACAGGGATCAGTACAGTTTGCTGCTGTTTGCCTGTCCCTTTTCTTTTTATGTAGCTTCCCTCTGTCACTATGCTTTTGAGAGGTCTGTCTTACATGTATTTCTAAGAGCAGAAAATGATTTAACACTTACTTTTTCTCCAGTGTTTTACATATTACATATTATGAACAATCCTCGAAGTGAAGTCTGGATTAAATGTCATGAATGCATTTGAATCATGTGTTTGAATGAAAATGCAATCATATCTTTATTTGTGTTTTATAGGAAGAAAAGGCTTCTCTCCTGCATCGGACTCAGGAAGAAAGGAGAAAACGAGAGGTAAAGTAGACTGTAAGCGTTTGCATGCACACTGGATTTTTCTTTGATGTAGTAACATTTACAGTCCAAAGTACTTTCTTCTGCTGCAGTCGTACCTAGTTCAGGAATGTTTTGTTTCACTTTGCAAGTTCTACATAGTCTTCCAGTATACTAGAATTGACAAACTGTTTGACTGCTTTTAAGGTGCTTCTCAGAAGTGATTTTCATCTCAAAAGAAGGTAGTTAAACATGCACTGGGTGCAAAGGGAATTTTTCCTTTTTATTTTGGTGCTCATTTGATCTAGTCTTTGTTGAGAAAAGACAGGTATTTGAATAGTAAATTGCATTATTTGCCTTGTCCATAATCTATTACTATGAGTTGGTCTCGGCAAACTGTCTTCTGCTCCTGGTTCTACTATGGTTTCTTGGATGACCTTCAGCAATTCACTTCCCCAGTGTGTGCCTCAGTTCTGTGGAGGTAGAATCAGAACAATGATACTTGAATGCATCCTAAAGTGCTTTGAAATCACCTGATAATTGAGGAGCAAGGAGAAGTAGTTGTGAGGCTGATGTGTGAGGCTTTAGGAAATCTTAACACTGGTTTGAGATGGAAGCTTATTGCCATGGATAATTCAGTCTGGAATAATGCACAGGAGGAATAGGCATTGAAAGGAAAAACATCAGTTTTAAAACATTAATATATGTGGCAATATGAAAACAAAATTTAGTGATACGGAATTAAAGTGAATATGTTCGTTTTGTCATTTTTTTCCCCTCTGATATGAGTGGAAACAATTTGGTCTTAAAAATGATTTAAAAAGTGTAACTATGTAGTTTTCATGCTAATCAAGAAAACAGAGCTGTTTGCCCCTTAAAGATGTGTTTGATCCTTGCTAGATTCAGTATGGGTTCCGCAGTGACTCCTCTGTTTCTGAGGACAGTTACTGCATTTTTTTCTTTCCAACTTGAATGTATAATTATGGACCAAGTTTAAGTATGAAGTTAGTAGGATTTCACCAGTTAGTTCAGAATGCTGTGTTGTGAATCAAATTTATGATCAGGGAGTCCTTACCAACATAGGCAAAAAGACTTTTTTGCACTTCATAAACTTTTTGCCATATATCAAAATAACCCATTCAGTTGCTTAATTCTGTCTGCTGCAAAGATGATGCGGAGTCATATACTCATATCTGTGTATGTACACACATACACACAACGATTTTCTGTGGCATGTATCAGATCCTCACAAAATGAATGACTCCTCTGAGAATAAAATCAGTTATGGCTTTTAAAAAAATGCCTGTAGCAGAATCTTAGCAGTGACCTCAGACTTCAAACCTTTGCAGTTACGGGTTGCTAATTGATAATTGTGTATTCTAGGATAAAACCTGTATCTAGAGAAAAGGAGAACATATATACTTTCTAGTTGAGCATTGCATTACGATTATGAAGAGACAGTGCCTCTCTGTGATTGAAACTCTCTCCTGCTTGCCCCCATACTTTGCACTTCTACTGTTAGGTACTTTGGAGAGAAAAAGGAGATTTGGCCTATGAAAATTTTGGTTTTGGTCCATGCTCTAGAGGTAATTAAAGTCTTTCAAGTGTATGCTTATTTGGAGAAATTGCTTTAGCAACCCGGGTTTCTAAGAAAAATAAAGTAGGCCTTCAATAGCAAATTCATCTGGTGTTTCTCTGGTCAGTTCAGGTTAAGTTCTTAAGTTGGATGTGTTTATATGGCACAATAAATTAGAAATCAAGTCTTGCGAGTTTATAAATTTCATTAAAATACATTTGGGAAAGTTCACATAAACTTTCAAAACATTTTGGTGTTTTGTTTTGCTTGGTGGCCCTCAGAATTATAGGCTCATTATAGTTCAAGGATTGCTTAGATTAAAGTTTCGCTTCTCAAAGCAGGCTTCTCTGATTGTTACTCTCGATCTTCCTACTTTGCCTTCCTCAACCACTGCTTCGTAGCTCTAAGTTCATGAGCAACTATTTTATTTACTTCCCTCTTTCATCCCCTAAGAAACTATATGGACATAATTAGAAACCTAATTACAGTAGCCAGTTCCCTTAGATATTTATTGTGATGGGATGTGCTGGGGGTGTTGTCACTCACTGAGTGTTGACTCACTGAGTGCTCTTTCCATAGTACCTGAAGCAAGCTGGCTTTCAGTTCCTCAGAAGGTGAGCCATTGTAAAGGGATGATTTTAAACTACTCTTTCTAGCTGCTGAGGAAGACATCATAAAATGACTCACTCTATATGTCTGGTTTGAAGGAGAGAGCAAGAATTCGTATTAATTTCCATATTGTCCCCCTGGGCTTAAAGCATTAAGCCTCATTTTCCTTTTGACAGCAGTGTTGTCTCCAAGTAACTGTTTATTTTTTTTTTGTGGTTTTTTTTTTTTTTCCCCACTTCTAAACTGCACCAGCCTCATAATACTGATACATTATTTGAGTGGAAACAAATAAGCAGGTCTTCAGTGTTAGCTGATCTATGCTGAAAGAGGAATGGTGTCATTGAATTTGATGAATTCTTCAACATTTTAGTATTAAGAGTTTGTCTACTAAATTACAAATGTGTTTATTTTGATTTCTGTAGTATTACATACTTATTGATTCTTAAAAATTCTTTTGCAATATCTTAATGTTAAGTGTACACTTAAAAACATAAAAAGCTTTCTCCCTGATTTATGAGTATTGGATGCAAACCTTCAAACACTTTATTTTACTAATGATGAATGCTTAATTTTCATTTAAAAATTTCCTTTTGAATACAAATATATGTGACAGAATTGTAGAAATTAGAGTCAGTTCCACAACGTTGATTTCGATTTTCTTGCTTCTGTTTTGCAGGAAGAAAGGCGGAGGCTGAAAAATGCAATAATAATCCAGTCATTTGTAAGAGGGTACAGAGACAGAAAACATCAAGTAAGTACTTCTTTGTTTAGAAAGATGTAAAACAGTTTTGCTGAAAATGAGACTTTCTAGTAATAAATAATTCAACTGAAAAATCTTCATCTTTTTGAGTATTGTGTGTGCCCAGAAAGTGCAAGTTCTTTTTCTCTCTTGATGTTTTCGTTTGAACCTCAATATTTTAGTAGATGGACGTTTATTCTGCAAAGCATGTATGTGACAGTGGACTTCAGTGGGATTACGCAATGGTTTTTTTGAGCTGACAAAGCGTATGAAAACAGTTAGGTATTAGCAGCTTTCACACACCAGTGGAGCTTTTTTTTCCAATATGACTAAGATGGTAATTTGAGTCAAAAAGATGTTCTTTCTAAGCTGCTGTTGGGTAGATTATTCTAAGAAAGAGTTGTATCTGTTTAAATTCGCTAATATTTATTGAGTAAACTAGATGAAAATGTTTGATGTGATATTCTTTACTTGAAAAACAACACATTTGTTGCAATGTGTACTCTTTGAATTACAGAAAGCAATTATGGCTTTAACTATGATATTGTATGTATGTTTTGATCTCTTAACAAATGTGTTGTATTCATTTTACTACTTTGCTACCACTTTGGGTAGGAAACTGAAATGAGGATTTTAAAATTTTGCATCTCTGTTTTAATTCATAACCATTATTGATATATTGATGCATGTCTTATTTTTAATTTTTAAGTACTCTATCCAAAGAAGTGAATTTGATCGCTGTGCTAATTTGGCCCAGTCTGGAGGAACCTTTTCCACTGCTAATGGAGCTAATTTGACCCTTCTAGTTCGTCAGTTACTCTTTTTCTATAGACAGAACGAGGATTCTAAGCGTTTGGTGAGTACTGTTATGTACTTTGATCCGTAGTGCCTTTATTTCATGCACTTTTAAAGTACTCTTTCACTTAGAAGATTTTGAAGGGATGCAAAAAAGGCTTTGACCAATTCAGTAAATTCATTTAAGAATTCTGGCTTTTGCTGGCCTGCACTTTCCTGTACTCTGCTGTTTTTGTTTAGACAGAATAACTTAAAATTAGATTTTATATGTGCACACTCACAAAGTCTGTGAAATGAAGCCTTGGAAAATCGTGTGTGTATTATTCACAGTAATTTATTAAAAATAATATACTTCTATTAGAATTGAATTTTTAAACAATATTTTCCACTTAGCTTTCTGGTCATTCCTAAGGTGTTTAGTTGTTTTTTTTCCTCACTGGTCAATGATGCTGGTGTATCAATTGCAAAGTCACTGCAAACTTCCCAAGTGTACAAGTAAGTATGATTCATAACGGGTACTAATAATGGACATTAAAGAATTATGGCTATTTAAAAACAAAAAATTAAGGCATAAATTTGCTGCAAAAGTGAAGTTATTTCTAAGTGTAATTCACTCTTAACTGTCAAAGTTTTAGTACTAGCAGTCGTGTAGTTTGTGTAACAATTTTTTTTTCTCAGCTGAACATGATTGTCTTACTTTGTGTTTTGTAAGTCCTCCAAAGGTATCCAAAGCAGGATTGCAATATTACTGTCTGTGTTGCAATAAATAATATAACTTATTGTTATAAACAGTGAACTTGTGCATATCTTTTCCCAGGTATGGATGTGTCAGAATTTAATTAAACAGAGTTCTCAGTTTGTTAAGCAATTGGATGGTCCAGACAGACTTACTTGCTTATTCCAAATAAAAAGACTGTTGGGGCTGTGTTGCAGGTAAATTCTTTTTTCTATGTGCTACTGTCTAAAAAGCGTTCAGAAATTATGTTGGGTACTTGTTTGTTTCTTTTTGCAGCAGGTTAAGTATTTAACGTAAATTTATTTTATGGAGAGGACTGTTTATGTTAAATATATATGTAGGCCATGGTATAGGATACTTGTTTCTATATAAGAACAATGGAATGTTATTAAGCTCCATTGACTTTCAAGTTCAGCATGTGCTTAAGGGATGCCCTGCCTAGGGATTGGCTTAAGTATGTTCTTAACTGTTTGCATATAGCGATATCATTAGCAATATTTGTGGAAACAAGAAGGTTTTCTTGGGAACTGATGGTGATTAGAAGGTATTATCTGAGTTAGACTAACGTCCCAAGGATATGCTTTGGATATATTTTGTTTTAAAACTAGTATTATTTAAGATGCCTTTCCTCACACTTTATTTTGAATTTAAGGCATGTTAAGCAGTTACATTACTGGCTTCAGCAGTACATTTATTATTTGTAGCGGAAGGATCCTGGGAGTATCACAGGAAGGTAAATCTATCAAGGCGACTTGAATAGCTGGCAGCTAAAGCCTAGTTTTAGAAAACAATATATTTGCTCTCATCAATAATGGGAACTAGTTATACTCTCCAGAGCTTTAAAATAGTTTTTTTTTTCCTTTTAATGTTGAGGCTTTTTTAGAAAATTGTTTCATTCAAGTCACTGAACCTTGTGTTCTTATAATTGTGTATACTGTATGTATAATAAACAGTGACACCAGATACTAAAGAAAACTTGAGTGGTGGGCTTCAAAGTCCACGTACAGTGGAACACAGCTGTGGTGTCACTGGATTGAATTGTACATTTTCACTACAGTTGAAATTGCGATTGTGTAAATGCAGCTCTCTTAGTATTCCCACTCTCCCTTCCTGACTGGGTGATGTGGGGAAACAAAAGGAGTGGAAGAGCTGTCCCTGCCTATACATACAGGGAGAATGTAGGAAGAAGTTCTTCTTAACTTTACCTTGCCAGCATGATGATGGGTGTCTATACTTGCTTTCTGAGCTACTTAATTTTCTGCAAAAGCCCAGAAAGCGAGCAGTGGGACAAGTAGCCAAAAAAGTGTTTCCATGGGATAAGTTCAGATTCATGAGAAGCTGTAGCTTTTGATGCTCTGGAAAAAAAGGTGACTGTGTAATACCGTAGCAAAAAATGGTAGCTTGATTGCAGCTGTATCTGCAAAAAAGGTCGTCTGTCAGAGTATCTTTTCCTCTGTTTAGCGAAATGTCTTAGCTGTGGTGTCGAAATAATTTTTGCTGATAGGTCCTATCTTTCTGAATGGCTGCGAAAGCAAGCACATTGTTAGGGCAACTATGCCTATGTACATCTCATACTAACAAATCCTTTTAATTTTAAACAGGCTCTTAATCTTCACCATTTCTGTGGTTACTGGTAGTTGTTTCATAACCAACTTGCTAAAAGGATGGGAATGGTTGTATTTTCAATATTTCAGTCCGTGATCACAGACATACTGTTTTAGTTATACATATGAAGTTCCCCAGTGTTTGTTCCCAGCCCATATTGCTCTGGGGCTTTCATGGCTTCATTTTTAATATGGGTAGTAATACATGTTGGAAAAACATGTATTATTCTTTGCTTCTCTTCCAGTTTGTGCAATAGACCTCCGAACTTTCAAGTCATTGAAAGCAGGAATTTAGTAGGATTTAAAGAGAGAGTGCCATGTTCATAGAAACCCTAAAATAGGGAATTATTATTATAAAGGTGCCAATAGCAAGATTGGCTGAGAACTACTGAGAACACTTGGAATAAACTACTGAGAACACTTTGGAATCAAGTAGAAATAAGTTATTTTAGGGTGAATGTGAAAGGTTTTTTGTAGTTTTATTTTTAAATCAGTGTACATATGCCTGTGGTGAAATAAGAGAAATATCTTGTTAAATAATTTTGATTTCATTTCATTTATAGGTTATTGCAAAATTGCAGTGATGACAGTCTGAATGTTGCACTTCCTATGAGAATGCTTGAGGTATTTTCATCTGAGAATACGTATTTGCTTGTTTTACAAGATGTCAGCTATGTGACATCATTAATAGAACAAATTTTGCACTACATGATTCAAAAAGGTGAGTAGCTAGGAACTACAAGTTCTGGGAAATACTCAAAAATAAGACAGAATGTGTGATACCTAGGGAGCATCTTGTTTAATCACAATTTTGCTTTTACCACAGACACGATGAATTAGGTGCTGTGTACACTGCCCTGTACATTAGGTGGATATTTTGCTTGTAATGAGATCACTGCTTGAGAAATTACTGTTTGATTTCTTTGGAAATTCTGTTTATAAATTGAATATTCTACCAAGTTACTTTTACAGACTTTCACCACTGATTTTGAGAGTAGGTGGATATTACCTAACAAAGTTTTATTCCAGTAGCTGTTTACACAAACACATGTGCACATGCACACACACTGTGGCAGATCTAAGCTTTAGTTGGGTGAAAGTTGGGCATTGTGTTGCAGTACTGTTCTCTGTAACTGCCAACATTCATTATTGTAAATTGGCATTACCTTTTCATCCTGCTAACACTAGAGACACCTTAGCAAAGAGATGGTGACCTAGCTTTTATTTCCCTTCTACCATCATCAGCAAAACTGTTTGCTAAACTGCAATCAGTTACACCTGTGCAAACATACTGAAAGTTAATGAATTGTGTAGTTATCACCAAAATTACATTTTGTCTCAAAGAAACTTTATTACCCCGGGAATGTGCGAAAAAATTAATTTGGCTTTCTGATACCATAGCTTGAGTTTGCAAGACTTATGGATGGGGAGAAAAGACAAAAACATTATGAAACAAACATCTCGGATGCAGCTTCATTGGTATAAAACACAAAGAGCACCTTCCAATTTGTTAGTTAATTGTTGGAATAGTTCTACGTAAGTTTTAAGGTACATTCAGTGGACTAGGCTATCTTATCCTGTTACTGCGGATTTGGTTTTAACTACTACATGTTGAAGTCACTATGAGGAAAAAAAATGACTCTTACTGTAGCACATTTATTTTACCTTCCTAGGCATAGCTAAAACTATAGAAGTATTTGTGTTTGTCTCATTGCTTACTATATAATAAAAATATCTTCCAAAATACTTATATTTGTTCTTGTAGTATAATATTCAGTCCTCGCAACTTATATATGGAAAATTTATAAAGATGTTAGATCATAAATTTTAGGAAAAAAATTCAGCTTTCTGATCACTTAAAATGAAAACAAAAAGAAGCAATTGTGTGCGACTACAAATGTTCTGTCTCCTAATCATTTATGATGGTTAATTTGTAAAAAATCTGTAATCAACTTTTATTAGTATATGTTTTTGCATATAATTTGTCTTCCATGTGCGTCTTGTCAGCATTGCTAAGTTATTCCTTTATGGTGACTTCCACTTCTTGCATTGTATGTCAGGTTAGGTAGTCTCTGACAAAGGGTCTTAGGCTGGACCTCTCAATGATGCGACACTATTTATGCATTTACAGTGGTTCCTGTAGTCAAGGAACTTGCATCTTAGTTTAGGAGTTTATTGAGCAAGAGGAAGTTGGTTTAAGAAGAATGAAATCATGTGATTCCATTTGTACTTTAGCAAGACAAGAATAGATTACCCTCTACACATGTCTTTATGGCTTGGGTGGTAATGCGTTACTGCCTGAGACACCCCTGTTTTGGAAACAGTAATTGTATTCTTCAGCCTGCTATGGCAAGGTGTTTATAGAATTGAGACGTTCTGCCAACAGGACTCTTGCCTGTATGATGCAGTCATGTTTTGGGGGCGGGGAGAATTCATCATTTCTGAAAGGGTGGAAGGACAGTTGTCAAAAACATGACTAGAGTCACCTAGAGGAGAAGAGAACATCTTTTTCATAGGTCATTGTTTAAAAAAATGAA
>NW_008825285.1:1685757-1745841 GCF_000699105.1 Pygoscelis adeliae | reverse complement strand
TCAGCAGGAGTGATCGGTCTTTGAAAATCAAACTGACTCTCTGAATGCAATTATCTATGTATGATTTTATGAAGTGATATTTCCAAAGAGGTTGCTGGTATATCCTGTTAGTTATGTGAATGTGACTTGGACTGTTGTAAAATGTCTTCCTAAGTAAAGTTTTATGCAATGAATTGTAAAGTATTTTTCAAATTAATGTTAAGTATGTAATTTAGATGGAAAAGAAGAAAAATAATACTGTATTTAAAAAGTGATCTCTCTTATTTGCAGGCTTCTACAAGTCGCTTTATTTGTTAATTAACAGTAAGCTTCCCTCGAGTATTGAGTATTCTGATGTTTCTCGAGTCCCTATTGCAAAAATACTTTTGGAGAATGTTCTGAAGCCATTGCACTTTACATATAGCTCCTGTCCAGAAGGTGCAAGGTAAATAAAGATAATATCGGATATTTGTATACCCGTTTGTTATTGTCAGAGGTGCGCAGTTTGTAGTTGTTGAGTGTCTAGCTATTCTTTCAGTGCAGTTTGTTGATTTATTTGCAGTAGTAATGATTTTTTGGTAATGCTGTGCATTGATGAAACAATGTAGTTTCAGATGTGTTTAAGAAAAAGGCAATAAAATGCTGAAGACTACAATAAACAGCACAGAGAATAGCAGGTATCACAATATGTAGGAACATAGGTGTGGAAAAACTTAGATGAGAGCAGACGTGAAGCTAAGGGCAGACGAAAAGAATTTTAGAGTTAAAATAAACTTTGTGACAGAGGAGCTGAGGCTTATGGCGCGAAATAGAACTAAGTCATAGCTTACAAGCAGAAGGAGTCAGGTATGTAGAAAGATGGAACAAAAATCAAATTCTGGTTGTATCACATGATAGTGTTTTATGTTAAAGTAGTATTTTTGCGGAAAAAAGACTGCTTTTTTCATTTATTTTTTATTTCAAGATTATAAACAATGAATTTAACTTCAGAATAGTTTTCTGAGAGTTCATGAAAGGTTTAAAGGATAAAATTACATATAAGATCATCAGGAAAAGGATGTAGTATAAGTTCATTTTTGAGAAATCTGAGAAATTTGGTTTATTAGCACAGGATTAACGGAGCGCATCTTTGCAGTCGTCTTGATGGATGTGTTCAAACTTGCATATTGATCTGTTATTCCATGGATATAATTGTGGGAAATTTTGCCTATATTTTCTATAAAGACAATTTTTCTTCATTTCAGGCAGCAGACTTTTGCAGCCTTCACAGAGGAGTTTCTGGCAGCACCTTTTACAGATCAGATACTCCATTTCATCATTCCAGCACTTGCTGATGTGCAGACCGTTTTCCCTTATGAACTCTTTCTGAATGCACTATTATTAGCAGAAAGCGGATGTTCAAGAAGAAGTGATCAAGCGCCGTGGCTTTTTTACTTTGTGTTAACAGTTGGAGAAACATATTTGGGTGAGAAAGCTGAATGGCCAATTCATTGTTTTCTCATATTTGAGTTAATACGTTACGTATTTCCACAACGTGGTTCATTGCCACGCAAAAAGGACAGTTTGTGCATAAAAGTATTGGATAGAGCTGTTTTATTAGCTATTCTTACTCTTTTCAGTAAAAAATACACTTAATTTGGGAAGATTTGGCATAATGTGTTTTGGTCAGGTATTTCTGGTAAAATATATTTTATAGTACAGTGTGATCTGGCTAACAATCTTTTGTTTCAATGTATGTGCTACAGGATCCCTTTCAGAGGAAGGACTTCTTGTGTATCTGAGGGTACTCCAAACTTTTCTCTCTCAGCTGCCTGTGTCTACTGCTGGTACAAATTGTCAAGATGCAAACAGTGATTCTGAAGATGAGGATGAAGAGATCAGTAAAATGACAACTACACCAGTAAGCAGTACAGAATTTCTTTTAATGAATTTGTATTATAGCAGCAGCAAATACAGGCAAAAACATGATCACCCTAAGTCCGGTATTTTTCTAGCTACTTGTAGAAGGGAGCATGTTTACTTCTCAAAAATAGATGGCTGCTCACTGTAAGCAAATGGAACTGGTTGCTTACACTAAAAACAAAACCCTTACTATAATAAAAAAATCTTAAAGTACAGGTAGTGTGACTGCTGAAGGACAGAGCTTGTCTTTAATAAAAAAAGTTTACACTTCTCTTCTTTGAATTTGTATTTTACAGAGACTCTCTGTATTCTTTGAGTCCATGATGATGCTAAGATACCATGAAACTTGCCAATCTGATCTTCCAACTTAGTATTTTCATTTTTTTTTCTCATGGAAATATTACAAGTTCAGCTACAGTCTTTACCCTGTAGAATTAGCTCTGTATTTAAATATATCCACTACTTTGAAAGCTCTCAAAGGGGGAATACCTGCTTTCTATAATAATGTATAGAGAGTGTATTATAAATAGAACTTTTCGCTATAGTTTAAACTTCCACCATGGTAAAAACCATGCTGACTTTAACCTCCTGACACTTGGATCAAGGCTTTGAACAACCAAAGCTGGAGAGATGTAAATTCAACAGTTTCTTACTGGCCTTTATATAATCTCTCAAAAGACACTACCATTCAAAGGACTTTGGCAGTGTGCAGTCTTTCCTTGTGGAATGTGTGAAATTTCACCTTATTTAGGGTTCATTAAAAAAAAAAAAGTCTCATAGATTATTTTGCCTCCCCACACTGAGCTGGGAATTCTGGATTTCTGTCTCCCAGGCATTCTGAGGCTTCCTGGCATTTTTTTGGTTAAGTGTTGAAAGCAAAAGCGTACCAGCTCTTCTAAGAGATACTATTCCTATAATGCTTACTTACATTTTATGTAAGGTGATGTACATTTCTGAAAGATGCAGCATTTTTAAGACCTCAATACTGAGAGTAACCTCTTATAAAAAGCCATACTGCTGGGGAATACATGCAACCTTTTACTTGTGCATTTTTAGATGCAGTGTGTTACCGTTGCCCCAAAATCTTTACCAAGATAGTGTGAATAAAATACTTAATTTGCCAGACACACACACGCTGTCTGTGATGTAAATATTGGCAGATTCTACTTGTGTCTTAGAGATGTTGGTGGTGTTTAAGAGGCGATTAGGTAAAAACAAAACGTAAATTCATGTTCACAGGTAACTTACAGTAATTTGTAAATTAGAGAAAATCTGCTCTGAGGAGGCTTTAATACATAATACTATTTACTGCAATATGTTTTTCGTGTGTTTCTCCTGTGAGTTTTTTATGTATTCCATATTTTCATGCATGCCTGTCTTACAAAAAAAAAAAAAAGGGGTGTGTGTGTGGGTGGGTGGGGAATCCCTCTTTCTTAAAAATTCTTAATTGGATAACTTGTATCCTTCAATAAGCCAGGCTGTTTTGCTCCATTGGGGGCAAGATAAAGAGAGGAAGTTAAGGAAAAGAAAAGGTTGAGCTCCACTTAGTTCTCTGCTAAGAAAAAGCATTCCTCTTCGTATGCTTCTGGTACTACCCAAACATGTATTAGCCGCCCTGAAGTTTTTTGTTATTTGTTAACCCATAGATAATGAATGTGAAAATACTGTTTGTAAAGGAACTTAGAGTAGACATCCATTTCTGGTTTTCATGTCCAATGCTGACTGATGTCAGTGGGGAAGAGATGACTATTTGCATATTTTATGTCAGTAAATGATCTTGCCTTATTGTAGCCAAGTGTTGCAGAACATGCTTACATTAAAGGTAGTCTTTCCTACTGGCCTAAGTGAAAAGATTGATACCACAACCCAGCAGTTGCCTACCTAGGGATTTAAGTTCGCTCTTGGGTCTGATACTTTTAAGAATGCTACTGGGATGGGATATACATATGTGCTTACGTTTTAATTGTACAAGAAAACTTTATGTTCTAGTAGAATTCTGAAGTAGTATTTTTTTTAAAAAGGGGATACTTGATCATTAAGAAGACTTAAAGCAAATTTTTCTTTGATATGTTTGTAGGGTGATGGGAGAATATCAGTTCAGTACATAACTGAGGAGTGTCTAAAGAAATTGGATACAAAGCAGCAGACGAACACTCTCCTGAATATGGTTTGGAGAGATTCAGCTAGTGAAGAGGTCTTTACCCTGATGGCATCAATCTGCCACACGCTAATGGTACAACACCGAATGATGGTGCCAAAAGTCAGGCAAGTATAAATAATAGTGATGTTGAACTGTAGTACATCTAAAACTGGTTTTATTAGATAGACTTGTTTTAAATACCCTGTGGGTTTTTTCTGTGTTTTCTTTTATGATCAGCTGAAATAAATAAGAATTTCAGAATTTAAATAATAATTCCAGGCAAACCAAGGAGTGGATTCTTTCAGTTTCTTATTTTTCTTCTTGTTCATTGTGCTCTCCGGAGTAACCACTGAATCCAAAAGTGTAAGCTCTTGGTTTGTTTAGTGAGTTGCAAATAAGTTAGTATTCTATCACCACAGTGAGGACTATGGAACAGGTCGTGTTTGTGATCAGAAAAATCACACACAAATAGGGATTGCAAAGATTCTTGAAAGGAGTTTATCCATCCCCTTGCTCAGAGGCGGTGTTGTCATTCTAGCAGAAGTTTGTCTAGCTTGTTTTTAAAACTTTCTGTGATATGGATTCCACAGTCTCTCTAGCTAGCTGAGCACTGAAATTAGCTTGTTCTCTACCCTCTTTAATATATAGCCAAAATCTCTCTTGCTACAAATTAAAACGATTCCTAACTATTGAAAATCACTGTTGTTGTTTGGGAAGGGCTTTGGCACCTGAGATGGAGATAAAATGTTTGCACAGCATTCTTTTACAAAGACTGCAAACCACAAATGTCAGTAACAATGGAAGAAGATTTTTGACCTTTTTATTATCAGACTAAGACCCCTAAGTATTAACACTGTTCTGGTGCAAGTAGTTTTGAATAAGTATGTAGTTGCTGGTAGTAAAGCAAGTATTTAGGGAATGTTGTAAACATAATCAATTCAAACTGCATTGTAAACAGTGATACAGAAAACTAATTAGGTGCTATCTTAGCCCAATGGTGTTTATAGCTGTTAGAGGAAGTAAGATGTCAGTGAAACTGTGGTTGCTCGATTAGGGTAATTAGTTCTTTGTAGACTAATTGCATTAGAGCAGGATGTGAGACCTGAAGATCATAGCAGCAGTTGAATTAGTATGCCCGCTTTATTGTTGCAAGTAGTCCATTGCCTTGGATAGTAATTACTGAGTTTAAATGCATCACTGCTTTGACTTGAGGTTTGCTGGTGAACTGTGTGGAAAAGGGTGTTTAATGAATAAAGAAGTCGCACAGAACTTTAATTGTATGAGTATGGCATCTGTTTCCTCTGAGAAGCCATATTGGGTCTTTGCAATTATTTGTGATAACAAGCTAGTTACACATTGGATAAATTCAGGAGTTACAAAAGCTCTACTCAACAGCTTATAACAGAAAGCAATTTACAAATTTTAACTTTTGAATAGCTCCAAAATAGTTGAATGTACCAATTTTAGAAATAAGTAGTAGAGATATTAAGATTTATGTCAGTAATACCAATGGAATTGCTTTCATGGTCAAAATGAAGTTAATTCATACAGGTATTTGGTACATTAAAGTCGACATCTAATTACTGGTTCTGACTTACACAGTCATAAGTGTTGGGTTTGCCAGGCATCATCCTGTCAGGAGCTGTCAATCTTTTGTCCTATTCTCAGTGCATTTTAGACCTGGCCTAAGTTACCAAGCAGCTATTTTAAAATTATTTTTGAGTGTTTTTCAAAGGACATTTGATGCTTGTTTTAAAGGTGGTAAACATTGTGCCATTTCAAAAGACAATTAAAAGACTTTTTCTCATTAATTTCCACTTTTTTTTAATTGCCTGATGATTTTTTTATTGCCCAAATGATTTTGTCAAATTTAATGATAGTCTTTTGAAAGATGCTTCACTTGTTTTGAAGCTAACTTTTAAATGACTTAATATTCAGAGTAAAGTGTATCTATTTAATTAAACCATGTAGAAATAGTTAAGCAGAAATAATTTATTTAAAATTATTTTTAATATATTCTGAGAGCTCAAAAATGCTCTTTTATTTTCTGTTTGGAAACATACTGGGTCAAATGGTTTAAAAGGTAGAAAAGGTTACAAAGACTTTGCTTATTTAACAGCATTTACAACTGTAATAGAAAATAATGATAATTAAAAACATAAAGGCTGCAAATCTGCAAAGTGGGATGCTAAATAAAGAGAGTAATAACGGAAAATAACTTTCCAATAACTGTAAAGAAAATTAGGTTAAGGTTAACACAGGCTTTGGAAGGGAGGAAACAACAAATACCTCTGTATGGTTTTAATAGTTCTGAGGCTTTTTTCCTTCTTGAAAAAAGATAAGAAACTCATAGTATAGACTTACATCACTCCATTAAAGCTGAATGCTTTTTCTTCTTGTGACTTCTCACTACATCTTTGATTTGACTAATGATGATATTGTATGGTGTTAGGAACATTGGTGTTGCTGCATTAGCCCAGTAGTTTCTTTGGGTTTGCAACAGAGACCAGGAGAGAACAGAACAAGATACCCAAAAGTACAGAAGGAGCAAGCCTCTACAGTTCCTTTCTGATTCTCTACAGAGAGTGGTGGGATCCAAAGGTGGATTACTGGAAAAGCACATTGCTTTGGGTTAGTCGTTAGGAATTCTGATAAATTCTGAGTAAGTTCTGGAAAGATGCAATCAAGCCCAATTAAAGAAAAAGGCCACAAGACTGGAAGAACATAGCTGTAGCTAGTGTTCAGTAAGCCAGATGAGAGGTGTAGAATAAAATCCTGATTGTAATGAAGTCATTGAGAATTGTACTTATTTTCAGAGGGGAAGGGCTTTCATCTTTTCACTGTGACGTTTATATATTATTGAATACAGTTATTAAAAAAACAAACAAACAAGACATGAGTCTTGGAGCATAATTCTCATTATAAAGAGATTTGCAAGACTTTTGTTCATCAAAACTATACTTTAGATAACTAGTAAATTCTGTTTCCGCAAAACATTTAGGGGCATAATTTAATACCATAGATTTCAGGTCATCACTATGGCTTAATATTAAACAGTGGTGGAAACTGTGCTCATACTGGGACTTCAGTTGCGATCAGCCATCTGATCAGTGCCCCAGGGTGGTTGCTAATCTTGGTTTAACAGTTTCATAGTGACCGTACATTACTACTATTTAATTAACATAACACTGCTAATCTTAACCTGTGGTTGAAAATTGTTTGGAAAACTGACATTCTGGTGTAATATGAGCAGCTTGTCTTCATATGTGTGCCGAAGATACGTAGGCTTTGCATGATTCTTTAGTAATTCTTTAGGGAATGTTCTTACACTGTTGTGTTTTTCTTAAAACCAGAAACTTTGTGTATGAAGTTTTTACATATTTTTTTGTTTTTAAGCTTTGCTTTGCATTCTTGGTCCGATATGGAGAGAGGCAGAAGCATAAAGCAGCCTAAAGAGCGGTATACTTCATTTAACGATGGCTTTGCATGCTGTCTGGTACCTGTGACACCTTGCAGTTCCGAAGTGTCAAAATCCGTTGCCCCAGCAGCAGTGACCTTTCGCAGGCTGTATGAGCTCCTCTCATTCTAGTGTATTCTCTTCATTAACTTAAATGGTCTCAGTGGGAAACTGGGCCCAATTTATGACCTAGACTGAAAATCTTGCCTTTAACTAATTAACTTGTAGTGGTGCCTCAGCTAAATTAAGCTTAATGGGTCACTTAATCTGTCCCATTGCGCAGGAGGAATTTGACACTTTTTTTTAAACCAGAGGTGCCCAAAATACCATTCTGGCAAGTACACATAAATCATGTGGCCTTTGTGGACAATTAGATACCTATGGAGAGAAACAAGGTTCTAAATAAATGATCGTTATGTACTTACTTTTGGGAGCAGATAATTTAATTTGGTATGATTAAAATAGATACTTAACAGAAATCACTGGAATGTATTTAACTCCATCGTAGCCTGTGGCTGAGACAGTGTGCGTTTTTCTACTTGAAAGCAGCTTATCCTTTCTGGTAGTTGAAAAATGGTTCTTTTTCCAAACTACAATGCTAAATCTGAATATTGAACTTCACAGAAAATCTATTAATGAATCCATTATATAAAACCACGTATAATGATCTCATAATAAAGAAGTTGGTGGAATGCAGTGCAATTTTCAAGAAAATGCAGAACCACTGGATGGGAGGGGTAAAAACCCAGGGTTTAAACTTTAGCCACTTGGTTTGTTTTTAGAATAGTACAAATATTGAAAATGAAACCCCTGAGTTAGATTGTAAAAATTTACGTAAAAAGAAATAATGTCTAATCTTTTTGATTTCTAGTGTTTTTTGGGGGGGGGGTTCTTTTCTTTAAAGGAAAAAGTGACCAAGATTGTATGGACACTCAAGCTTTACATTAACTGATCTCTGAACTTTGTCGATTGATAATGCTTCGTCTTCAGGGTACATAAGCCAGCCCTGTAATGTTCTG
Source organism: Pygoscelis adeliae (assembly GCF_000699105.1). Lineage (NCBI taxonomy): Eukaryota > Metazoa > Chordata > Aves > Sphenisciformes > Spheniscidae > Pygoscelis > Pygoscelis adeliae. The sequence continues at coordinate 1,737,344 of NW_008825285.1, read as the reverse complement.
CAGTTTATCAGGAATTATTATCTTGTGCTGTGTCATTTTAATGTAGTTGTATCTGGGAATGTTGTTTTTTAGCAGATGCACATCTTATCTCTGCCAAAGAAAAAGACCAAAGGAGGTAGATTTTGACCTATTTTAATTATCAGAGTTTTTATTTTTTACTTTTTAATTTTTTAATTTTTTTAGGCTTTTTCGTGTTTTTTTTTCAGTGTGAAGCCAACAACTTTGAAACTTTTTCATATAGCCAATTTCTTGAACTTTTGCAGAAATACGACTTTCCAAGGCCATCCTTGCATTGTGGGTTTTTTTGTTACAATTGTCGTCATCTACTTTGAAAGCCAATTTCTGTAGTTGGAGGGTAGTAGGTTGTTTCTGCTGTCATTCCTTTCGCAATGGATTATATTTCAGGTGAATCTAGTGATGTAAAATTTTTGTAACAGAAGTCCTGATTCACCCTTCTGTGTTTAGTTTGCAGTTTCATGTTTATTTTCTGGTAACAGTATGGAAACTTTAGAATTGATAAATTCACCTGCTTCGTATTTCATAGGTATTTCATATTGACAAAATAGGCTGTATGGTAACATCTTCTACCAAATTTGCATTTTTGTATTTAACCAGATTTTCAGGGAAGGGAAATGTGAAAGTTGAATCCATTCAGCATTTCTGGAATCGGGCCATGACATATAGCAGTTGCTACAATTGACTGCCTGAATCACGGATATGGAATAAAAATGGCTAAAACTTAGACAAAGGTTATTATTATAAGCTCTTAAGGTTTGTCCTTTTTTTCCCTTCATTATTTGCTGAATATTGCTAGAATGTAGCAATGTAAAATGAATTACATTATGATAGGTTCAGTGTCCATAATGTTTGTTAATTGCTGCTAAAACTATTACATAATTTCCAGGGATGATTGTAAAATTAACAAGTTTTTACTTGAAAGCCCTATGAGACCTAATGGCACTGTGCCAAATTACTTTTCATTTCAAATATGAGGCTGAAAACTGAAGGTCACTGAGGAAATTTCTCATTTTGGAAACCAAGACATCTGAGCTATCATTCAGATTAATTAAACATTAAAATACAAATCCTTATTCTAAATTAGCTAGATATAATAAGCCCTTCCTTACATGATAATGCATAATTTCCACCCAAATGTCAAAATAATGTGACTTTAGAAGGAAGTAAAATTCACATGTATCAAATTCAGGTTTATTATTTATATTTAATATAAATAATATCTATATATTATATATAATAGAACTTAATTTTGAAATAAAACTTATCTTAAGCTGTCATTAGCTGCAGTTGCTTCAAATTTGACTCAAACTTAGTAACTATCACCAACATGCAAGTTCTCTGGAATACGTGAAGCTCCCAACTCTTTTTAAAGGTACTGATCTATGTAATTTAAAATTCAAAGTTTTTGAAAAAAGAGGGGTGATATTTCAGCAAAGATGCAGCTCAAACCAGAGGCTGCTTGTACTTCGTTTTCCCTTCTTCTGCCTGCCCCCGTTCTATTTCCAAAGCTCCCCGTACCTGTGAAACTCGATCCTTTCTGTTTGGTGAAGAGTTCTGCCCTTCCTAATGCTACTTTATCCTCGCACAGTTCCTTGTCTGTGCGACTGGCTTGGTGAATGCATATGAAATGAGAGCCTGAAGAAGGGACTGACTAGCTGTGTGGGTGCATGAGAGTATCCACAGTAGAAAGAGCCTGCAGGGCTGCAGCAGCCAGTAAGTGAGGACCCAGAGGCATGTGGCACTATGCAGTATTTGTTTGTGAGTAGGCATGTAGGTTTTCTTGTGGGTTTTTGTTTTACTGTCTTTAAATGAATTGCCGCTTAAACCATTTTCAAATGTTTTTAAGTGTTTACTGATATTTTACTTTTTTCCTTAATGAAATGTGCACTTCCTTTCCTTTTGCCATCTGGCAAATTTTAATTTATCCCTGTGGTCCGTAATAAATATTGTTTTTTCAGGCAGCAGCACTTCTAGTCTACCCTCCCTGTTCCCATTTCCCAGCCTCGTACCTCTTGTATGCATGGTCACAGGGAGTTTTGATATTATGAGGCTATTGACCTCTGAGAGGAGATGTGGACCTTATTTATTCTAATAGTAATTTGGAGACCTAGGAAAGCAGCATTTAGGATAGCTAACTGAATATAGTTCTTCAATATCTGAAAAATGATAGTTTAGTCAGTCAAATCCTGTTTGGTTTCCTAGAAGATATTAATTGTTTCAAATTATGTTTATCGCATATGTTGCTTCCTGCAGGGGAAAAAATAGGCTGGGGGAGACCTTTTAATTCCAGGAAGCTTTTTATTTCTCATTTCTATAAAAAGTTCATCATGCTGTAATCATGGCTGAAATAATATGATTAAGGTGGGTCCTGTATATAACTGACTTGTGAACATACACATTTATTTTTACAGGTGTATAAACTGTTTTCTGTCTACAGGCGGATTAGTGTATGCGTAAGGGTAGCTGTCCTGACAGACATTGTTCCGTTGATGTTGTTATATCTGCCATGCAGAATATACCAGTAAAATCGCTACATAATTTTAAATCAATAGTTGCTTCTAGCATAAATTAACTTTAAGGTATTTTAATCTACTTTTTGCAAAAATTGCTATGTTTGTTAATGTCAGAAGAACCACAGAAGTGACCTGTTAACTAGTTGGTGTGGTTTTCTGTATTAGAATTTAAAAAAATCCCAGATAAAGAACTCGGAGTGTATGTTGGTTTTGTTTAATGTGTATTTAATTCTGTGGAATACTGCAAACTTGGGTCTATATTGTGTGGTTTGTTGCTGAGTTAATGAAAACTCTGTATTTTAGGTATAAGGATTTATATGCTTATTTTTCAGCTTTGGGGCTTTTACCAGATTTGATTAAAATAAGAACCTCCATCTTGAAAAAATTTGAATTGTTAATGTTTGAGAAATGCATGACAGAAAAGTTCTTATAGAAGCATTGTGTTTTGTGAATACAGTATTTCGGAAGACAATTTATTTGAACTTCCTCTTGCAGGCTTCTTTATAGCTTAGCCTTTAATGCCAGATTCCTGAGGCACCTTTGGTATTTGATATCTTCAATGACTACACGAATGATTACAGGGTATGTATTATACCATTTCTGAAACTGACTCTTTGTTACAATAGAGCATATCTAGTGAAAAGAGAATGAGACAACTGGTGGTATGAAAACAAAACTGTAATGGTTACTTAGCTCCTATGATTTCATAAAACTGGGCAAAATCTTGGGAATTGGACAGTTGTAAATAAATAAAATCTTTATTTAAAATAAGGTGGATGTTTTGTAGTTTTTGGAGTGCTTACTGATATCAGTGTAACAAACACTGAAGCTCCAGGTACTTCATCCCAAGTATGTGAGTTTTATCTCGCATACTTTAGACTCATAGAATCATAGAATCGTTTGGGTTGGAAGGGACCTCTAAAGGTCATCTAGTCCAACCCCCCTGCCGTGGGCAGGGACATCTTCAACTACATCAGGTTGCTTAGAGCCCCGTCCAACCTGACCTGGAATGTTTCCAGGGATGGGGCATCCACCACCTCTCTGGGCAACCTGTGCCAGTGCTTCACCACCCTCAGCGTAAAAAATTTCTTCCTTATATCTAGTCTAAATCTCCCCTCCTTTAGTTTAAAGCCATTCCCCCTTGTCCTGTCGCAACAGGCCCTGCTAAAAAGTTTGCTGCCAAGTTCGACTAGTCCAGAAATTGATGGTGGCAGAAGCATGTTCCCATGGCATGGGACCTTCAGATTTGTTCTGTGCTGACATGCAGATTAGTTACTCGCTTTGTTTTGTGTCTCTGTTCTAAACCAGAAAGTATCTGCAGTCTGTAATAGTTAATGCCGAAGTTTATATATCATCAAGACACTGAGATACTGTAGTGACAAGAACTTACGAAGAGTAACCTTATTTTGCAAGAATGAAGAATAGTAGTTATGTAACTGAGAGCGCTGTCCTTATTTTGCTGTAGGAACCACTACTAAATATTTTTACTAGAATGCTGAAGTTAATACTTTTTAGAGTATTTAATTAACCAACTCTTTAATTTTGCATTTTATATTTTAAGGTCTATGGTACCACTCCTTCAGGTGATTTCAAGAGGCTCTCCAATGTCTTTAGAAGACTCTAGTCGAATTATCCCCCTCTTCTACCTTTTTAGTTCTTTGTTTAGTCATTCGCTTATTTCTATTCATGATAATGAATTCTTCGGTGATCCAATAGAAGGTGAGTTTCAAGCATACTAAACAGCAGTGCTTTCCAAAATGTTTTTGTGTAAGGCTGCAGAGTTCCCGGAGCAATGATTTGCTGACATCTGTGGGGAAGGCCCTTCTGGGCTGACTTGCTGATAGTCCCCTGAGTACTCAGCTGTCAGCTGTCTCTCTTATGGTGATTGCATTTAGGAAAAAAAGAAAAATGATGGTCTGCACCTTGGGAACCCTAGCTTTACAGGTCTGATATGGAAGTTCTTAATTATGGTAATTTTTAATGAGTTAGTGAAGAGAGTGAAGTTCTTCTGGACTGAACCTGTAGTCTAATGTAAAAATTTAACATAGCAGGAATCACAGGAGAGAATAAGAGAATATTGTAATTAAAATCATTGTGACTGCAAACAATTACAAGACCTGATTGCCTTTATAAATGTATACTCATTCTCTTTTTGGGTGATGTTTCTTTTCTCTACCTTTAGATTTTGTGTGTGAGTATTAAAGTTCCAATGAAATAAGTGGGTTTTTAATAACAAAATGATTAAGAAAGAGTCATTTAAAGAAACTTAAACATGTTTTATGTAGTTGTAGGTCAAAGACAATCATCAATGATGCCTTTTACACTGGAAGAGCTTGTAATATTATCACGCTGCCTTCGAGATGCATGTTTAGGAATCATAAAATTGGCTTACCCAGAAACAAAGCCAGAGGTTCGTGAGGAATATATTGCAGCATTTAGGAGTGTTGGAGTAACAAAAAATACAGAAATGCAGCAATGTATACAGACAGAACAAAAAAGGTGGATTCAGTTATTCAAGGTAAATTGTGTCAATTTTCATTGACAGAACATATTTAAATAAAATTTTCAGGGTTCTGCTGAAGGTATGAGTTTTTTTTCTCCAATTATACTTTTAACACAGTTGTTACAGGGAATATGGATTTGGGAAGGTTGCTTTTTTGCATATATGCTAAACTGAGTAATTCTGAGAACTGTAACAATTTTTTTTGCTTTTGGCAATTCTTAATTTTCCTGCTTATCTTGTTTATAAAAAAGTTACTGTATAGAATATAGGTTTTAACTTGGACTCCCATTCAGCAAGGTACTTAAGCATGTCATTATAACTTTATGTAGGTGTGAAATTCTAACTAAATCATATGATTACTCAAGTACTTCTGTATTACAGGCTTCACTTAAATTGGTACCATGCTGCATTGGTTTTGTTGGTGTTCTGTTAAAATATGTTGGTACTACTCCTTTTGGGTTTGCTGGAATACTAATGGGATGGTAAATCCGGCTTAGCAATTGTGAACTTAATGTATGTTCTTTCTGGATATCTACCAATGTATTTCTGCTAGTTTTATCCGTGGCATCCTACCTAAGACATGAGTTAAGAGAAGCTGAAAACGTTGGCAGGAAAAAACCTAATATAACTGTTGCCGAAAAAAAGGAGTGCTTGACTTGTCATGAAAATTCTGCAGCAAACACATCTAGTCAGCTAAAATTGCTCATTAAAGAAGTGGGAGCAGAAGAAATGCATTTTCCAAATTGAATGCTAGATTTACAGTCTGTTTAATACTGGCGACCTCTTGCACACTAATGTTCAGTTCGAGTCATCAGCTGTCCCTTCAGGTCTTTTATCACTGCTTTTGTCAAGCTATCTATTTAATTGAAAGAAGTTAATTGAATGAAAATGATCAACTAAGCTTGTATTAATATTGCTAATGGAACTTTCTTCTTGGCCATGTTTGGAGAAAGATGTCATGCTAGACTTTAGGAAAGGACCATTAAGGCTTGCACTTAACCTGATGGGCTAATTAAGGAATGCTTATTCATTCTACAAGTCTAAGATAGCCTCTATCCAGCCTATTCTGCCTGATTTTACAACACATTTCACTTATGAGCTTAAGCATTAATAGCAGTGAGAGTAACTGATAATGTTTTGATTACATTGAATACAGTCCTAATGCACCACTGAATTTGTAATTTGCACGGATTGATCTAATATATGTTTGCACAATTTAATTTAATTACTTGTCTTTAAATTGCCAAATAAACTTTCGATTTAAAGGTCACAAGTGAAAACCCCAATACATCTATTTTTCTAAGGACAGCATGTTAGGGGTATTTTTATGTATGCAGTTTATATCATGCCATCTTCTATTTCTTCTCTTTAGTTTGTCATATTAAATCAATCTTTTTATAAGCTGCTTACATTTCAGGTGAATTTGATCATATTTTGCTGTCATTCAGAAAGTTGTAAAATCCTGAGTTACTCTGTCCCACTTTGGCAGTCAGGAATTAAACTCATAGTGGAACTTTCTGAGCTGGGTGTACTCTTACTATTTTCAGGAGCCAGGGTTGTCTTCCATTAGCTGAATTACAAATGTGAATCGTGAGGCTATCTCGAAGGCTCTGGTCTACCCAAAAAAGTAGCTAATAACAAAGCTTCCCTTGTTCGCTCCGTCAGAAACATTGTTGCAGATAAAAATTCAACACAGCTAAAGTTCATCTCATCAAGACGACCACTGTATGCAGCATTGAGTCTTTCCTGAGGGCAGCTTCAAAATAGCTTCTTGGCAGCAAGCAGGCAGCAATATCTTCTTCCAAATCGTTAAAACAAAGCTGAAGTAGTTCATCATAAATATAAGGTGTTGAAGTAGAAAATACTTTTCTTTCTTTTACACTGTCAAATAAGAGAGATTTACCTTCTCTAAAGCTTTTGCAAGCTGCCTTCAGAGAGAGTCATATTGCTTCCCTATCATCTATGCTTTTAATGTCTCTTTTTTTCTTTTTTCTTTTAATTTCTCACACTTGTTTTGCATATTTTCCATGCCACTGTTGTCTAATGAAATACATTCTTGTATATATATACACACACAAATACAGGCTTTACTTCTGCAAGGTAACGGTAAATCTGAAAACACTGAGTCTGCTGACAATGATGTGCTTATTTGCTAGCAGATTGGAGGTCTTTGAAATGCTAAGATTTATGTGACAGTGTCTTTATTCAGCAGAATCCCCCTTTTTTCGTTTGGTATAATATTGAATAGTGTAGTCAACTGTTACAGATTCCACAGAAGGACTTAAGTTATGAGTACAGGAAAATGGGTTTTGTCAAATGAAAGAATTATTTCACTATCTTGAGTTAATCCCATGAAATTAAGTTGTTAATTTTGCTGAATTTTAGTTTTGAATGTTACTTGCACTTGGCGCTTTATTGGAAAGAAATCCTCACTTTAATATTATTTATTGAAGTGGGTCTTTCCTTTAAATAAAATACATCCTTATAAAAATTTTACAAAGGAGTCCTGGATTTAGATTGCTGGTGTTCTCAGTACCCATTCATCATGTAGAAGGAACTCCAATCTCACCTGATTTGATTCAGCTTCCTTTAAGGATTCTTTAACTGCTTGTAAAATGTTTTATTAGCATGGTCTTCACATGGCTAATTTTTTCTGATTTTTTTCTTTCTTTTTTTTTTTTTCCTTAAGTATAGTGGTAATGGGACCACAGAGCTTCAGTGACTCATCTAACCTGCAGTGAATTTTATCAGGGCAAGGTGATGAAAATTCCTGTGTAATCAGACAGTTCCCTTAATAGCATTCTTCTTTGTTCTGTCTTTATTCAAGACGTTACTTTACAAACTGGATCTTAAAAGGTCTTTTGTATAGTATCTAGACACAGAATCCTTTAGAAGGCCCATTAAACTCTCTGTTACTCTTGACACCTGCCCATTAAGACTGTCTTTTAGCAAGATTACTTCAGAAAAGCTTTGTGTATGTTTTTTTTCTATTCATTTTTCAAGAGCTATAGTTCAAGTTGCAAAACAGACGGCTGTTCATTGTAACAGTGATAATGTCTTTTAGGCTAGTAATTTAATATTCTATTGATTCCACTTAATTATGTTTTATGTAGTGTTGGGCTAAGTTGGTTTTGCTTTGGAGAGAAGGCATGCAACCAAGTATGACAATTGTGCTTGAGATGGAGTATTTGTTAGCTTGATATCTCTACTTTTTTTTTTCTTTTCCTGGATTGGAGGAAACTGCCAAGAAAAATACTAAAATTGCAAAGACACCTTAGTGACCATGATAACCATTTTTCTCAGCCTCCCAATTTTGTTACGAAGATGTGCATAAACTGTTTACCTATTCAGTTTTCTCATTTTCTGACTGTGTGGTTATAATAATGACAGAATTATCTTTCATCATTTGAATTCCTTGTGAATAAAAAATGAATTAAGAATAGTGGTTTAAGCTAATATGCTTGTGGTTGGGTGAAGTATAGGTGTATGCATCATCACCCGCTATGGTTCAGTTGATAAGCAAAAATTTGTTAAACTACTCTTACTAGGTGGTTTTCAGGTAAATGCTTATACCTTCTGTGGGAAAGGGGCTTACTAACTTAACACACTAAAGGGCTTTTACCCAACACATTATAATTTGTAAATAACATTACAATAATGTACAGTATATATGTGCCTATTAAATGAAAGTTACAACCAGCCACCCCACGCATATATTTTTAGGACTGTAGGGGCCTTTTGTGCTTCTTAAGGTGATCACCGGAAGAATATTTAGTAACCATCCTTTTTCTGGAAATGGTCATCTTGTAATCTGCTTTCAGGCACGTTTGGGCTAGGTCCTTCTCAGGAGTGATTTTACTTTCTGCATCTGGTATGTTGGATCCTTTAAGTGTCTTATGGTAGGGTTTACTGTACAGTATAAACAACTGAGCTGATCACACTAGGATCTGTTTTAATAGAGACAAGAACTTTGAGGGTACAGTTAATTTGAGAAATCGGTAGCTACTTCTGGATGAGATGACTTTTTTTTCTCTTGAAGCTTTGAAAATGCTAACAAGATATTAATTGACAAGAAAAGGAGCCTATAGTGTCTTTTCAGATGTAGACCTTTACGCTTAAAAATATCAACATTAGCTTTTTCACATGGATAATCACCTCAGTGCTTGGTCAGGTGATATCATCAGCAGATACTTAGATTTCTCTGACGCACCTTCAGTTGGAAATGGTTTAGTTTGTTAATGCAGCAACCAGAAGTAGTTCATCTTTCATGTACTTCAGAGATGTAACTTTTGCTGTTATGTTTTGCTGCCGATTTAATGCTTCTGCCCTCTCCTTCTCTACTTTCTGAAGCTGATGTTGGCTTTTGTACAGTGCCATTGAGAAGCACATCACATGATCTTGTGCTGGCTAGTTAAGTTTATTGACTATAGGCAGAAATACCCACTGTTTATTAGTTGATCCCTCAGAGCTGCCTAGTGTGGAGTGATACAGTGACCTTTGTCTTGAGACGGCAAGCAAAAGTTCCATTCTTCTGTGGAGCATTTTCCTTGAAAAGTGATGCACAGAAATTTAAGAAGCTTCCTTCTTGTGGACAAAGAAAACCTACAAATCAGCCAAATTGTTCAGAACCTCAGTTTTGGAATGAGAGGTAGTAAAGAATAGTTGTATAGCTCTCTCTTCTAAAACATACATCTATTCACACATTTAATTTCTGAAAACCTATAAAAGAAAAAAAAAAAATCTGCATAAAAGACCATTGTATAAATGACCCGGTTAGGTGTTACTTTCTTCAAGTAATTTAATGCTGGTAATGATTTGTTTAGGCTTCCCTGAACTGGCATACAACTTTTTAGGTGTGCAGGGTCCTAGGATTACCTAGTCCTAGGTAGTCCTAGTTCTTAGGTTTTGGAATGAGACTTTAATAAGCCAGGTTTTTTTTGATGACTTACAAGTGAACCACAATTACTTACTTGCATTCTAAGGTATTTAAGTGTAAGAGCAAGTTTTTGTAAGTTAAAAATAAGTAACAATTTCATACATTACTGAAACATTTTCTTAAGTTTTTGCTTGTGGATTATACAGTTTCATTCACAGTGCTAAATGTATATTGAATGTATGTGTTTCTGACACCTAGGTCATCACAAACTTAGTGAAAATGTTGAAATCTAGAGATACAAGGAGAAATTTCTGCCCACCAAATCACTGGCTCTCAGAACAAGAAAACATTAAAGCAGATAAGGTAAGAGTAATATCCTTTTTCTACATAGTCTTACAGGTGCCAAAGTTTCAATGGTAAAGTGTTTGATTCCTGACAATATCAATGATGTTGATGTTGCACAGATTTAGTGTGGTTTAAAATCTGGAGTAATGCAGCTTTTCTCTAATGTAAAAGTCTTGCATCTGTTAAGAAACCTTTATGTTAAATCACATTTCCACTCCATAAAGTAGAAACCACTCTACAATGCGACAGTGTAAGTCATCTGCATTTATAGCAGAGGAGAACTGAAAATCCGGTAGCATTTTGTTGCATTTTATTTTCTAGTTATTTTAAGTAGTTCTCGTAATAAAAATGCTAAATAAAAGAATTGCTCTATAGTGGGGGAAAAAAAAAACCCTCAAAATTATCTTCCAAAGTAAAAGAAAATTCAGGAGCATTTTCTGTACTTATCTCACCTAGAAATTACTTTTTTCTTTTCCTAAAAGCTTTTGAAAAAAATGGCATTGTTTGAGCTTAAAAAGCGTGTTATGTGTGTGCAAAAGAAAATGCTAATATGAATGTGCAAGAACATCCTTTGAATCATTGGAAACTTGGATCTTAAGAAGCTAGTTACACTCAGACTACCTTGCACTATTAGTTGTCTTAACAGCTGGAAGTTTTGCATGGAATAGTTACGCAGTGAATGCAGTGAACTCTTCTGTTTATTTTTTGATGATTGCACATTTGCTTGCCTTGTGTTCAAGATTTCCATTTCTCTGTGTGACAGTTCTTTATAGTTCTTAGGAAATAGTGCCTACACACCTTAGAGAAAGTAGTAGTAGTCTTTAAACTGTGATGCTAACCTGATTCTCAGTACAAAGTAAACAATTTATTTGACATCTCAAAATTCAAACTCAGCTTCTCTAGTATCTTAAATACCAGAATTTAATGTAACATTGCATGGTATTTTTAAATGATACGTGGACTTTATATTACATTGTTGTTAATTTTGCAGCTCATCTTTAAGGCACAAGTAGAAGGAGGAGGGATTAGAAATGAAGATACTTAGGCATTCAGACACACTCTTGAACATGACAGTTTTATGTATTTACTATGTAATAGTAAATTGTAGTATGTAATTAGATAATGTTTAACTGTAAAATACTGTTAATTTATTAGGTTACACAGCTGTATGTGCCATCCGCTAGACATGTCTGGAGAGTCAGAAGAATGGGCAGAATAGGACCATTGCAATCTACTTTGGATGGTAAGATACTGTCTGTGCAATTTTTGCTTTACTAAGTCAAAATAAGTTTGCCTTATGGAAAGAAAATCTGCCTTTTATAAAGAGCTCAGTTGAGTATTTTGTATAAAAGTCTTAACGATAGCCAAAGGCAAGGCAATCTTTCATAATTTTGTTTCAGATATTTAAAAAAAGTGTATTTGTATACGTGTGTGTATGTCTTTAGAATATTTAATGTATAACAGCTTTCCCCAAGCTTCTGCTGGGATTGAAGAGGTGAAATGATGAGGTGGACAAATGATATGTGTTAAAAATAGGCATATTAATATGTATAAAAGACAGTTGCATAAGATATAAAGCATTGAGGTTTTGCTCTTACCGTATACTATAAAGAAACTTCTTTATTATATATTAAACTGTAACAAACAAGCTTTAGGTACCATGATAAGTATTAGTTACTATTTATAAATATTGTCTCTAATTAGATAAGGCAGAAACTTAACCCCTTGAATTACTCAAAATATCTGACTTTATGGAACTTCCAAAGAAAGATGAGAGAATTGGACCAACTTAGCAATCAGGGTAAATTTACACTAGTTTAGCTGTGCCAATATACTTTCTCATGTAGACAGTCTGTTTCTTTCAGCTTTTCATACCTTTGTATCTTCACTATTCTAGAATTTTACCTTGCTATGCTTAGGTAAAATAGTCATTAAATCACTAATACTTGTGAAGATTTAATAATGAATTAAAAATGAGGCCTTTAGGAAGCAAAATGATTCATCTATGAGAGTCCATACTCTCTTTCAAGATGATGTAATCTGCTTGAGTATCTTAGCCAGATACAGTAGATCATGTATAGAAGACTGTAGCCTTTGAATGCTGCCACAGTTGTACAGAATTAAGGGCTTTGTCCAAGATTGAAACCTAAGGACTTCTTATAATGATATTTTTTATTTGAATAGCTATGATGGTATAAGTTTACTTTGATTACCTTATTAGTCTGGTTGCCAGATAACAACTAGTTGGTCCAGTGTAAGTACTCCTCAGAATTTTGAATCTAATATTTTTTCAGTTTAGTTTCTCTCTTTGGAATCGCCTATTCTAAGTGATTGATAATACGAAATCTTAAAAGCAGGTGTTTTAGCAAAAATTGCCAGGCTTCAACAGGCCCGTATCCTGTATACCTTATGGACTCTACATCAGTAATCCCCGTTTCTTCCATTGACCTACATTGCTCTTGACAGCCATACTGTCTTGATGTTCTCCACCATCAGACCTGTTCCACATTTATTACTTCCAGATTCTCCCCATGTGACTAGTCTGCTAGTCTCCTTCCCTTCATACACACAGTATCTTGAGCTCTCTCCCTTGTCTTCCTTTCCATAATAGCACCAGTTCCCTCTGTTTCATTAGTTGCCTTGGTTTGGGCAGTTGGTGGATGAGGAATGCATGTGCTGTGGCTGCTGCGGAGCAGGTCCATGCCCTCATTTTGCCGGCTGGCTGTCAGACAAGCTAACACACTGAACAGAGCAGATAACTGAGCTCTCCTTGCTGTTTCTGTAATCAGGTCACTAAAGGAATTTCTCTTCTCTATCCAGTTGAAACTTCTCACAAAACTTAGTATTTTTGTATCTCCTATTCTCTGTCAAAGTTAAAATTCAGCTGGTTAGCTCAAAAGGTGTGTTGGAGGCAAGATGGTGAGGAAAGATGACACAGTGTGTTCATATAAACCTCGTTTTCATACAAAATCAGGCTGAAAAAAGTGCCATTAACATGAATGTGTGAAAATAAGCCGGTAACAATGTGCACATGACTTGTTTAATCCCTCTTGACTCCATATGGGTTAAAGCCAATTAGCATGAAAGTACTGCTGAATCACATATGGTCATGTTTATTTGTGCTTTTTCATTTACTTAAATGGCAGACTCTAAATGCCCTCTGTGTTGATGACTCCATCCCATATTTCTCTTTAAAGAAAGAAGCTGTGATGGAGAAATGCAGATAAAATTGACTAATTGGCTGGAATAATTGAACTGTCGAAGTCATGTAGTAGTTTACCTTTGCTGTACATGCACTTTTTATTTAAAATGCTTTTAACCCTTAGCTTAATAGGCTGCATACATTGGCTTTAATTAAAAATGTTTACTGAGTAAACTAAGGGTAATCACAGATAAGCATTTTATCAGAAATTCCAAAGGCTTGCAACGTTGAAACCTGACCCAAATGAATATACATCAAATATATAGTGATGTTTTGGGTCACGTCATGTTAAATTGGTGCTTAAAATATCCCTACTTAAAGTGCTTTGACGAGTAGAAAAAAAAAAAAAGAACATTGAATTGATGTCCAGTTGCAGAAGGGCAGCAAAATGCTAGTCACCACAGGTAGGAGCCAAAGGAAAAACTTGAAACTGTCATCATAAACTTCCAGACTGGGTAGTAACGTGAAGCATTTACTTTTGTTCTGTAATATGGTCTATAAATAGTATAGACTGTGGAGTCTTTTTGAGAAGGTGGTTATTAAACATGAAAATGGAACAACTAAGGAGTTGTGGGTTTTGTTTCCTCTGCAGACTGAAGCTAGGTGGACCTTTAACCACAGTGTCTAGCCAGCGAGCAATACCATTTTTTTTGCTGCACTTAATTAATTTACGGTCAGATATGTGCTCAGCTGAGTTTCTTCCCATGCAGTTAGAGCAGGATTGTCACTTCTACTGTGCATCATCTCAAGTTGAGTTGTTTCCTAAAAAGTCCTCTGGGTATAATAAGAAGGTTCAAAGGAGCTGCATGGTAGCTTGGGAACTGCATGCAATTGAGTCTCTCCGTTGCTGTGGCTTCTTGAATTCTTTTCTAATCTTTTTTTCTTGAGCACATTATACAATTTCTCGATGTTCTTCTCACTGTTTCTGCAGTGACTAGGATTTAATGTGATTACTGCGACCTTGCTGTTGGGAGAGAAAACCCATTGAAATAAACGTTATCTTTCTGTTGGTTTCATTAGATTTGGTTTAGTTCTTAGTTTTTATGCCTAAAATGATTTGATTGAAAGTAGATGTTGTAGTTGAAAGCACAATACCTTCAAACTATTTTGATCATTGGGGTGGGAATATTGTGTATTCCTGCAATGAAAATTCTAATTACTTACAACTTCTTAATTGTCTTTTGTATATATTTTTTCTGAATTGAAAAATTAAAATATCAGTAATAAGAAAATAACTTTTTTTCTGCTGAATAAAATAAAAAATGCAGGAGCACTTATTTTTGTACACATTTTGTTTTTGGTGTGTTTTTACTACTTATATTTCAGTTTGCCTGCAGAAACTAATGTTTAAAGAAAGGTAAGGCTTGGTGTGACTGTTTAGTAAATAAGCTATTTTAATGTATGTATTCTTATACAAAGTAAATTGAGTCACTTGATACAAAATAAACTGTTTAAAAAAAATCTTTTCAGAATTTTAAAAATTATTGTTTCTATTTTAAGTGGGTTTGGAACCAGCACCTCTTTCTGTATCTGAAGAACGACAACTTGCAATTCTGACAGAGCTACCTTTTGTAGTTCCTTTTGAAGAAAGAGTAAAGGTACCTAATTTCTAATTTAATATGCAATTGGTTTTTAGTTTTTTGTTTTCAGTAAGTGTAAAAAGAGCACTTAGCTAAGTAGAAACTGGATCGTTTCCCTGCAGAAGGATATGACAGGCCATACTGTTTTTCTTCAGTACTCATGTGGCAACTGAACATGTGAAGTTAATTACTTTTCTCTTTTTTTACTAGTTATATTACCCTTTATAATAATTGCATTAAAATTAAAAACATGTATTTCAAGATATATGAGAGCAGTTGTATGCTTATAATAAACTGCAGTCCTGATTCAATGATTGATCTGCATGATTGCACCCTCTTGTGGTAAGCAGAGCACTAACTAGTTGTGTATCTGTAATAAACAGATTGCAAGGTCAAGACTGGAGACTTTTGTGCAGTGGGTGGATTACTCAGAATGAGATGATGGATGTCCATTTTGGGAAAATAACGCCTAGAGATTAAATTTCTGCATTCATAGCTGAGTAGCTGAATTTTAATAGAGTATGTAGTTTAAAACTCACAAGATTCTTGTACTATTTGACTTGCTTTTGAATGTTTTCTAGATTTTAAATATGTAATTGTTAGTTCTATTACCTATTTCAGTTTGCATCTTTTTTTTTTTAAAGCTATTATTCTGTTACCATAATTCTTTTTCTGAACTGCTTTTGTTGTCAACAGTATCAATTACTTAAAAACTGCTCCCTCAAATGTCTTAGAAACATGAAGTTGCAAGACATCATCAAGGGAATGAAGAGTAGTTCCATAGGGAAAGTAAATCAGTATTTGTCAAAAAAAGACAGTGACAGCTTTGGTAGAAAAGAAGTGTTTTTTCCAGGCTTCTATGAAACAGTTGTTCCAACAGAACATCTTAATACTGTATGGCAATATTGCACTAGGATTACAGGGGAACAGTTGGAAGTGACCTCGAGCAGGGGTCTGTATGTCACGATTTAGTCACTGTCTACAACCTCTGGACTTCTTAAAGCTATGTTGAGATGCACATATCTTAAGTTTCTGGAATTTATAAAACTTTGTCTGGTTTTATCACAAAAACTGAAATCATAACAATTGGATGAGAGTTTGGAGAGAAGGATAAAGCTGTAGACTGAACTTTTATAGTTCAAAGAGGAGATCCTCTTATACGGCTTTTTGGACAAAACATGGCCCTTTTTCTGTAACAGTGGGAGTCAACATCCTTTTGGAGTCTCCCACTGCCCCTGCAAAACAACTTGCAATAAGGGGAGAAGATACCTTATCTGTTTTTTGTGATTTTTTTTTTTTCCTTCTTTCTTCCAGTTGCATCTATTACGCTGTGATTTAATGTGGTGATACAGCTCAATGCTGTTTCCATGTGTGGGTTGTTCCATTTGTCCTTTCATTTTCTGACTTCCTTATGAGACTTTTGCCTTGAATTACCAGATATTAGATACTCCTACAAGCAATTGAGTCCAGTTTCATGGTAGGCTCCTCAGCCTTCTGACCATGAGGGATGTTATCTTCTTTAGCCTTAAGGCACATTGATGTGCACCTTTCAGTCTGATATTTACCTGTGGGAGGTAATAAATCCAATTTGTATCAAGTGCCTTGGTTCTCACTTAAGCCATAGTTTCGTCAGCTTTCCTATGGTGTTGTTATTTCTATGGTGTGTATGTCAGTCAGCATTGCTTGCTTTTCCATGTGTTAGTCTGAAGTAATTGCAAATGCTTCAGTTATGCATTAGGGTTCTTATTTTCAGGACTAACATATGCATGAACGTTGGATTATGTAGGAGTCCAGACTCTGCATCAAGAAGAATTTTGCTATGAGATACACCTCCAAGCGATTCTTTCCATCTAGTGTTGTGTAGCAATAGTTAATAAACCGTATCCAGCCATGCTTGAGGAAGGAGAATGGTGGTGAGCATATTCTCATGCCCTGTACATAAAAAGAAGGTGTCTGTGGCTGTGTGTCTTGATGTCATAGAACTGTAGAAAAATTTAGGTAAGAAGGGACCTCTGGAGGTACTCTAGTCTACATCCTTCCTCGTGCAGGAATAACTTCAGAGTTGGATCAGGATGCTCAAGGACTTGTCCAGATGAGTTTTGACTGTCTCCAGAAATGGAGATTTCACAAACTCTTCGTGTAACCTCTTCTGATACTTAATCACTCTCATTATGGTTTTTTTTTTCCTTTATGTCCATTCAGCATTTCTGTTTCTGCAGCTTATGACTATTTTCTCTTGCCTTCCTGCTGTGTACCTTAGGGAAGAATCTGGCTTTGTCTATGCTATAATCCTCCTGGTTGGAGAGCATCTTCTCCACTAGCTACAGTTGTCCATAGAAACAGTAGGTTTGAGACCTTACTCTAGCTTTGTCTGCTGTTGTCAGATTTTCCTTTTTCATGGTAAATTTGTTGTTTTTAAACATCCCTGGAGACTCTTACTTAATCTTCTCAGTTAAGAAAGCAGTCTGTGATATTATTGGGAGATTATATCCCTTGGAAAATGTACTAGACTATTTATTGAATATGGGAAGGATGCAAGAGAGGACATAGTAGACAGACACTCCCTGGATTGAGGGTATATTGAGCATTATTATACATTAGGCAACCCCCTCCCATGCTATATCTTGGCATAGAAGCACAGTTACAGTTACTCTTCAGGTGAACTGTAACAGGTTCCTGTTGTGAAGACTTGCAAAGGGACAATGTGAAGTTCAATTTGTACATCAGCTGGCATTATTTTCTTGAATTGGTGTGATGCTCTGGTTCTTTGTTTAATATGGCAGTGCTATGCACTATTTTGCTTTGAATTATTTGCTCACTGCTCCTGAGAGGAGTACCGATACCTAATTCCTTGTTACTGGGAATGTTCCTAAGCGTTACAAAAATGACAAAAATTTGTTTACTAGCATTGAGGATTGCCTCCGTGTGTGCAGAATACTCGTGACTTTTTCCCTTTGTTTTTGTATACTTTGCATTTCAGAACTCTGAAAGTTAGGGAGGGGAAACTGGAATCACTGACACAATGTCTGTAGATGTGCCTCTTTATGTAGAAAGAATTGAGGATGATATCTTAGCACGAAAAAGTTTTTTGCATGTCTGTCCCCTCTCCTTCCCTCCCCTGGGACATGGCTCTATTATGTTTCTGCAGCTCGATGAGAGAGAGGACAAATCACTTGAAAGTGAGTGCCCAGAAGCAACTCAAAGGACAGTAAGAGTAGTGAATAACCATCTCTCATTGAATATTTAGATCTGCACAATGACATCATTTCTCTTTTCACTAATTTTAACAGATTTTTCAAAGACTGATCTATGCTGATAAACAAGAAGTGCAAGGAGATGGGCCATTTTTGGATGGAATTAATGTCACTATCAGAAGAAATTATATTTATGAAGATGCTTATGATAAACTTTCTCCTGAAAATGGTAGGTTTACAATTAAGTTATCATCAGCTTGTTTATAACATTTAACCGTTCTTACCATGTAGTTACATATTTGCCTACTTGAGTAGGATGTTAAAAGTATATCAGCTCTAAGATTTGAAGATCCGTATAAAGTTAAATTTCCTCATTTTTACGTAAAGTAATTCTCATCCACATTGTTTCTGATTATTGCAGTCTTAAATAAGACCATTTAACCCACCCTTCCTTAGTTTAAACCTACTTTTATGGGGCTTTTCTTCTCATTTACTGTCCAAATAATTGTACTTTGTGTATTTATCTATGTAGTTCATTAGATATTATCCGTTTTGGTAATCGGTTTCAACAAAAATACCTAGACTGCACAGGATTTGCTAGGTACAGTCTGTCTGATAAGGATAATACAGTGTACTTTATAGTGATAGTATGTAGTAGTATATATTTTACCACATTGATTTAAATCATATCTTGGTGTGAATTTGTGTGAGAGCAGTTGCTCTAGAAGCCAAAATTCCAATGTAGATGAAGCCTGCCAAAATAAAGTCCTTATTAGTTATATGGTATTTTTGCATATAAAAAGAATATTTGCCAAACACTTTAGGTTTGCCGTGTGAATCTCACCTGCTGTGCCATGTAAGTTCCTTCCTGGAGAACTGCTTAGTTTAGACAGGAAGAAGAAGAGGTGTTGATATTCTTGGTTTGTATAAAATTACTGGAGATCATGCCTTTTCTTAATTTCCTTTACTCTGGTAGTATTAAAGATACTATTCTATTTATAAATAGAATTTTGTATTTCAACACCTGTGTTTAAAACTGTAACTACCTAAAAGAAGCACATTTAGACTTTTTTTTTTAAAGTACAAATTAAGTTCTCCTGTTTTTGGAAAGTTTTAAAGGTTCATCAGGAGATGTCACTGTATAATCATCTAGAGATTATATGTGCAATTGACTGTTTAGCCTCTTTCCTAGTGGTTGTGAATAGTTTCATTATACTAAGTTTAGTATGAGTCATTAACTGGTTTCTTAAAAAGAGAAAGATGAACTGGAATTGGAAAATAGAAAAAGTTGAGTCTGTTGTGTTCCTCCTCCTTCTCCCCCAAATGTATGAAAGTACAATTCAGAAACTGCAGTCTAAGCTTTTGAATAATGCAATGTCAAGTAACAGGCAAGTCAACCTATTTGTTTAATAAGAAGATAGCTTTAAATGAGAAACACGTTTTCTGTGAAGACTACATTTTGACTTAACGTAGTTTTCTTAAACTACAAAAGCAGCTTTAGAATGCATGTTTCCTAAACTTAATCTACAGTCTGACAATCTGGGTACTGGGATGTGTTCCACCTTTAGTGAGGTCACAGGCAATATGAAATTGAGGGGAATAGTCAATATACTGCAAAGTCAGGTTGCCGCTGAGATGGCCCTCAACAGACTGAAGAAGAGAGCTTACAGAAGCCTCATGAAGTTTAGGAAAGACCAAAGCAAAATCCTGTACCTGGGCTGTAATAACCCCATGTAGCAGTACAGACTGAGCACTGACTGGCTGGAAAGCTGTTTTCAATAAAGGACTGCGGGGTTCATAGTGAACAACAAATAGAACAAATAAAGAGTTTGCCTTGATGAGATGAAAACTAGCTGCATACTGGGCTGTGTTAGGAAGAACATACCAGCACTGATGAACTGTGTCCAGCTTTGGGCATCCCAGTACAAAAAAAGACATTAACATACAAGAATGTGTCCTGCAGAAGGCCTCTAAGACGATACAGGGGACTGAAGCACATGGCATATGAGAAGAAGCTGAGAGAACTGGGTTTGTTCAGTCTTAAAACAGAAAAGGCTAAAGGGAAATTGTTGCTGCTGCAACTGGGAGGTTACAGAAGCCTGTTTGATAAAGTGCAGTGGT
The DNA here is from genome assembly GCF_000699105.1 of Pygoscelis adeliae. Classification (NCBI taxonomy): domain Eukaryota; kingdom Metazoa; phylum Chordata; class Aves; order Sphenisciformes; family Spheniscidae; genus Pygoscelis; species Pygoscelis adeliae. Next base: position 1,716,992 of record NW_008825285.1, on the reverse strand, counting down.
GACATGTAGCAGCAAGGGAAATTTTTACTGGACATACATAGAAAAAGCATTTCACCGTGAGACTTGTTAAGCACTGAAATGGGCTGTCCAGAGAGGCTGTGAAATCTCCATCATTGGAGAACTCAAATGGACTAAGGCACTGAGCATCCTGATCTAACTTGGAAATTGGCCGTGCTTTCAATGTGGGGATTTTGGACCATATGAGGTCTCTTCCAACCTGAACTGTTCTATGATTCTGTCAAGCTTTCTGTTCAGCAAAAAGAGCTTTTGTATTAATAAAAAATTTATCTGCATATGCATGTATATAGTTCCAGATAACGTTTTCAGCCTTTCCTTCGGAAGAAAATTACTCTTATAAAACAGTGACAAGGGAGAACCCAATAAGCTCGTAGCAAGCAATTGGAAGTAGAGTAATCTCTAGGTGAAGATTTATGTCTCCTTTACAGGTATAGAGAAGCCATAGTGGTAGTTGGCCATTGAAGTCTGAAAACCTGTTTTTCTGCATGTGTGCGTGATACACCATGTATATGCACGTATACACGCACATATATACACAATGCTATCTAGTACTGTACTAGTGCTATTTTGCATCAATAAAGACTAAATTAGAAGGTTGGACCTTTTTAAAAAAGCCGGTATTCTGAGACAGTATAACTTTTTAAAATATTTTTAGTTCTGGAGTAGGTCAGGCACCACATGGGAGAGCAAAACAGAAGAAATTCCTGAGAATTTTAAGAGACACAATTTCAAGGCTATAGACTGAATTGATTAAAATCGATCTGGGAGATTGAACAGGTGATAGATGAGGTCCTAGAATTGATCAGGAGAGAGCGAAGAACATTGATTTGGAAGAGGCATCCAGTTTGTCTACCGGCCCTGAGAAAAGAGGTGTTCAAAGTTAATGTTTCCATAGAACCTTAACTGAGATCATTAAGAAAACAAGCTTGGAATAGCAAAAATGTACTAGGTTGGTTCTTGTGGGTTTATATTTTTATTTGGTTATCATATGCTTAATAATGTGCAAGCATTTCTCATATTTCTCAATTTTTTTTTCCTCTGTGAGTGGAATTTTCAGAATATCCCATAATAGTCTCCAGTGGACTCCAGTAACAGTTTAGTTACAGCTAGAAGCTGTATAAATTATAAAATTGAACTTCTTTTCAGAGATTGTGCTAACTTGCTCCACCTCTGCCTGGTCACCTGTTTTGACATGTGAATTTGTTTTAGGACCATTTTCCCCTCCTTGCTGTAAAATCTGATTGTCAGTACACAGAGGAAGAGACCAATAACTGATTTTCTTTGTAAGGCCCCAAAAAGCACTAAACCAACATTTTCCATATATAAAACTTTTAAACATTAATGCTCAATATCTCAGGAGTCTCCAGACAAAGTATGTCTGTATGCTTGAGACTCTTTTGCCAGCGTAACTGTGTTCTATTTTCTTGCTTTGAATGGTGGTGAGATAGTGGACCTGTTGCAGCACCTGTGGCTAAAAATGGCCATCCTGTATTTCCAGCCAGCAGAATTTTTGTGTGGGAGAGCGTTTCACTTGAATGAGGAACGAGAAAGTAATTTTTAAGAATAGCCGAGTGTAAAATTGGGAAGTTACTAGTAGATGTAGAGGCATTTGCTAATGAGAGAATGTGAGTAAGACTTAGTGGTCCAGGAGAGATTCTGTTGCTACGAGGTGCTGAAGATTCTTTCATGAACATCAGCTGTCCATCCATAGTGTGTGCATTTGTAGCACATGGAAGCAGTAGAAGGTTTTATTGTTACTGGTTTATTACTGGTTGCTTTGCTGGGACACAAGTGTAGTCAGTGCAAGGGTTCAAATAAAAGCTGTGTATTTGGTTAGATCGTTGGAAGCCTTCCCTGAATTGAGCAAAAAGGCCCTCCTTCCCTGTTATGTATACATAGTTCAAGGACTAAATATTGCTTGCTTTCTCAAGTAGCAGCATTCTATGAAACAAGCAGAACACCTACCTTCAGAACATGCCCACCTTTACCACAGCTTGCTCACTGGAATTATGTGACATAGCAATAAGTCCAAAGTATCAAAAATATTAAGTTCAATTTCAAATAATATTATCTAATGATGTAGCTTAACAGTCAGCCCCTCTAAGGGAATGCAGTGCTTATTGACGGTTCCTTCAGACAGGAGAAAGTTGAACCTTGCATTCATAATACTTTACATAAATAGAATTTTCAAATTGTTCTTGGGCTTCTTTAAAATATTTTGTAGGGTTTTTTTTCTTGCCCTACCTAGTGTCTTTCCACTCCATCTTTTGATGACTCTTAAAGCAAGACCCTTTGTACAAAGTGAGTTTTATATACTGAATATTCCAAAATTCAAGCCAGTAATAGATTTTTGCTACAGTACTATTTACTAGTTCCATTTTTATATAAAATTAGCGTAGATATGTTTGTATGTGTAGTTACATGTGTTTTTATCCAAACAAAATTCAAGCAGATAGTTCTATTTGAGTTTGTCTCTCTCCTTTCTCTGCAGAACCTGACCTAAAAAAGCGCATTCGTGTTCACTTACTTAATGCACATGGTCTTGATGAAGCTGGTATTGATGGTGGTGGAATTTTCAGAGAATTTCTGAATGAACTACTTAAATCAGGATTTAACCCTAACCAGGGATTTTTTAAGACCACCAATGAGGGACTTCTTTACCCCAACCCTGCTGCACAGATGCTTGTTGGAGACTCTTACGCCAGACATTACTACTTTCTTGGAAGAATGCTTGGAAAGGTAAAAATAGTGTTGTATAATATAAAACTATAGCAGTGCTGAAATGATTCAGTAATGTTTTTTTCTTTTTAGATAGGTGTAGATGGGGAAAAAAATGATGATTTCTCTAGATGTTGGAACTGAACATTATTTCCACATATCACCCAAATTTCTGGTTCATTTTAATGCTACATACTTGAGAAGTACAGAGAATTTGAGATACCCTGACTGCCAGTTGAGCAAAGTGTGCATATGTCTGCTTCTGTGTTTATCCTCTTGCTTAAAGTTAAGTTGATTGAAGCCAATAGAACTACGCTGCTTATGATGATTTTTAACCTGGAGCTTTCTGGAATTTGTCTGCAGTTGCATTTTCATCATTTGGAATATATGAAATTAATATTTTCAGAAGCAAACAGTTTCTAGTTGTCTGAGGTGTACAATTCTTGCTAGCATTTAAAATTTGCCATGGGCATTTACCATACTTCAGAGCCATATGCAAATTGTTTCACTTACTCTGCTTGGGTTTTTGTACATTTTGCGTCTTTCTTGAGTTTTAGTGCTTGATATTTTGGTGTTATGAACGTTCAAAGACTAATACACACTTGTTGAGCTAGATGAAAAATGCAGGGGTAAAAAAGAAAAAAGAGAGAAACCATTACAAACATTCACTACATTCAGTTTTCTTTTGTGGTCACGTTTAGTATTGAGGCTATTTCCTTCTAAGCCTGAAATAATCTTTGTAAAGCTAATAACTGTGAAACAAAGTTTGGAATACAAATTCTATTTCAGAAAAAAATGTATTGATTGCTACTCAGCTATCTAAAACTGAAGGTATTTAAGATGTAAAAGTCCCATTTAACTGCCTGAATTATTTTGGAGGCTAAAATCCTGCTGACTTGCGGCGAGATTTAACATACAGTTGCGTGTCCTTTCAGCGTAGCTGGAAGCGGTTTAAGAGGTTGTTGTTGGCAAACTTGAGTTGTTGAAAGAGTGCTGTTCTTTAGAGTTGCCAGTCAACTGATTTAGATTAAACTGACACTTTGTAGGCAAATTCTCTGCTAATGCATCCTAGCTATTGCAATGTCCTAACTTGTTAAATAATGAAAATTTCAAATCGGCCATTTCAATAAAATAATCTTTGAAGGATGTTCCTGCTCTTAATGGGAGATGGATTAAGTACTAATACAATAGTTTGTAATTATGACCTATGTTACATATCCAAGGCTTCATTTTATTTCTGCATCTCTGGATTTTTGGAGTGGGGAAGCAAATACTGCTGTGGTATCATGAGGAAGTTACTTCACTCCAAAAATGTTTGGTGTTTATCTAGGAATGGGGCAGGGCTCAATTGTCGAGGGGAAGTTTGAAACATTTTTTCAAAAAGAGAGTGTAGTTTTGAATCTTTGATTTCCTTTGTCAAAACAACACGTTGCCTTCTGTAATTGGATTTCAAATATTAGCGTAAAGACAGAAGTTGCAAAATGTGTTCTATCTCCATAGAGTGCTACAAGTATAGTCTTGGTTTTGTCTTTTTAAAATCAGAGGATCTATTATTTAACATTTTGAAAGCATAAATTGTTTTTGTATTTGCAGAATGTTTACATAAGGTAAGAATTGACAGTGTTATTTAATAATTACCCCTACCCAGGTGCACAGACACCTTTTTAGTAGTGTATTTAGAGACTTGATGAATTAAACAGAAAGATAAGGCACGACCATACTATTCAAAACCTGCCAGTATTGTGATCTTGGTTAAGTTATTGAATACTCACTCACCCATTTTCAAAAATGTGTCCATTTTATGCTTTGCACAAGGTTATTTGAGAGCAATAGTGGATTATTAAAAGCCCCTTTGTAAACAAAATAGATATAATGCAAAGGAAGCAATCAGGCATCCACAGCAATTTCTTATTTGTGGAAACCAGTATGTAAAGAGTGCTACCTCCAAAAACTCTCACGTAAGAAGTTTCAATGTTATCAGAAAACAAATACATTAAAATATAATAATTTATAGAAATTCTCTGTCTCTTGGTAACCATTTCATACTAATATCCAAATGCATTTAACTTTCAGTACCGTGGATTTACACCTATGGTGTAATTCAGATTTAGATTTAATTCAGTTTTTCTTCTCATCAGGAAGTTTCTAACAGCTTGACATCTGTGTTAATTGGTCAGTTCAGAAGTAGAAATATCTGAAAATTTAAAACTTATCTTTAAAAATGGTGTGTCTAAAAAATTTAAATTATTTTAATCCTAGATAAATTATTGACTCTTTGGGGTGTATTTCTGTAGTTCGTGAAGAAATGGACATCTATATACTATACACACTGCATGGCTGTCCATGCAACTTTTACTGATCACTGAATGAGCAAAAGGTCTTGTAGAAAGAATATCGTGATCATGTAATTGCATATGTTGTCTGAAATCTTAAAAAAAAAAAAAAAGGGCAGAAATTAGTTTGCTTAAACAACAGCTACTCAAACACTTCCAAAGTTTACATTTCTCAACTTTCAGTGACTTTACTCTGTAATGTAAATATTATTTTAACACTGGTGCCTTTTAAGCATTTTCCTTTCTCTTCCTTGAAAGTAAAAGCTCAGCTTACCATGCAGACCTCGGGTAGCAGTCTCCCACCACCGGCAGGGTTTGAAACTCAAGAACCTTTCAGTTTTGCCCACTGAAGCATAGCAGTGAGTTTCTGAGTCCCAGGCTTTGCTTGAGAGCTGAGGGTGTCCTGGGCTGTCAGTGATGTTCAGACAGAGGTGTTCTAGCCCCAAATTCTCTTTGTTGTCCTCTCTGGAAAGTAAAAGTCATGTTGTCCCATGTGGTGTCCCAGAAGTATGGATGGAACACTAATCCTTTTGCTTTCTCAGTAGGTAAGATTGGGCTGTGAGGAGGCACCTGATTTAGTTTAACTTCCTTACCACCAGTTCTATCAGCACTAAAAATCTTTCCACATGCAGACTTTCCTGCTGTGGCTTCAGCAATGTAGTGGACTTGGCTCACAGGAACACAAAAGTTGTTACCCTGGCAGGCTGCCAAAACTGTGAGCAATGTAGCCAGAGAAGGGAAGTTTGGAAGGAACACCTGAGAATCTTAAGTGAGGATTTTCTCCATGCTGATTCTTGAATGGTCTGCTGCAAACCTGGAAGAGGGAAACGCTGGTTAACCATTTCAGCAGAAACAGTGATCAGTAGAACAGTGGCAGATACAGAACTTCACCATGCTCAGACCTAACCTTAGTCTTGTATACTGTATTATCTTTCTCCCTTTCCTGCTTACATTTGCATCTATTAAATGATGTTAATGTGATGGATGTTGTCGAAAAGGACATTCTTTGCATTTGGAATGACTTGACATCAAGTAGATAATTCTTATGATAATTACTTAAATTTCATGAAGTATCAGCGTTAGTTTAAGAATATGGCAGGAAGTCCATAGAAAGATTAGAATGATAATTTTTATGGTTTCCTGTTCTCCCTTTTTGGTGTAAACCTGCTAGTTCTTGCATATATTATGTTTTGCAATGAATCTCTCTGCACCTTTAACAAAGTGACTCTTTCTGACAGTAGAGATTTTTGCCTAATACACTCAGTATCTTTGATTATACTGAATTCAGCCATTTCCATATCTCTTCTCTTATTCCAGCATATTGAAGAGCACTAGTGAGTCATGCATTCATGTTGCAGAAGAACATACGCACTGTCTTTGAAATACAATATTAAGTCTCTTTTCCTAAGCAATCTGCAGTCCTTGGAAGACACTGGAGATTTCTGAAAAGATTTAGATTTGTTTTGCCAAGACAGCTTTTGTCTTAAATGGTTGGGAAGTCAGTATAAAGAACAAAACATGGTGTTTTGAGGAGGAGTTGTAATTTTGAACAGAGTCCTTCCTTTGTGGAGCCAAATGAAGAACTTGGATAGAAGAAGCAGGAAGGACTGAACAAAATTAATGTGCTTATTTTAAATTTTAGCATTATTTTGATGATGGATAGATGAGACCATCTAGGTTTAGTCTTTGATCATTAATATTTAGTGTTATAGAGGAGGTCAGTAATTTGCGTGGCCTAGTGGATATTATATTGATGAAGGTTTAAGTTGTTTATTTCCATAGGACTTTTTGTAAGTTACTATACTGATTTAAGATATAATGGACTGTTCTGTGCACATATCTAAATGTTGTTAAACTTTTATAATTGGAAAAAAGTTATAAAATATGTCTTTTGGAAAAATTAAACATTAGCAGGGTAATAGTAGATCAAATACAAATTTTATTACCCTAGTAGTGAATGTGGGACCGTTAATTATTTGGATTATTTTTCTGTATCTTAGAGAGTATGCCTTGCATTTATAGTTTGTAACTTTGAATAGAGCTGTGATAGATCATTTGTTGTGTGAGATATTATTCCTGGCTGGAAGGTACAGTTCTGAGATTAGCAGTGTCTACAGTATCCATTTTGCAGAAAAACTAAAGTAGTTCTTAATCATCCTGGGGCCTTATCTAAAATGGATTGAATCAGTGGGAGTCTTTTCACAGCAAGATCTGGATCAGATCCTGAACTCTTAAATCATGAGTAAGCTGCACATACAGAGTTAAAACCTTCAAGCAAATGTTTCTAGTAACATATTGATGTGCCCTTTTTGCACCAAAAGCTTGTAGAGAGGAAACAAAGCAAGAAAACTCTACAGTGAGAAGAACTGGGTTTTGTATACTTGAATATTTGATGGGATGGTGCATCAAGCATTGCGCTGCTACTCTTCCTCTGTTTCTCTGACTGTTGAAGGGTTGTTTTGTTTTTTCTTCCTTCCGATTTTTAGGCTACCCTTTCCCTTTGCTTATTGTTCATTTAATTAAGATCCGCTTTGGCTTGGCTTAAATCAGTACACTCTTAATTGATTTGTGCTGCAGCTTGATGCTACTAGTACCTAGAAAGGTAGGTATGGAATTAGTGATACTGATACAAAAAGAAGGTAATTTGTATAACCTTTTTGTTTTATTAATTTCAGTTACCCTGCACATGATTTTGTAGACTCAGCATTCTACTTAAAAGCAAGTTAGCTGATCTTTTGTCTCAGAAAATCCTGAATCATCTGAAATGGAATCAAAACAGGAATTTACCATGTAAAGTGGCATGCTCTTTAATTATACTTTTACAGTGCAGAAACACAATCATACCTTATGGAAGTTATTTCATGATTTATGAATGTAGATGTAAACTAATCTGAATCTATTTTCTGACATGGTTATTCAGCTTGATATTCCTTTGTGTACTGGTTCATTTAACATAACTAATTATCTTTTGATTACAAATAGCTACGTTAGTACTAACCTTGTAAATATATGTCTAGCACTAAAAGACTACTGAAATGTGGTGTTTTAACTCTAAATCTTTAGGAATGAAAAGTGTGTATTGATGGATTGTGATATTTATTGGGTCATAATGTATTTAAATTTTCTTTAATGCATATGTTAGTGATTGTTTACCGTGATAAAGTGCATAGGGGTCTCTGCAAGGAGTTCTGCATGGAAAGAATTACCTCATGTCAGTGGTCACTCCTCAATTAAAAGTTCCATTAGCAGATGATTCCTGCTTCTGGTTTGTGTACTGATTGCATTTTATTGCCTCTAAATCAGGCTCCTAGACAGGGAATAAATAAACAGTTAGAGTGTGTGGTAATGGTATCCTGATCTTTTTTCCACAGCTGGGAACACCTATGTCCATTTCAATCAATTAGGTTTGGAATATTTACTGAAATTCTTTAATCTATTTGAACTGTCTTCAAAAATGACTAGTTTCACTGCTATTAAAATACAGATTTATCTTAGAAGCATATCCAGAGGTTAGTTATATAGTAGTAAATGTTTCAGTTTTTCAGAAGATTAGAACTTAAATAAGGAGGAGATGTCTTCCTGTTATCTTCAGTTCTTACTAAATTATGTTTAAATTTGAGACAAGAAAAATCTATTAAGCCTTTACTGGAACTTCAGCAGTGAATGATAACTATCAGTTATCCAGTGCATCCACAGGTTCTTCTAGTCCTTCCCTCTCCTGTCCCTCAAAACCCCCCAAATGACATTGATAGCAATTTCTATCATACACATGGTATAAGTTACAGAGATAATTGTTCCTATTAAAACAGAAAGAAAGTACTAAGCTGATGAAATGGTGGTTTTCTGCAAGTACCAACATTTCTGAAGCATTCTTATTTTGGTAGTAAAAGTTCTTGTAATAAAATTAAATGTCCTAAATTCTTAGAATAAAAACACTAGCATGACTTTCCATTTTTAAATTAAAAATTAACTCAAGGTCATTATACTTGATATGCTCCGATGGAGTCTTTGGAAATGGGTCCCTACATTTTTATGGTAATGTGTTCATGAGTTGGTCATGAGTTTGTCTTGTGCTTACCACACACCTGCAATCCATTTCAGATATTTACACTGACTGCAGCAAATTTGACAGGCAGGCCCCTCGCATCTGAGTCTTTGCTACCCCACATCTCTGGAACTTCTGTGAACTTGTGCTAACTGACCTTCAAATTCCCAGGGAGTGGGAAATCGAAAGTAAAACCAATTTACAAAAGGCTTTATTTTTTCTGAAAAAAATGTTTTTAAATCTGAGGACACTCACACTACTGCAAGAGATGTTAATAAATCTCTCAGAAGCCTAATTACAGGCATCTAGCTGTGGAATTTTGGACTCATACTTTTTTTAAAAAACAGAAAAGGCATCCAGTATTTGAACAAAAAGTGCACTATGAATTTTCATGGTCATACAGGGAAGATGATGTACCAGATTTTCCATTACTAAGGTGATACGAATGTGTCTAGATGTCTCTGCTATTGTAGAGCTCAGAGAACTGAGGAACAGTGACTTAAAGCTACCAGCTAGTAGACATACTGTGTTGTGACACACCTGATATCATTAGTTTTATTTTACCATATTGACATTAGGAACAATATCAGTTTGGTTTTGCTCACTTTAAAGCACATTATTAAGTATATCTGTAGGAAATTATTTTATCTTAAAATTACTAAACACTAGCTTTAAAAATGCTTCAAAAATATGGGTACGTATTAATGTAACTTATATTTTTAGTTTTATCTTTTTCATTAGGGTAGAATAGGCCTTGCTGGCCCCAAAGGCTTTTTGAGTGTGATGAGATATATCTAGGATATAAATAATAAGGTAGAAGGAGGTTCTAATGGTTTTGCTATTTTTCTATCATTTTTATTAATGGTTCTGTACAGCTTTGAAGATCTATTGCACTCTGTAAGTGCTAAGTATTATTTAATAGTAACTGTTTAAAATGACCGAAATAGAAAGGGTTATGGTCTTGGGGGCTGATTAGGGAAATAACTGAATTTAAGCCTAGTCACTTACTGCTTCAGCCCATAAGCCATGTGTCTTTCTAGGGCTATGACTTTAGCACTGTTTAGATTTAAAATACAGTTCTGGGTTGTGAAGGATTAATTGAGAGTAAGAACAATGACTGATTAATTATTTTTCTTAAGAAAGATTTTAGTTGAAATAATAAATGAGAGAATTAATTGTAGACCTGAAAGTGTAAGTAAAGGCATTAAAGCTGCCTCACAGTCAGGGAGGTTTAGTTGGTTCATCTGTGAACTTGTTTGCACAATTTGAATTTTGTTCAACATGTTGTATGTTCAGCATGTAACCTCTACTATATATAGCTAATTCGTCTGAAATGACTAAACTAGCTTAAAGTTTGTCTGGTTTTAAAACATGGTGCAAAGTCTTTTCTTTCTGAAGAGCTGTTTCCTGAATCTTGGGGTCATACCTGAACAGTACCTCGTGTGACCCTGTAGTGCTTAAGTAATACTACGATAGTTACCTTGTATAGTCCCGATCAGGTATTATTCTCGTTACATTGAAAACAAGAAAAAAGCCGTGAACGTGAACTCTCCTTGTCCGGAGAACTGCACGTTTCATATTTCTTCCCGTCTTACTGTCTGTGGCTGTCCTTCTAGCTGAGATCTTTCTTCCACAATATTTTAAAGCTACTAATTGCGTGCCTATATTATGAAAGTTGTTGGCCTTAACCATGCCTTCCCCCCTCCCCCATCACAGGTGTTTAATGAACGCATCCATTATATTTGTATATGTCCGGTATCTGAGCATAGTATTTTCCACTTTAGATGACCGAGTTGTGATCTATGTTGCTGAATTGAGTAAAGGGTTTTGTAGCTAGTCCGTGTTGCAATCAATTGTAGTTGAACTAGACAGTATTTAGATGCCTTATTGTAATTGTAACTAGCTAATATTATTTAAAAGAGAAACAGTAGATTTCAGACTGCGTGCTTTGTGCGTGAGGTCAAAACCTATTAACCACAGTAGACTTTCTGTTATTTTGTTTGTTTTTAATCTTCTGGTGTGTTCTACAGGCATTCACAGAGGGGGAGGGAGGTGTATGAAGTTTCTTTCCCTGAATACTACTTCTGCCATAGTGAAATCTTGCTTTCAGCCTTTTAACCAGAAAGAACTTCTTTTAACCATTTGTTAAAAAAAAGAAAAAAAAAAAAAGAAAGATAGCAAGGCATCTTGAGCTAATGGGAAAATAGGGGGGGAAGAGTACAAAACCTAATTTGTTACTGGAAAATAGGTGGGGCTTTTTTGGTGTAGTCATTTCAGAAGTTTTTAAGTTACTTTAATGGTTATCTAGAGGTGTCATAACTTTGCCTAAAGAGCATCTCAAACCTACAAGAGTTTGAAATAGTGCTGGGAAATCCAGGTTGGCCCTTTCAGCAGACATAACCTTTTAGCTACTGGACCACTAGGAGCACTACACTGCTTGTGTGATTGCCCTTGATGCAGACATGCGCCTCTCTGCTTCAGACTAACCTCTTGCCCCAAGCTTGCATCTGCAAACTGCACTTCTGTGAAAGTGGAATGCTAATAGTCCCAGCCTTTTGGGGAGGCAACAGTATGTAGGTTCTGTTAAATCGTGCCTGTGTTTCATTCCCCCTCCCGCCCCCCTGCTCTCTGAACATTAGAGACTAGAAGTCTAATGTCATATTTGACCACCAATTGCTCCTTTCATGACTTCCTATCTGGATTTTTTCCTGTATGTAGTCAGTTTCAGTTTATGGGACTGCAGGATAGAGACAATGAATCAAGTAAAGGGCTTGTTAGATAGGAAAATTGGGAACGTGAACTCTCAGAATTTATCATAGAATGGCACCAGTGCCATAGGTGACAACTGTAAGAGTTAAAGGAAGCTTGCCAATGGGTGAGAGTACTTGAAGTTTGAGAAGAGATTAGTTTTAAAATATATATTAGTTAAGCTTTCTGGCTTTGATCTCTTGAAGCAGTGTATGAACAGGAACTTCTGACTTACAGTCAAAGAGAAGTCACCTCCCTCCAAGAGCAAGCCACTTTCTTCTGTCAATGCTGTTGCTCATTGGCTGTTGGAGGAAAAAAAGAGGACTGCTTCTGTGGGGAGAGCGTGACCTTATATTGTATTAAAGTACGTATGCAAGTATATTCTAACGGTGCAGCTTCATATTGCAGTTAAGTCAATCTGACAGTTGGTTACCTCTGTAAGAGGTGGTCATCATTCCCCTGCCTGTCACTGACGCTGGGCTTCTGCCTCCTTTATGTTGTTGTTGCAGAAGGCCAGTTCAGAGAGTTGAATGGGCAGAAAACTAAGCTTAAAATGGGGTAACTTATAGCTCCCCAAGACAATTCACTAAAGGAAAAGAGGGAAGGGATGAATCTCCTCTTTTGACCATTAGATTAGCTGCAGTAAGAAAAATACCCATCAGGGTGGACTTCCGTTGGCAGCTGGCTGCTGTAAGGTTGTGCCGCCATTGAAACAAGTGGTCTTGCTGTTCCTATCCAGTTTCAGCCATAGCTGTGAGCTGGATCTGATTCTGATTTGGTAGAAAGCTCAACTTCAAACAATCCCTCCCCATAAAAAACAGCCCGAACAATCTGAAAAGAAACCCAGTTGAATCAGCAAGCTGATTTGTTTCATTCCTCTGGCAGGAATCTTTTGGCAGCAACAGGTAGTTTGAGCAGTTTGTGCTGACTGAGAAATGGGGAAATCAGATTGAAACTGAAAGATAAACTTTAAGTTTATTCAGTCATATTCAATTGTACTGAGCATTTCTCAGCATCTCTGCACAATGCTGGAGCTGTAATGGTATAATTTACCTATTTGGAAAAAAAATGGAGTTTATTGTGATTTTATTTACCAGAGTTTTAGTGCATTTCTTATTAAACTTTGTTAGGATAGCTTGACTTTCAAATTAATTAAAATGCTACTGTTTGCCTTGTTTCCAAAACTTTGTTTTTAATATTGTAATCACTTAGCTAAGAGAAGTAGTAATTAAAGTTATTCTCAAGTTGCACAATTTAGTTTATTTAAAAATGCTTTATATAGTTTTTAGATGAAGTTATAAATGTTCACTTTGGAACTACCTGAAGATTAATAGTGATGCATTTGAAATGCATTATTTTTTTTATTGATTCTTAATGTAGTAAATTACTGAAGTTATTTGGCAGCAAACAGAAATAGCCAGTGATGTTGTTCACATTTATTTTCCTGATAGCGACACAATTTGCATTAATTGCATTGCAGCTGCACTCACTTATATTAAAAAGCTTCTACTATAATTAATCCTTTTTATTTCAAATAATTTTGGCACAATTTCTAGCAATAAACACTCATAAAAGACAGACACTTGAAAAATAACATACAAGTTTCTTCAATATACCTATTGCTGTTTTTTCCTGACAAGGAATTATTGATAGGCTTCTAGGATCAAGTGTTGCAAGTGGCTAAGACTTAAGACGAGTTTGAAAAATGCTAAGTGGATTATTTTGCATAAAAAATAGACAGGTTTTGAATTTGTGTAATTAACCTGTGTTTAGAAAATACCTTGATTTATGTCTACATTTGTATTTCAGTTGCATACATTATGGAAATTTAATTTATAATCCATTTAGCTGATGTGATCATAGTTTTTAGTGCTATCATTTATTAGTCCTTGTATATTAAATGCTCTAAAGGCTTAAACCTGCCTTGTGTAAAAAATTACACCTCTACATTTACATTTTATGAGTCATAGATGGAATTCCATTTTAAATTCGGGTAGCTTTGATATATTTAAGAAATTACAATGGCTTTATTGTTACTAATGCAGGAACAGCAAACACTGACCTTATACATTGCAAATTAATGATTTATCCCTCTAGTTTGCTTTTAAAGTCAACTATACAAATGAGGATTTCGACTTCTACACCTTGAATAAATCATATAGCTCTAAATATAATGCACCCTTTGGCTTTGAACTCGTTATTCTCAATTCTTTCTGCAAGGTCTAACTCACCTCACAGAAACATTCTTTCAAAAGTTTAAGGAATTGTGTATATTTTTCTTAACGCCTTTGTTGGAATATCATTGAGTGATTACAGCTACATTTCTTCTTCTTTTTTCCTTTTGTTACTCATTGTGCTTCCTTTTCTAAGTTTGCAGCAGATTATGGAGGAAATAAGTAATGGCAAAACACTGCTCTTGAAGAGTAAAAAGAGAACAAACAATTATGTTATGTTGATGATGCCTTTTCTGATCAGCCTGGAAGTGATACTAATGATACTGTAAAGATTTGGTTGTCATTGTTAGAGATGCTGATGTGGCAAACAAATTGGACAATGGGAAAGGCTATGCACAGACAGCATGTTTCAGGGATTTTTTTAAAGCCAATGGTCTTTTATTTTTCCTTTATTCATGTAGGCTTTCTCTAATTGCTGTCATGCTTTCTCTTTCTAGCTCTGAAGTTTCCATCCCTCCTCCTTTGGAGAGCTACCATAAGTACTTTTTTCTTCCAATCAACAAGAATTTGTTACTTATTGTATGAAAAATATGCAAAGTTGCTTTGCATTACATTGAAATGTGATCATACAGTAGATCAACCAAGAGTGGTATTGCTGCAGGTTTTGTGCATTTTTGAAAATTCTTGAGGAAACTCTCGGTTTACACTAAAAATAAATTTTTCATGAGTGCTGCAGATTCAGGTCAGGCTTGGTTTTGGTTCAGTAATCTTTTGACAGGTCTAATGGTGTCAGGCATAGGAAGGATTGGACATATGATACAGGCATAACTGATAAGCTCTCAGCTTGGAAATTAGGATGGTTTGATGATGCCATTAGGCAGTAGAATTCACCAAAAATATGCGGTGATGAATCTGTATAACATGCAAGAGAAATAGTTTATTTGGATTAGTTTAAAATGTACTGGTTTTATATAGTTATTTTTAAGGGGCAGACTATTTTACATGTAGCAATTGATATGGATGGAAAAATACTGCTTATGACAATGCTAATGGAGGTAGAAATGCTAACTTTTTTTGGAAGACATTCTTGATGCAGTTGCATTGTCCTTTAGCAAACTTTGCTTTTCTTGCCAATCTATGCAATCGATACATTTGCTGTTTGCTATCGTACTTCAGACCAGAAGATTAATGACAGATAAGCAGTGACCTTACCTTCTAAATCACCACATAATTAATTTGTAAAATTTGGGAGCTTGGTATTTCACAAGGATATTCAAATCTCAAACTTCGGTTGAATATTTTTAAACTTATGCAATATCTGGGCTATTGCCATATCAGAAGATCCTATTCAGGCACCAAATTAAGGAGGAATTACCAAAAAGTTGAGAAATAGACAATAGCTTTCAGAATTCCTGCATGTACAACAATAAAATCTAATGTGCTTTTAATTGCTTTGTTTTTCAGGCTCTTTATGAAAATATGCTGGTGGAGCTGCCATTTGCTAGTTTTTTCCTCTCAAAATTACTGGGGACAAGTGCTGATGTTGACATTCATCATTTAGCTTCGTTAGATCCAGAAATGTACAAAAATTTGCTTTTTCTCAAGAGCTATGAAGGGGATGTAGAAGAACTTGGACTAAACTTCACGGTGGTAAATAATGACCTTGGGGAAGCGCAGGTAAGAATGGCTTTTGCTTTTTTTTTTTTTGTGTGACTGATGAATCCTTACTACCCCTACTAATTCATTTTTTAATTTGAAAGTGATAAGAAGGAACTTACAAGTGCTGTATGTTGTGAGGCATCGTTGGGATTCTGGCTCAATATTTGGAGTAGACAATAACTAATCTTGTGCTTAAAAAAACCCCAATTCTTGATGGTGATATAAAGGTCTGGTCTTCTAAGTAGTAAACTACAGTGATTTTTTCGTAACAGTCATACATGAAAATTTCTATTGCCTGAGATAATTTCTTGAACAAAATATTTTATGTTGTTTCTTCGATTGCACTTAAAATAATTGTAAAAGTTAGATGATATGTAAACTATAGAAGTACTGCCTGGTTTTGGAATCAGTTAGAAATCAGAATGGTTTTAAATAATAATGACCCTTTATTCTGAGGTAAGTGGTGTCTCCTTTAGCTGTAATTGTCAAAATAGAGGGACTGAAATTAGACCTTAATTTTTTTTTAATACCTTTTTTTTTTTTTGAGGGGCTGAGACACCAGGTCTCAGAGGGGGAGAAATGGGTGTTCAGTGCTTCTAAAAATTGGGCCAGTTAGTTAGGTCCTTAAATATGAAGTTTTAACGCGACTGTACTATATAATTAGATTATGGCTTTGATTTGCTCTGTTGTGAGTACTAAAGATCACTTGTGCTTGTAGTAGAAAATCAGTATCACCAGAGCTTTAGAAGTGTGCCTTTATTTGCTAATACAGTTAAAGTTTATTGTCATTTTTGCTTCCTCTTTCGTTTTTGAGGATTTAAAATTATGTACTACTCATGGCCTACTTGTACTTGATTATGGTATTTAATTAATAATTGGATCAAAAAGGTAGACCTGACAACATTGCGACATGCAGCAGCATCTGAATTTAGCCTTGTTTCTTGTGGAAGAAACAGAAACTATAAAAGGGGGTAAGCAGTTCTGGTTTTGCCTGTTGGTCAGGGAAGCCTGGGACTATGCACGTCTCACAGAAGCAGCAGCACCACTGTGATGGCAGCAGCTAGTCCTGGAAATTGTTAGGTTGAGTTCTCTACTGCTGCTTGTATCATAGCAAATTTGATGTCTAAGACTTCTGCTTTAACAGCATCAGGCTCAGACTTTATCTTTACTCTTCTGTCATCCATTTCCTGTCATTTTGGAAGATCCTAAAGCCTGGATTGCATTACAATTTTAAAATAGTATCCCCAGATTTGGGGTTTCTGAATCATACTGAAGGGGGAGAGTCAACAATTGCCTGATAGAAGTAATGTTTCATATTAAACATATGCCATATGTCATTTTTTCCCCTGGGTTACACTCTCTATATGAAAACTTCTGATCTGCACTGTCTTTAGAAAAACACTCAAAAACTTGAAATGAAGGCATGTGATGCAGATGTATCAGAAAGCATGTTCTTAGAGCACCTACTCTGTTGTACAGTATTGTACAGTAGAGCGCCTGCTCTGTGGTAGCATGTGCTGTTAAGTGACTGATACTGAATTGAGTTCTATAGTATCCACGTATTTGGTTACTAGGCTGCAAAACACACAAGATGGCGGTTTCCAATAGACCCTAGGATTTTCGGGGGGGGGGAGGGAGGGAAGTCTGTTATTTGTATTCTAAAGCCATTCATTTAAATGCGCTTAAAGTAATAGTTTTGTTGATCGCAGCTAATACAAATGTAGTTTAGTCGCTAATTAACAATGAAAAGTAGCTAATATTTTCTGGAGAGCTGGTGGTTTCCATACTTTATACATCTACTCTGTATGTCCTCAAAAATTAGCGACACGTTAGAACCTACCTCAACAAGTAAGGTAGAAGGACATAGAAAAGAGAAATAGCTCAGAAATAACATACAAGAAGATCCAGTTAGAGATGTTGCCAGCTCTATCTACTGCAACAAAAACTTGTAAAAAGTGTATTCTTGCCAAGAAGCCTAATTTGTTCGTTAAAATTCTCTAAGGGCTATGGCTAGTATTATCAAGACTTCGGATTTTTTGATTGTTTGCATAATTTTAAAAGGAAGAGTAAATATAATAGCTTCTGAGTAACTAAATGAAATGTAAGTTAAATTAAATATTCTGATGCTGTATTGCTGTGTTTATATTTGGAGGGAGAACACTACACCTGTGAAATATTAACCATCTTTTAATGAGACTGCGTGTTAGTGTAGTTCAACAGAACTAATTGGTTCTTGTCACTGTCTTCTGTGTTGTAATGCAACAAGTTATTTTTTATACTTAATTTCATTACCTTAATAAACCTCATATGGATAAATACATTTTGTCTGGTATTTGACTCGTGTAGCCATTGCATACTAATTAATTGTGTCAAGGTAAGGCTAATTCACTTTGGGAAAAGAGCTTAATTTGCACTTCTTATGTTGAATGTACATGATCTCTAGTTTTCAGCTAAACAACCACTTTAGTGTCTAATAAATTAGTGCCCAATAAATGCATCATAAATCTATCATTGTAAATAGTTATCCTCATGACAGTGTCCATCCAGCAATTGTGGCACAAAAGCATTATCTGCAATGAAAGACACATTCAAAAGGGGCTCTATTGCCTCTGTCACTAGTAGAAGGTAGAAATTCTATTATCAGCGTATTGATTCCAATCCTGTAATGTGCTTTTAGATCCCATTAAACTATTGTCAAAGTGCATTCACCAGAAGTTCAAAAAGGTACTTAATAATTTGCACATTAGACCTGCTAATTAGGGGAGCTATGCCATCAACCTTATCTTCCAACCCCAAATAGCTTTAGCTTTTGATAAAGAACTATCTAATGCAGTGATACCAGCCTAGACTTCAGCTGTTGGATCTGCTGCATAAAATGGTGGCCAATAAAAAAAGTCTCAAAAGAATGTCAGCCTATAGTTACAGGTGCCTTCAGGTAGCTGTGTATATTGATTTTATTTTTCCTTTTTTCTTGTAGATTAGGTGGTGATAAAATGGTTATAAAATGCTTATAGTAAGTGTAAGGTTAACAAATTCAAGAAAATACCTCCTCTTTTCAGACCTGCCTCCCCCCTCTCTTTCAGTGAGGAAGGCGAGTTTTGCGGCTGCTCAAGGGAAGAGAGGAAGATTCAAATATGCATTACTCTTCCTTCAAAAATGTTAGATTCTGTACTCCAGTGAGTTTTCTCAAACATTGATTCTTGAGATTGCATGGTTCGGAACAGTTGAATATGAGAAGACTCCATAATCAGAAGACTCCATAACTAAAGTGTAGAAGCACAAATCCACAGAAAAGCACTATAATATATATGGCAGCAGTTTCTATGAAATCCATATAGTATAAAAGTTGGTGTCGGGACACCTTTGGCTTTTTAAACAGATGGGAATGCCATTGTTGTTACTGAAAACATGTTGACTCACTAAAGGAGTGTTCTGTGCCTTTAAATTTCCCCGAGAGAAAATTTTGAAGCCTTAAAAATAATTCTGAAGGTTTCTGTCTTGGCAGCTTCTTTACTAGGATACAGTGGCTTAGAGGAATGATTTTGGAGGTTTTTCAGAAGCAAAACATTTAAGTTGAGGCTGATCCTTCTCAGGCAGATTTATAACACTTATGGCAAATGCATTCTTAGGCATTCAAATGCAGTCTGCTACCTGGAACTCCTGCCTGAACATCTGGAGGGCAGATGACAGGGAAAGAAAGCAAGCCTTTATCTACTTATTTTCCGAATGGGGAAAAACTTTAGGGGTGATGTGGACAAAAGTGATCAGAGTCCAAGAGAAAAGATAAAATATTTTCATCTGTATTAAAAACAAGTTTGTAAGAGTTCTTGACTATCTAGAAGAGTGCTTTTTGAAATTGCACTGGATATATGTCTTATGTCTTCATATGTCACATACAAAGATTGCCTAGATAACAGGTCCTTTATTCTTTCCTAAAATATTTACCACTTTACTCTCTAAATATTCCCTTTTTCTCCATTAGTTTGGGAAGCAATTGCCACTGCCAGATCTGAGTGAGCAGCAGCTAGCAAGTTTGTCTACCAACAGAGACTTGCTGTTGTCTGCCTGTAATCACATTACAAAGTGATTTTGTGTGACAGATTATCAATAAGCCAGAAGATAAATCCCCTGAATTCTGCTTGACAAATATTGTTATTCACCGTTTCCCTGATTTTTGGTGTGTATTTATTTTATTATTATGCTAATGTTCAAAATAGTAGATATAATAACTGAAAATTATCATCTGAACCGTTCACTTGAACTGCAACCATACATAAAATAGATTTACTTTTTGTTTTTTTACAAACTGGTGGTTTTCTTAAATAAGAACATAAGTGTAAGTTGAGCACATTTTTTAGTATGTGCTTGCAGAAACATATAATTGAATTTATAGCCAAGAAACCTAAGTGCATGCAACTGTAGTTCTGAGTGTATTTAACAAAGTCAGTCAGAGGCCTAATGGAATACTTCTGTCCACACTACTAAAAGAATGCGAAGCACCTTTCCTTGCAGATTTTTAAAAATGTGGGACTTTTATGTCCCATTTTGATATTTCCCCTTCATTTTGAAGACATACTTTGTGAGTATGGAATCAAATTCAGTTTTCTATGGTATTGTCTGAATGATCTGAATACTTATGTAAATAATACATATGATTTGATTGCTTTTAAAATATGTGATTTTGATCATGAACCAACTTAAAATGATTTTTTTTGTTTGTTTAAACTTAGATCTACAAAATAGAAAATAAGGTGATAACACAAGTCTGCACATTTTGGGTAGTTTTCTATTCTTGCCCATCCTGTGTAACCTGTGTTATTACCTTGCACCATCTAGTGGTCAAAATTGGATGGATAAAAATAAAAATGCAGGTTGATAATTCTAAATGTCAGGAATGATTGTTGAAGAGTTCCTTTTCAAAAAGTCCACAACACAATTTATTACATCTTAAAAGATTTAAGTGGGAATTCTACAATAGCATCTTTAAAACGCCATGAAAACAACGAATGAGTAAAAAGTGAACTGCGTCTACATTTACTATTATTTTTCTGCCAGGCCAAGTGTTACCATTTTCTGTCGTCTGTTTTACATCCTTCTTAGCCTTTATGGCATAAAATATTTATTATTCCTGCTACATTAGCTCTTTTCTTTCAGACCGTGATGGTACTTTGACAAAATGGCGGTAGAATTAATCTCACATTGACAAACTCTGAAAATGGGTAGTTAGATCACAGGAAAACCCCAGGAAATTCGGTTAACTGAATGCTGTAGTCTTACTTGTGGCATTGCAGGGTTGAGGGGAGGAAGGGGAGCTACAGAAGTGTTGCTGGATCAGAAACCAAGGTTTGCTACTTAAAATAAAAATATAAAAATAAAAACAGAAATAGAATTTTTTTAAAAATATTTTTTTCCTAGTTTCTAAAAATAGTGGTCAGAAAGAGTACAAAACTTTTTTTTTCTCTGATTTGCAGGAGGAACATTGTAGGGAGAGAGAATAGCTTTTATTATAAAATGAATACAGCTTTCCCGACATCCTTAGACCACTGTGAAGACAATACTATTATAATGCAAACATAAGCGTAAATTAATCTGTGTCCTGATCTGTTATTTGCTGACCTGCAGGGAAGGTTAAACATTTTACTTCACCTAGTGCTGGGATGAATCCTAAAACACAGCAGTGTTCTAGAACACCCTGCCACTGGTTCCCTTTTGCTATTTTAGGAAGAAATTCAATTCAAGCTTTTTTTTTTAAACAGAGCTCACAAATTATTGTACACAAATAGAATAATAACTAGTTTTGTTTCTTATTGGTGTCTATATTCTTAAGAGAAGCTTGATGAGTTAATTGATACAAATATGCTTTAATATGGCCAAATTCAGCGTATCCATACTTCAGTTGTATTTGAAGTAGTGACAAAAGAACAGGTAATGCAGTTCTGCAAAATGAACAGGGAAGATCTGTCAGTGGGCAGATAGCGAAGTATTAGTAGTGTTGAGGTCTCGGCAATGATCTGTTCATCTGGAATACCATTGGTAGCTCTGATCCTGTAACACCATGGAGGACAAGGATTTAAATAGTAAGAGAAAGCTTTCTGATTTTGTTAGGCCTTGTAAAGGGGTATTTTATAGGCGGAGATTAAAGGAACCTGACTTCCTTTAGTTCATAGAAAAAGACTCTGGGAAGATTAATGAAGTTGCTGCCCGTAAGTAATGCATCATGGATATAATTGAGGCAGAAGGAAAGAGCTGGTTAAGCTATGGGACAATACTGAAATAAGAACAGCGAGTATTAACAAACTTTACCCATTGGACTCGAAGTGGAAATTAGAATGTTTCTAATCATTAGATAAATCCAATTATTGACTAACTTTTCAGTGACAACAGTAAAACTACTATAGTGGGATGAAACACAGTACATTTCTAGACCGCATTGCTGCCTGCAGTAGCAGAGGAGAAAGCTTAGCAGCGCAGGGGCCCTTTCTCATCAGATGTTTCCATCGCGGTGTGGAACATGTCCCATACTTCTATTAATACTCCTTGTGGACTTTACCAGTAAAAACATCCTCACCCTCAGGCCAATCAGTGGCATCGGGTACTGGCCTGTACCCCCTAGACTGGCCGGCTGCATCGCATGCCAGGCTCCGCAAAGGGTGGACCCCAGAGAAAGCTATCCTGCCTCTTGTGCCCGTGGTTCTTGTTGAAGGGGACTTACTTGGAAGGGAGCAAGCTAATGTGTGCAGGGTATGAATCAGCATCAGCTAAACTGTGACACCTTCATTTTACTTCATTCTTCAGGGAGTAGGATTTAAGCATAGTCAGTACAACCTGCACACAGACATGGTGGAGTATTGATGAGGTTTTTTTACTGTAGGCGTAACAAAAGCAAGAAGCTTGCAGTTGAAGGATTAAAGTGGGAAGTAAGACAGATTTTTAACACCTATTGTTATAATTCAGGTTGTCCTAGCTTATCAAGGAAAGTGGTAAATACTCCATCACATAGAGTCTTTACACCAGAATTGCCTGTCTCTCTAAAAAATGTGCTCTAACTCATCTGTGGATTTATTGAGTTAAATACAGGAATCTCTAGACAGAATCCTCTGGCTTGTGTTATCTGGGAGGTCAGATTCACAGATCTTAATGTTTTCTCTTGGCCTTAAAAACCTGTGAATCAAGTAAAAATCTGAATGCTCAAAAGCACTGCGAATTTTTAATCTTACCACTTTGCATTTTGCTTAGTACTGGAACAGCTCACGTTATTAGGTAGCATGTTACAAAAGAAGCTATTTGCGTGTTTAATTCTCTGTGCTCTGAAGATGTGATCATTACCACAGACTGAAATACAGATTTATTTAGAACAAAAATAATCAAAAATTGCTGACTTCAGTGTAGAAAAACCAAACTTTTTTCTGAAGGCTTCAGAAGGTGGCTGTATCTCAGCTTTTCAATTTTTTTATCATTGAAATAATCTGAAATAATCACAAGTACTGAAAGAATCCCTTCAGATTTGGCTACTGCTCAGCAAAATTACCATCTCGTAGTAAAGAGTAGAATGTGTAAAGGTCAGTAGTGTTTTAATAACTACTGTTGATCCTGGTTTATAGCTTAATGCAATTACAGTATCTTTGTTTTGTGGGTTGGTTTTTTTTTTTAATTAAAAATTCTTCCATGCTGAGGTGTCTTGGTGTACTTGAAGGATAAAAGCTTCTCAGTAGACAAACAAGTTTAGGCTTGATTTTTTTTTTTTAATTTTTTTGAAAGTACTGAACATGTATAACTTCGATTTTCAGCAGTAGGAATTGTGGATGCTTATCATTCTGTAAATCAGGCTTGTATCAGAATCTTAATTTTGACTCAGCGGACATTGCTTTTTCCATAATGTGGTCCTGCAGAATTCATGATCACCAGTTAGAGAAGGGCCTAGCTGGTCAAGCACAGTTTTCCTAATCCAACTGGAAGGAGAGTGCTGTGTGTGAGATCTGTGCTTATATAGGTTACTTTCTCTTCCAGGGCACTTACTAGCATCAGTGAAGCTAGGGATGAGCCTGCCAAGGGGAAGATTTTCGCCTCAGTTTCTGTCTGACTTGCAGTGGTGAATTTAGTATTACACACTGTCTCCTATAAGAGAGCTCTGACTTTGCCGAATCCACTTTCTGGTAATAAACCACAGGGCCATGTGGTCAGCTGCGTTAGCAGCTGGAGGTCTAGGTCTAAAAACTGGATGCCATATAATGTGCTCTTATGAGTGAACAGAAAAAACCCTACCTTTATAACTTGTCGTAATCTTTTATTTTGAGGTGAATATTCTTCAGTATATTCTAGTAAACTTCAAATATATACATCACTTACTAGAATGTTTTGCAGTTCAATTTTACAGTTACAGCACACAGAACTAAAGTTTACCAAGATGATGAAAACTGTTACGTTTATAGGTGGTTGAGCTGAAGCCAGGTGGAAAAGACATTCCTGTTACCAGCGCTAACCGAATTGCGTACATTCACCTGGTGGCAGACTACAGGTTAAACAAACAAATTCGACAGCATTGCCTTGCTTTCCGTCAGGGACTGGCCAATGTTGTGAATCTTGAATGGCTTCGAATGTTTGATCAACAGGAAATACAGGTACTTCTCTTAAAACTGCAGAAAACAATTGCTTTAAACTGCAAATAAATGTTAATTTTTGCCTGTAATGTAATTGTCTAATTTTCTTCACTATTAGGTTTTGATTTCTGGTGCCCAAGTACCTATTAGTTTGGATGATCTTAAATCTTTCACAAACTATTCAGGTAAGTATGTTTTACTTAAATTAAAAAATGTGTTATGACTGATTCAGGAATAAATAAATTTGCTTTCTATCACAGCTTTTTAAAAAAAGTTGTAAGGTTATTCTTGTTGTTAACTTTGGTCAAACTCTCTAGACAGGCGTGAATTTCAGAAGGTTGGGTAAAATTACAACCTAATTTTATAAATGCTGGGAAATACAGGTATGCAGTTTATTTTATTCACACATTTAAATACAAGTTTATAGCCAGATAATTACAAGACATGGAATTCCTTTTCTAAATGGATGTTAGTCAATAGTTGTGTCTGGTTGCCCTGAAAATAAGTCTGCAAATGACTTTGGGATGGTTGTTTCTACCAACTCATTCAGATACTTACCATTTCTCAGACAGCCTGAAGAGAGAGCTCATATTTTTCCTTGTGAGAAATGCAAGGTATCTTTCTTCAGTTATCGTGAATGTAATAAAAAAAAATGCTACTATGTCATCAGTTCACATTCTAGCTTACCTCTAGGTAAGTTGATTCATTAAGTAACATCCTGAGTCTTGCAGATTTTGCAAACTCTTGCAGTAAAAGGCAGTAATCCAAAGGTACTAGGTAAATGCTAAACTAAATAAAATTAATTTAAAATAAATAGGATTCAGTGAAGAAAACTGCAGTTAAAAAGCTGAGGGAGATAGTAGCCATAGGTGAGCAATGAATGAGAAACTCAAAATGCAGTGATCAAAGAGATCTATAGGTAATGGAAGTCAGCAATCTAAACCTGCTGGTTTCAATATTTTCCCCAAGCTTTTCAAAACTGATGCTAGGTTTTCTGAAGAGTTCCTTTCTTACATAAAGCTATTCTATCTATAAATCATTGAAATCTCATTATAGGTGGCTACACAGCAGACCATCCTGTAATTAAAATATTCTGGAGAGTTGTAGAAAGCTTCACTGATGAAGAGAAACGCAAACTACTCAAGTTTGTAACAAGCTGCTCTCGACCGCCTCTTTTGGGGTTTAAGGTATGCGTCTTCCCAACTTCCTGGCAAATTTCTATAAATCCTACAGATTATGATACAAGTTTTTCTTGTCTGTAGGAATTTACAGTTTGAGAATATCCCTCTGTGACTACAGAAACAGCTTCAGTGTTTGCACTTGTGTGTATAATGAGTATAGTTTTAAAATATTTAATGAAATATTGTTCTGTTGTTTTCTATTTCAACTGCACAATTTGATAAGCCTAAAAGCACATTGGTTAGAGCACTTGCTCTTTGTCATGGAAGATCCTTGCTGCCATTTCATGTTATTGTACAGAAGCAGTACTGCTACTGGTTTCAAGGAACAGGTTAAGAATAATGTCTTCAAAATTAGGCAAAAGAGGATTTAGGATATAAATATAGGATATAAAAGCAGCTATTAAATTTGAACCTGTTAAATTAACTGTTGGAAGCAGGAGATGTATTGTTTCCTTCTAATTACCATTTATCTACTTAACAGGGTCGCAGCTCATTACCCTTTGTATCTAAATATTTTGCTGCTATCTTTAGATTGCTATTTACACTGAAGCTTAAGTGTGAAGAAAACTTTTGTCTGTTGCTTATAAAACTAAAGAGAGGCTGAGGCAAATTGAAGACATTTTGAAATTAAATTCTGGGGATATTCTACCCATGAGTTTCAGTTGGGCTGCAAAATTCTGGCTAAGAACCAGCCATAGACTTCATTTCCTCTAAAATGTGGGAACATTCAGTGCTTTTCTTTAAGAAAATAAAATGATAAATTGCTTCATAGCAACACCATCACCTTTAGTGCAGTGGTCATCAGCATGTTTACTGTTGTACTATTTAATAAAATTAATATGAAGGTGGGTTTATGTGGAACATAAATATAGGTGTTGCGTCCTCCAGTTGCTTACAAATAAGAATAAGACTTGTTGCTAAACAAAATTCGAGTACATATACTTAGTAAATTTTCACATTATAAGGTACTGTGATACAATATTTAATTAGCAGTGGATAGTAACTAATTTCCTACATTTATAGGTAAAATAGGTAAATGAACCTATAAGAAATGAATGGAGGTATTGTGTAAGTCCTGAAGGTTTATTAGCTGTTCTGTACAATAATTCTATACTTACTCTCTTTTCTAGTGGTGTGAATGAACATTTCCTCGTTATAGAAATACTTCAGGGACAGCTACTAATATTTTATATAGGAACAAGGAATTCAGATGTGCATAATAGTCTGGAGGTAGCAACTATATTTGAGATTTTGCACAATTTTTTCCTGAATCATACTGTGAAAGTTCATTCTGGGTTTTTGTTGTTGTTTGGGTTGTGTTTGTTTTTTTTTTAATCATTAAAAAAAAAATTAAAAGCAAACGCTAGAAGAATTTCTTCACAGCTGTAGGAATTGGGCCCTTTCTTGTGACATGTCCTGGGGGTGACATGTGATAAAGATATCAAAAGTAAAAAATGAAACAAAACCCCCCACCTTTATCTTCCACACAAACAAGTTAGATGTTTGTAGTATTTAACACTGTGTTTCTTCTTCAAACTTTTCATGATGTACTTTTTTCATAAAAACAGTTTTCCTCTGGAAAATAGACAAAATGATACTCTGATACGGAAATCACAGTGGTCTCCATCAGAGACCTTTGCCACTTGAATGATTTAAAATATATAAAAGCATATGTGGGATGTCATACAGTAGTATGTGGCTCGGTTGCTAGAGGTGATGAAAGAATACTCCCAGTAGCTTAAACAGCTTTTTTTTTTAGGCTGCAGAGCGATTTTGAAGTGAAGAGTTGTTTCTAGTGCCACGTTCTGCAGGGAAGCGTGGCCCTTTTCCCTTGACTTCCGTTTATCCCCTTATGCTGCAACTTCATGTTCTTTTCCCTCTTCAATCCTTTTGTTTATTTTCCTATTTCTTCCTAAGCTGACACGGATATGCAGCACTGCCATTGCAGCATGTGATTGTTTAAACCTCCCTTTGGTACAATTGTTCTGTAACTCTCTGTGCAGTCTCACCCTCTGCATAATCCCTTAAGCTGCTGTAGCAAGTGCTGTGTGGTGCTGTTAGCATGTGGATAGGCAACGTATCCTCCATCTTAGATATCTATAGTCTATAGCTCAGCTACACTCCTTTTATAGGCACCTAGGAGAGGAATTGGCACTTTCAGTTGGTAATTTGTCTGGCTGTTCCATGTGTCTACTTCAGGATGAAATGAATCTTGTCTTAGACTCCACAAAACATACTAACTAGATCCCCTTTAACAGTAAAGGGTGTCCGGCGTGACTAGATTTGGATATGGAGACAACGGAGATGGCTGTTTAATCACATGAATCCTATCTAGGGTGTTCATTGATTGATTTGTGTGATTGATTATTTAAAAGCCTGCAAGCATTTCTCTTAAACTGTCTAAGTCCGTGTGAGTATCACTGTACAGTACTCTAGCAACAAACAGGATTTTATAGGACAGTGGGAAGAACAATTAGAAAACTGTGGGATGAGACCAAGATAGAACAGTGCACATCAGTCACGTAATGAAGGAAGAATTGGGAAACAATTATGTGGAAACAAAGTAAAGAGAAGTCTCCATTTGTTGTCATCATTTTTAATTACAAGGGGAGAGCAGGAAATGCAGATGTAGTTACCCAGCTTTGAGGTAGCCAGTTTGACATTTGAAGAGATGGAGGAAGTGAATCAAAAGTCTAAAAATATTAAGGCTGACAGTGACACATTAGAAAGAAGCCAAATGTGGAAAGCTGAAGTTTGTGTGTGTACTTGGGAGATAGGCCACAACCTGACTTCAACATACTTGGCTAGGAAAAATGGAAGTAAAATAGTCATCACATTTTCAGCATGATAGCAAAAAGTTAAAAGATTAATTCACTGTACAGCGGACTTGCGAGCTCAGCCACATGCAGCAGTCCTGGCAAGAGAAAGCAGAGTGAAAAGGCATTGCTGCTGCTTTGCTGGGCAGCACTGAGTGAGAGTTAGGTCACTACTTGCATGGTGCTTGGAGTAGTATCTCGTTACACGGATTTACCAACAAACCAAGGGTTTTCCAGGAAATGTTTGCCAGAGAAGGAAGTGGGTAACTGGTATTGTCATCAGCAGTAATGTCTTGGTAGCCTATGACAGCGTGGTGTTTAGAGCTTTAAAGGCGAAGAGTGCGAAGCTGCAGGAGTGCTGAATATTACCGGCCAAATAACTGTCTGAATATATTTATGTTGATGGTAGACATTAACACAAGCTATCTTCAGAATTTGTTTACAGTTTTAATGTGTACTGTGTTTTTCTGAGAGGAACACAATTTCTGGTTCTCACTCTGAAATCTTCTGTATGCTTTATATTGTGGAACCTTCACGTTTTCTTAGTGCGTGTTAATTTAAGATAAGGAAATGTCTTGACATTCATAGCTTATAGATAGCACAGTCTAGCTTTGCATCATTTAAAAATTTTAAACTCTCACTGCCAGATTCAGACTTATAATAACATTTACTAAAGCTAATTAAAGTTTAATAAGTTTAATAAATGTGATTGTTACGGACCAAAAAAAAATCATTAAAGCATGGTTGAAAATTGTTAAGTTCCAATCAGGTCACATAATAAATTGATGATACTTTTCACTTCCAAACTGTTGCAGTTTCCTGCTGTACAGTATTTAATTATGCAACAAATGGTGCCCTCGGCATGACATTTCAATTTAGAACTTCATTTTTCCATTTTTAAAGCTAAAGTAGGGGAATTCAATTAGCATTTTGAAAGGAACACTAAAAATGCAGCATTTTAGCTATGAAATACTTTTAAGGCCTCCATTTGAGCAATAATTTAGCTTAGAATCTCATTGACCTTTTGCTTTTGGAGCTGAGATTTTTTTTTTCCCAGTTTCTAAAATCGGAACTGTTTTACCTCAGGCAAGCATTTGATAAAATGCATACTTTCTTGCCAGCAAAAGCAGTGCTTTAGAGGTAACAAATAAATACATTTTTCACTATACTTTTTCTCAGAAGAAAAAAAAATCAGATATTATTAAAACAATTAAATATTACATACAAAATGTCTTAAAAGTCTGTTCCCCTCAGATCAATAGTTACCACATCAGAAGAATAATCAGGGTTTGACAAGTTTATACCATTACAGACTCACTATGCACATCAATATCATCCCAATAACAGCTGAGTGACTTTATAATCACTCTGTGAAGAAACACCGAGTAGAATAAAGTTAGATCTTTGTGTGGAGAATATAAAGTACCTCTTGATTCAGAGTTCTAGACCATGGTAGTGTAAGTACTTGCTTAATCTTACAGATGAACAGATCCACTGAAGTCATTAGTACTGTTGTCTTGAAATTCATAAATTATAGGCTTGCTGAAAGATTAGTTTAGACAAATCCCTTTAGGGCAAGAAATGCCTTTAGCATTGTATCAGACAGTTGATTTTAACAAAGAAAATATCATTGTATATTGTGGTGAGTAGAAGGAAAATGATGGCTTGATACTCGTCCACTTGAATTTATTTTATGTATCTGGGGTATGCTAACAAACTAAAGCTCTAGAAGGAAAACACTGAAAGGATATGTTTGATCATTGTTTGTTTGTTTGTTTGGGATTGGGTTTTTTGGCTGTCACAGAAAGAAATTGATGTAGTACTGTAACTTTATCAAATTTGTTCTTAGATCTGGTCACTCATTCATTCTTTCTCCTAAGAGCATCACTTTAACATGGCAAGTAAATGCTTGTGTAGAATTTGTGCGTAAAATTGGAATAGTTTTAAACTCAAACAGAAGAATGTTGTAACTGGCATAGCACATCACTTCATTAGCTAGAGCAAAATTGTCTTTGTTGGGATTTTTGTGTATACAGAAACAATGTCTTCCCTTCCTGGAAAGAAAAAACCAAAGTATAATTCTCAGAAGAAGCCATCTCATTATACAATGACAAATATTATATGTCATTCAAACACAACAGAACATCCTTTTCCATTTACAGAATCATAGAATAGTTTGGGTTGGAAGGGACTTCTAAAGGTCATCTAGCCCAACCCCCCTGCCATGGGCAGGGACATCTTCAACCAGATCATGTTGCTCAGAGCCCCGTCCAACCTGACCTGGAATGTTTCCAGGGATGGGGCATCCACCACCTCTCTGGGCAACCTCTTCCAGTGTTTCACCACCCTCAACATAAAAAATTTCCTCCTTAGATCTAGTCTAAATCTACCCCCCTTTAGTTTAAAGCCATTCCCCCTTGTCCTGTCGCAACAGGCCCTGCCAAAAAGTCTGCTGCCATCTTTTTTATAAGCCCCCTTTAAGTACTGATAGGCTGCAATAAGGTCTCCCCGAAGCCTTCTCTTCTCCAGGCTGAACAACCCCAACTCTCTCAGCCTTTCTTCACAGGAGAGGTGTTCCATCCCCCTGATCATTTTTGTGGCCCTCCTCTGGACCTGCTCCAACAGGTCCAACTATGCTGAGGGCTCCAGAGCTGGACGCAGTACTCCAGGTGGGGTCTCACCAGGGCAGAGTAGAGGGGCAGAATCACCTCCCTCGACCTGCTGGCCACGCTGCTTTTGATGCAGCCCAGGATACGATTGGCCTTCTGGGCTGCGAGCGCACATTGCTGGCTCATGTCCAGCTTTTCATCCACCAGTCCCCTCAAGTCCTTCTTGGCAGGGCTGCTCTCAATCCCTTCATCCCCCAGCCTGTACTGATACCGGGGGTTGCCCCGACCCAGGTACAGGACCTTGCACTTGGCCTTGTTAAACCTCATGAGGTTCACA
>NW_008825285.1:1676733-1684355 GCF_000699105.1 Pygoscelis adeliae | reverse complement strand
GGGGTGGTTGAAGTCCCCCATGAGGACCAGGGCTTGTGAGCGTGAGGCTGCTCCTATCTGTCTATAGAGGGCCTCATCCATTTGGTCTTCCTGGTCAGGCAGCCTGTAGCAGACCCTCACCATAATGTCACCTGTCCCTGCCTTCCCTTTAATCCTGACCCACAAGCTCTCTGTCGGCTCCTCATCCATCTCCAGGCAGAGCTCCATGCGCTCCAGCTGGTCACTGACAGAGGGTCACACCCCCTCCTCGTCTCCCCTGCCTGTCCTTCCTAAAGAGCCTGTATCCCTCCATCCCAACACTCCAATCATAGGAGCCATCCCACCACGTCTCCGTGATGCCAATAAGGTCGTAGCCCTGCAGGCGTGCGCACGTCTCTAACTGCTCTTGTTTATTCCCCATGCTACGTGCGTTTGCATAGAGGCATTTAAGTTGGGCCCCCGATGAAGCTGTCTTACTGGCTGTTTACCTCTGTTACTGCTAGTGGTCTGTTGTTCCCTGTGTTCAGCATGGGACTGAAACGTCAGTGTAGCTGGAACCCATAATTTTCCTGTTCCTACAGAACAAACAGCACCCATGGGCATTGGGGAGGCTTTGTAAAGAGAGTCTGAAGTTGTGAATCCCTGTTGTTTCTCCCAAATACAACAAAAAATTTCTTGCATGCTGCTGTATTACTTTTTCCATTTCCTGTTTCACTGTTTTTGTAGCATCATAAATTTGCAGAACTGAGTGTATGAACAGTAACAAATTCTTAGTTTTTCCTTAGAACCAAATAAATCGCTTTGTGTTTTGCAAATGGATCTTGGTGGGGACAAGGTAGAGGGAGGCACTACACAATTCAAGAGTGCTTTTGGGGCCACCAGGAATGAAAGAAAATGCCATTTGAGTATGTCACTGTGACAGGTTTTAGTCTAATGATTTATTTCCTAGAGATCTGTGCCAGGTGTTACGGGGTAGGTTTTGGCTTGTATGTATTTTTTGATACATTTTTTCTGTTGCATTTTTCAGGAGTTATATCCTGCATTTTGCATTCACAATGGAGGATCTGATTTAGACAGGCTACCTACTGCCAGTACCTGCATGAACTTGCTGAAGCTTCCCGAGTTTTATGACGAAAATCTTATGCGAAGCAAGCTTCTTTATGCCATTGAATGTGCTGCTGGATTTGAATTAAGCTGAGTCGAACTGATGCTTATCTGGATGATCTGCAGAGGAACTAACCAGTGCCTACTCCATAAGCAGCACCCATGCCCAAGCAGTTTTAAGGGAATTCTGTCTAGATTTCTGCAGCTCTTGTGTCTTGTCAAATGCCCTCAAATAGGTTTCATTTTTAAACACGATTTCTTAGTTAGCTTTCATTAATTAATATTACATTGACACTGCTTTATGATTCAAAACATTGAATGCCGTGTGCAGTGTGGCTGTTCTCTGTGTTTATGCGAAGAAAGAGCACATTTAAAGAACAGTGACATCTCAGTGAAATTAACCAAAGATGAAGCTTTGGCTTTGTGCTGTTCAAACATAAATAATTTCACAAACTGGCAATGAAGTTGTGTACCATGCAGCGCATTGGGATGAGACAGGGCTAACATCCTGTAATTAATCTTGTAGATGGAAGTGAAGCAGATGTTTGCAGATATCCCAGAACTGAGAGGATGAAAATGCACATTACCGATAACCTAACATCTTTACTTACGTTGTAGAATTGTTTACAAATCATAGTTGTTGCAGAACTGATTTTGGTTTATACTACCTTCCCTCAAGATGGTAGGCACTGAGATAAAACGTTTATAATATTCCATTTGTGCTTTCTGAAATACCTTGGAGAAATCGGATTCGCATTATTTTGCGTTCAACTTTTTTGGCTGTGTCATTATCACTTGAACACTGTTGTGAATGGATGTGACTATCCATGTTTTCTGTGTTCTGTTTCTGTCTTTTGTGCCTGTACAGATTTTTTGTTTTTTAAAAAATGTATCAGACTCCTATTGCATACGCAGTACATACAAAAGTCATCACTTTGGAAAAATATACATGTAACAACTATTAAAATTATTTGAACCAAAGTTATCAGGCTTTATCTTTTATATTTGAAGCCTGTGGTGTTCACGTTCCTTTTCCCTATCATTTCTTTCCATCTTAAATACCATATCTGTGCCGTAAACCCTAGTCAAATTCATTATTTTTTTTGTGATTAAACAGCTTTTATATCCATCTGCCTGCAGTACTTCTGCTAAGAAAAGTAGGTGGGAATATGCTGCTTAATATAACTTGGTATCTGGGAAAAAACTTGCTTTCAAATGGAAGGAACTGATCCTCTAGTAGTAGGCACATCGCTGGGTATCCGTATGCAAACTGCGGTCCATTTAAAAAAGGAATTATAGTTCAAACTGTAAGATTCATAAGTGCATCCCTCTGAACTTTCGTTTTATATTTTAAATCATGAAAATTTACAATCAAATTTGTATTCATCTCTTATGCAAAAAAATATTTTGCTGTTACTGGAAACTGTTGGATTTCATATTTAATAAGCAGTAACCAGCAATATCCTTCTAAATGTGGGGAAACTGAGTGATTTTAAGATGTTTACTAGTAATCATATAAAAATGTATAATTTCTTAATTTGGGTAATAAATGAAGTGTTAAAATACTATTTGTAGTCTTGATGTACAGAAAATAAAACGATTGGTTTTCTTTTTGGTTTTGCTTTAGGCTTTTTATTTATGTTAAATGTTACATACCCAACCTGTTCTTTATCCCAAAATTATTTTCTTGTATATTTTTCTACATAAATTATGGATCTTGTAAAGAAGTTGAAAAAGAGATCAGTAATAGTGGAACTGCCTCCTCCTAATTGCAAAACCTGAACACTTCTTTTAGATAGCATTATTTATTTTAGAACCTAATGCTTTAAATATTTTGAAATTATTTTTCAATTCCATTATTTTGCTACACTGGGTAGTGTTATCTGTATTTTGTAAAATTAAATTTAAATTTTCTATTAAATATTCATATTTTGACGATTGTGTTGGAGTCATGCCAAGTAATCATGACTGGTAATGTACGCTTTCTGCTTTTGTAAAAGGAGACGGTGCACACTATTCCTGTCTGTTACCATGAACGCAAGTTCAACAGAGAGAGTAGGCTGGGGGGAAGTGTGCGTTGCAGATAGGTGTAGTCATGTAATTGCAAGAATCACACAGCTGCAGAAAACTTCAGTAGAGAATTTGAGTTTGCTGAAAATACTCTGACTTTTTATGTCTTCAGTATGTAGTGATCAAACAGTGATCTTGTTTTGTTTATTCTGTACATTAAGTACGAAATTCTGACGTACTCGAGTCAGTGGGATCGTAGCCTTGATTTCATTCTGCAGGTAGTCAGTTGAAAATCTGTGATGCAACAGCTTACACTGCCTTCAGTATCCAGACTGCAATAAGAAGAGGGTAGGGCTTTCCTTTGGCAACGGGTCCTTTCAATTCTGACTGTCAACTGTTTTCGTATAGTCAGGACGAAGCACGAGTCCCTGCTTTTCAATGATCTGTTGCTGGATATTTTAAGGAACGGGAGATAAAGGTATGAGGAGTAATACAGATGTAGTCAGTCCTGTCCTGAGGAGCTGGGTGGTCTAAATGATCTCTTGTAGCTCTTACGCAGCAAGAATTGTTTATATATGAAAACGGATTTTCTGTTTTCTAAAAGAAGAGCGAACTCTCTCCCAGTTGTGATGCTCCCAGAGTTTAGGTAGGCAGAGGCAGGAAGCACTTTGCATGCAAGTAACCTGAAATATTATTGTAGATTTTGATAATCAGAATTATAGCAGTAATAATTATGGGTTTGGAGTTGTTTTCTGTGCAAGACAACCCTTCCTTAAAGTCAGCTTCTGTACTTCAGTGTTTTGTCCTCCTAGTTCAGTACTTGCTTTTGAAAAATGACAGCATTTTCTGCTTGGTTTTCATTTTCAAATAATCTTTGTTTTATTTTGTAACCTGTTCTAAAAACATTTTTGTCAAGCTTTATCTTTATGAGGGAAGAGGTCACAATTTCTTCATCTCTCCAAAGTTAAAAGGCATAAAAGCGGAATAAAAAAATATAATTAGCACTTGGTCTGTTTATCTAGTGAGAATTTTTCCAGATGTGGGTTTAGTCCTACTAGCTGGATTTAAAAAAAAAAAACCAATACAACAACAAAGCTAAGGAAAACAGAAATGATTGGCCTTGTTGCTTAATCTCAGTTGTCTTCCATCATGGTCCTGAAAGCCAGACTTGTCTAAATTTCACAAAACTCACTTCTGATTTCTAGCGAGAACTCATGTCTACAAAAGAGGAAAGATTTAGCTCCAGTTTCATGCATAAACACTGAGCTGACAGAAGTTCGATTTGAACAACAAGGATATCTTCAGTTATTTTTGTGTGGGGTGCTCCATAATTAAAAAAAAGAGCTTCCTGATGCTATTAGTAGCAATGTGGACAGTTTTTTTGGCATCACTTGAGTAATCTAGTACAAACATCCTAATTTGATCTATAAAGGGGTTTGGAATTCAAAGAAGACACTTTAAGGAGTGCAGTGAGCTCATGCTAAATTTCAGTTTAAACCAAAAACTATTTGTTAAATGCCAGTGAGACAGCACATACTCTTTTCACCGGAAGTGTGCGTTGCAGATAGGTGTAGTCATGTAATTGCAAGAATCACACAGCTGCAGAAAACTTCAGTAGAGAATTTGAGTTTGCTGAAAATACTCTGACTTTTTATGTCTTCAGTATGTAGTGATCAAACAGTGATCTTGTTTTGTTTATTCTGTACATTAAGTACGAAATTCTGACGTACTCGAGTCAGTGGGATCGTAGCCTTGATTTCATTCTGCAGGTAGTCAGTTGAAAATCTGTGATGCAACAGCTTACACTGCCTTCAGTATCCAGACTGCAATAAGAAGAGGGTAGGGCTTTCCTTTGGCAACGGGTCCTTTCAATTCTGACTGTCAACTGTTTTCGTATAGTCAGGACGAAGCACGAGTCCCTGCTTTTCAATGATCTGTTGCTGGATATTTTAAGGAACGGGAGATAAAGGTATGAGGAGTAATACAGATGTAGTCAGTCCTGTCCTGAGGAGCTGGGTGGTCTAAATGATCTCTTGTAGCTCTTACGCAGCAAGAATTGTTTATATATGAAAACGGATTTTCTGTTTTCTAAAAGAAGAGCGAACTCTCTCCCAGTTGTGATGCTCCCAGAGTTTAGGTAGGCAGAGGCAGGAAGCACTTTGCATGCAAGTAACCTGAAATATTATTGTAGATTTTGATAATCAGAATTATAGCAGTAATAATTATGGGTTTGGAGTTGTTTTCTGTGCAAGACAACCCTTCCTTAAAGTCAGCTTCTGTACTTCAGTGTTTTGTCCTCCTAGTTCAGTACTTGCTTTTGAAAAATGACAGCATTTTCTGCTTGGTTTTCATTTTCAAATAATCTTTGTTTTATTTTGTAACCTGTTCTAAAAACATTTTTGTCAAGCTTTATCTTTATGAGGGAAGAGGTCACAATTTCTTCATCTCTCCAAAGTTAAAAGGCATAAAAGCGGAATAAAAAAATATAATTAGCACTTGGTCTGTTTATCTAGTGAGAATTTTTCCAGATGTGGGTTTAGTCCTACTAGCTGGATTTAAAAAAAAAAAACCAATTCTTTATGAGGGAAGAGGTCACAATTTCTTCATCTCTCCAAAGTTAAAAGGCATAAAAGCGGAATAAAAAAATATAATTAGCACTTGGTCTGTTTATCTAGTGAGAATTTTTCCAGATGTGGGTTTAGTCCTACTAGCTGGATTTAAAAAAAAAAAACCAATACAACAACAAAGCTAAGGAAAACAGAAATGATTGGCCTTGTTGCTTAATCTCAGTTGTCTTCCATCATGGTCCTGAAAGCCAGACTTGTCTAAATTTCACAAAACTCACTTCTGATTTCTAGCGAGAACTCATGTCTACAAAAGAGGAAAGATTTAGCTCCAGTTTCATGCATAAACACTGAGCTGACAGAAGTTCGATTTGAACAACAAGGATATCTTCAGTTATTTTTGTGTGGGGTGCTCCATAATTAAAAAAAAGAGCTTCCTGATGCTATTAGTAGCAATGTGGACAGTTTTTTTGGCATCACTTGAGTAATCTAGTACAAACATCCTAATTTGATCTATAAAGGGGTTTGGAATTCAAAGAAGACACTTTAAGGAGTGCAGTGAGCTCATGCTAAATTTCAGTTTAAACCAAAAACTATTTGTTAAATGCCAGTGAGACAGCACATACTCTTTTCACCCCTGAAAAATAGTACAGCACAGAAACAAAAAGGAAAAAACAAGAGAGCTGTTCTTGGAACGTTTTGTTGGAGCTGTAATTTTTTTGGTATTTATAATTATATGCAAAAACTTTAAAACATTTGCTCATATACATGAATCTGTGTTAATAATGGTTTGTGATGTAAATGCTTGTTACTGTTTTTTTTCATGATGCTTTGCCTGTCAGTGAAGGAGAAACAAAATGAACATGGTCTGTAAAACTGATCAGGATATCTATATTTTTATCGACCTCTGCTTTTGTGAATAAAATAATTTGAGTTTTCTTGAAACTTCGCAGAAACACTCTTTTCTTTCATTTTTTTTCAGTAAATTTGGCATTCTCTTGCTAAAGATTGATAGCACTGAATAGATTCTAAAAGGGAAGCTACTATTAACTGTTCATTGGTCTTGAAGTTACTACTGTTGGAACAGGCTGCCCAGGGAAGCGGTTGGGTCACCGTGCCTGGAGGTATTTAAAAGACGTGTAGATGTGGTGCTTAGGGACATGGTTTAGTGGTGGACTTGGCAGTGCTAGGTTAACGGTTGGAGTCGATGATCTTAAAAGTCTTTTCCAACCTAAATGATTCTGTGATTTTACTGCTTCAGGATGATTTGCGACTTCAGTTTTTGAGCTGTGAAGTTCCCACTCTGTCAGTCAAACTGCAACTATAAGGTTTAGCTTTGTTTCAGTGTGTCTTTCAAACAACGTAGCTGAGATCACCTGATGTGCTTTGAAAAAACTTCAGAATCTTTGTAAAGAACAAAACTCTCTCTTTGGATAAAAATACGAGAAGCTATAATTCATAGTGAAGAATGCTACTCTGTCAGCAAACATGTACAAAAACATCTCTTTCAGCTGTTTCTGGAATTTTAGCACATATGTGGGCCCCTCTGAAGGTGTAATTTAATTTTTATCTCCTTTGATAATTACATTTATCTGCTTCTCTTTGCTTTTCTGTTATTTCCATTGCTAAATACACATTTAGTTCCATGATAGCATTTATGAAGGTAGTGTTGTGCATGTTTATTTTGAAATACTTACAAATAGCACCATATATGCTTCAGCTTATCTGCCACTAAATATGTGGTAAACAGAAAATTACAGAAAACTCCTCTTGTAGGGCACTTCATAATTCATAGTGCGAACAGAACACAAATGCTCAGATACCTTGCCTGTTTTTCAGTATGTATCTGGTAGCCTGGAAAGCTCATAAAATTTCTAATGTGTGTAGAGAGACAACACAAGGCAGAAGTGATTATGAAGTTACACCGGTTGAATCCATTTCAAAGAACACAGAATGGCTGAGGTC
>NW_008825285.1:1672001-1675796 GCF_000699105.1 Pygoscelis adeliae | reverse complement strand
GATCACCTAGTCCAACCCTTGGTTCAAAGCAGGGTCACCTAGAGCAGGTTTCTCAGGACCTTGCCCCATGGA
Source organism: Pygoscelis adeliae (assembly GCF_000699105.1). NCBI lineage: Eukaryota > Metazoa > Chordata > Aves > Sphenisciformes > Spheniscidae > Pygoscelis > Pygoscelis adeliae. The sequence goes on along the minus strand of NW_008825285.1, from coordinate 1,675,724 downwards.
GTTTTGAACGTCTCCGTGGATGGAGACTCCACAACTTCTCTGGGCACCCTGCTCCAGTGTTCAATTACCTTTACAATAAAACATTTTTAATCAGGTTTAAACGCAATTTCTTGTATTCCAGTTTGTGCCCACTGCCTGTCACAGGGCAGTACTAAGAGGAATCTGAGCCTTCTCCAGGTTGAACAACCCCAGCTCTCTCAGCCTTTCCTCATACGACACGTGCTCCAAGACCTTAATTGTCTTTCTCTCCGACTTGCTTGTTAGTGAACACAGTGGCATCTTCAAAATATTTTTTGTGGACTTTGATGTGACTGGGGACTGAGGAGACTGCACTAGTTCTCTTCCTTGTCAGATGCCTGTAGACGTCTGTAGTTGTTAATAAATGGCACTTACCAGGTAAGGTTGGATTTAAGATTTTGTGGCTTTGCTTTTTCAACTTCCAGTGCTGCTTTGTCTTTTCAAGGATTTTGCAAATCTGTTGGCAACTGCAAAATAACAGACTCAGTAAAAATTGAGGTCTCAATTATTTTCACAACTTTTTATAGATATGATGCTAAACATTGATGCAAAAGCCATAAGACTAACGCTAAATGTTAAATCACCTGAATGTGTATTCACTTCTTCCGCCACTAGCAACAGTATCAAACATCTAGAAGTGCGACTTCTTGGACAAACTCCTGTCATTTGGCTGTCTTCTACGAAGGTTGGGTAGCCCAGCGCTAGGCGCAATGCAGCAAAGCATGTCAGACAGCCAAACAGGAGAAACATGGGAATTCTGACTGGCACCAGTGGGACTGCTTGTACAAAAAGGCATGCACAGATGTCCTGCAGACTTGCTTTCACGCTGTCAAGGGATGAACTTTTCTTGTCTGACTGTTAAATCATTGCTACATTTCATTGCCAGAATAGTTGCTCTCCAGTCTGGGACTAAGTTTACCTGTCCACAGCTCTGTAGAAAACATACATTCTATTCACAGTGTTTGTTAATGTATTTATAGGAACAGCTTGCTCAAATGTCCTACTATATTTAAGAACATTCTTTTCGGCGTTCCCAGAGCAGCTGTTAGTTCATTCTGTGTAACATTTGACTGAAAAGTAGTTTTGCATTATTTCTATTTTATTCTCTGTTTATAGTTACACATACCTCTTGATTGCTGAAGAAAGAAACAGGCGTTCACCAGATGGTGTTATTTCAGATCATCTTGCTACTTCTGCTTACCCAAATGTTAGATCTAGGAAAAGCATCTCCCATCAGTTGCTACGTAGTTTTGCTCTATGTTGTCAAACACACCTTCTGAAGAAATTAGTTCATTCTAGCCCTTGTATCTTTAAGAATAATTCTTTTCATTACAGCTCTGCTTACTGTTTTTCTTTCTCCCCTCTGTGCTTTCAGGCAAGCAGCAGCAGAGTTCAAAGTTCTGCAGACATATTTTAGGTCTAATTATCTGTTAGATCTATCTGGCTATTGATGAAAAATTACACAGAATTAACTAATATTTGGGATTGGCGTATGGATAAGAAAGCATATCCCTGATCAAGTTAACGAACATAAATGCTGATCAAGCTGTCCTTGCAAGGAATACGCAGTTGCCATAAGCTGCGAGATCTTCTGACTGCCCACAACAGTTCTTAAGTTGTTGTCTGCACACCCCAAATAATCAGTAGAATACATCTGATACTTCAGGAGGAACTGGCAAAAATACCAGCTATCCTGAAATGTTTTAACTGCTTTCAAAAGCATCCACTTGGCTCAAGCTTTCGGTTGCAAAGAGGAGTCCAGATAAACTTGCAGCCTCTTGATTACCTAAAGCAGCACCGTACCAATGAAAATTGAGGTTGTGCTCGGCAGAAAATCTCTGGAGAATGCGAATGAACATTGGTTATTTTGTGCTTTTAATGCTTCTACTTAAAGTTTTAAACGTTAGGTGTATTGCCCATATTTCAAGTCTAATTGTTTCTGATAAGCTATCAGCAAAAAGTTAATGCTTATATTTAATTAAGTGGCACTTTCCAGAATTACTTTGCCAGTAGTACTATAATTAAATGATGTGAGAACAGTCTTTGATACATATGCTCATATTCTTTGCTAATACCAAAAATAGAGTCTGTAAATCTGTAAATAGAAAAACTGGATGCATTAAGCAGCAGGCCAGAGCAGCAGGCCGGGAAGGCTACAGCCATTACCACATCAAAGGGACTAATATTAATATCTCTCTAATGCAGCATTTTTAAGCATTTCTTGAGTTCTGATGGGCTTTTCACAATTGACCTCCATAAGTCATAAAAAATGATTAAAAAAAAGAATCTGGGAACTATGTGAATTGCTAATACCTCCTGGAATGCTGCCACATTATTTCCATCATTAGGTTATAGCTACCAGTTAGGCCTGAATTCATCTCACTTAACTTCAGCCATCTGTAAGGTGGTTGTCGAGGCACTTCCGATGAAAGAGAGGCAACCCAGAGACAGAGCTCCAGAGGGCGGTTCATTCTTTACTAAAATACATCTCCAAAGTAGGTGGAATAAATTGCGCCCTGGAGGTGCCCCCTCCTTCTCTCTCTCTTCGTAGTCAGAGGCCTTAAACTAGATGCTTAACTTCTAGACAGCTGAAGTTAGTTGAAGTGAAACCAGACCTTTCCCTCATGTTCCCAGGTGAGAGCTGAAAATTCCTGAACAATGAAGGTCCTTCGATAACAAGAGTTTATTCTGACTTACGACCCAGCACTTGGATACCAGCCCAGGTCTGCCTGGATCTTTGATACCAGCTTCGACAGACCCACCAGACTTTATTAGCTTTTGTTAGTGGAATGTTGATCCTCTGCCAGCAACATCAGATTTAATGCTCTTTAACACAATATTCCAGGCTTTTGCTGTAAGCAGCTAGCCAGAAAAACACAGAACGCTTTTACTTTATACTTTTGCAAATACCTTTGAAGAAGGTTTTCTGAATCTGAATCTAAAAGTTTTTGTTTTATTAGTCCTGTTAGTAGATCTAATTAAACTTGTTACCTCTTTCTATGAGTCCTGCCTCTAAAATCTTTCATAGAATCATAGAATAGTTTGGGTTGGAAGGGACCTCTAAAGCTCATCTAGTCCAACCCCTCTGCCGTGGGCAGGGACATCTTCAACTGGATCAGGTTGCTCAGAGCCCCGTCCAACCTGACCTGGAATGTTTCCAGGGATGGGGCATCCGCCACCTCTCTGGGCAACCTGTGCCAGTGTTTCACCATCCTCAGTGTAAAAAATTTCTTCCTTAGATCTAGCCTAAATCTCCCTCCCCCTTTAGTTTAAAGCCATTCCCCCTTGTCCTGTCGCAACAGGCCCTGCTAAAACGTTTGCCGCCATCTTTTTTATAAGCCCCCTTTAAGTACTGAAAGGCTGCAATAACGTCTCCCTCTCTTTCCATGACCTCTGATGAGAAGAAAGGTGTTTTTGGCTCTTTACCTTACGCAGTTCCCCCTCTTGTTTATCTGTGTTAATTTTTTACACAGAGACTGCACGTTCTTTCTGTTGCATGGAAAACACTGACATGGGCAGTTCTCATTTAAGGACTTTCAAACTATTGTAAGACATTTGTCCTGGTTTTGGCAGGGATAGAGTTGATTTCCTTCCTGGTGGCTGGTACAGTGCTGTGTTTTGGATTTAGGGTGAGAACAATGTTGATAACACACCGATGTTTTAGTTGTTGCTAGGTAGTGTTTACACTAGTCAAGGACTTTTCAG
>NW_008825285.1:1669009-1671382 GCF_000699105.1 Pygoscelis adeliae | reverse complement strand
AGTAGCTGACTGCAGTTACAAACATTGTTTATCAGAGTGCTACTCTTAAAAGCAAAGTAATCATAGCCACAGTATCTATTTTGAGCTTTGGGTGATCTGGGAGAAGCAGTGACTTTGCCTGGACACATACAGATTAGATCACATTAGCCTGAAAAATCTTAGCAGCTGAGCTGACCCGCTGACGATCTGGAGGGGTAAGAGGTGGGTGTGCTGCCGTACTGGGCTGAGGCAACAAGTGCACTGGGCAGAGCAGCATGAAAGCAACTGCTTACCAGCAAGCAACGTTCCTCTGATCAGAAAACAAACAGAAGCCAGGAAAACAAGACCATGAATGTCTGTTTTTGAAACTACTCTATGTTTCTCTGTCAAATTCTACCGGAAGCTGATCAAAAGGGATAAAAATCTGTCACTGTTAACTTTTTTATAGATTCATCCTGTTAGTCTTGCGCTCCCCCAAATTACTGTTAACTTGTAACCCACTTCTGTGCATGAAAAAATGCATAGGGTTAAACCTTGTCAAGGTGACTTCAGGTAGAATGCTTGGTCATTTACCAACAAGGGGAGCTTGAACCACAGGTGGGAGGTAGAGACTTCTTCCTTTGGTAGGAGCTGAGCACTCTGATGGATGCTGTGTTAGAAGCAGCCTCAGCCTGGAGTCTCTGGAGTTACTTCCCCCCACTCCTAAGACCTTGAGCTATAAATAGAAATCCCTTAGCTGCTACCTCTGTCCCGTTGTTTCCGAATGTCACCAAGTCCATGGAGGTCCAGCAGCACTCTGCCAACCCGCCAGACTGAGCTGCCTCCTGCAGAGTCGGTTAAGACGGGCGCCTGCCGGGGTGCAGTTCCAGCGCTGACCAAACCTTGTGCTTACAAGCATAAGGTAGCGAAATCTCTCAGAACTGGAGCAATCGTGTAAGCGGCTCTGCAGAAGCCGGCTCAGGTCTGGTGGGGACAAGCTGGGATCACATTGTTTTACTACAGGAGTTTTGGGGATACCGACTTTGCACACTTACCTGGATCTCTGCAGGGTGTTCTTCAGTAGGCCCCGCGGTACCCCTTCTGGCTGGCTTTGCCATGTGCTGTATTTATTGCAATCCCCTGCCTTTCCCTGTAACCCAGAGAACAGAAAATTAAATATCAAGTGCACAATATAAACAAACTTAAAAAAATTTAAATACTTCTTGTTACCGTTCAGTGTGAGATAATCTGAGCTACCAAAGATAATAAGTTAAAAAAAAAAAAAGTGCCCCAATAAATGATATTTATCATTGGTGGCTGTGCAAACCACCCATTCTGCAAAGTCTCAGGAAATGTGTTCATATCCTGCCGCTACGACAAAGACAAGCATAAACCAATTAAAATATATTTTGGATTTTTTTTTTTTATAATACCATGCCATTTAGAAAGAGCCAGTCTAACCTACCAGTCTTTTGTTTTTTTTTCTCCAAGTGGATCAACAACTTGGACTTCACAGCCACTTGTGGATGAGAAACTAATAATGGTGCTAGATGTCTCTTTGATCTAATTTTAAAGACTTGTTTCCATGACCACAATTTAGCATCAAATCTCACGGAACAGTATTTCTTTTGAAGCTTGTATTTCCCCCAAAGCACCAAGCCTATACTTTTCTTTGGGTTGTCCTACTACTCGCCTTGCTGATTTGTATTAGGTTCTCCTCTTATTCCAAGCTTGCTTTTCTCTTTCTGAACTGATCCCACTCCCACATAAACACCTCCAAAATAATGAGCAGCCTTTTAATTGACTTTATTTGGGGAGCACGCATTTTAGGTGTGGAAACTCTCCAATTTCACCTTGGTGATCCATAAATCAATGCCTCCTCCAACTTTTTAAATAAAGGGCAAGAACTGTAATTTTACAGCAATTTAAATCATGGATAAAGTCCAAATTTTTAAAATAGAATAGTAACTTGACTGCTTATACTTTGCTCTCAGCCGTGACACTCGGAAAACCACATCCTCAAACATAACCCAAAGGATGCTTAAATATATGCAGACAGCACGAGGAATCTGTACAGGTGCCAGCTGGAAACCGATGAATCTGGCCTCACAAGAATTCCGCGTGAGGGTTACAGCTTCTGAGGCTAAAACAAAGACGCACCTGGGGGAGGACATTCTGTCTTCTCACTTCTAGCAGCCAAACTCACCTGTTCCAAGAGTGTTTTTTAAATGATGACTTTTTTCCTCCTCCTCTTCCCCCCGCAGCACACCCGGACATCGCTCCCCCCCCCGGGACACGCAGGGAGGCTTGCCACCCGACCGCCTGCCGCTGGGGGCTCGGGGACCCCGGGACAGGGGTAACGGCGGTGCCGTCAGGGGACGCCAGCGCCGCGGAAGGCCCCCTCCCTGCCCTGTG
>NW_008825285.1:1654256-1668412 GCF_000699105.1 Pygoscelis adeliae | reverse complement strand
GGGCGCGCAGGGGAGCGGGCGGCGGGGATCTCTGGCGCTTGGGGGCGGGCGGTGAGGGAGCCGCCCCCGGGCGCAGTGGCTGCCTTGGGCTTATCGCGTAACTCGGAGCGGAGGAGATAGAGTTTGGGATCCCCGGGTCGTACGGTCCCAGATCGGATTTGTCTCCTGTTTGCCGCAAGCAGAGAAGGGCTAGGGGAAAAAAAATCCGCGTTTCCATTTCTGCTTGCAGTGGTGTCAGTCACGAGAAGGTGAGGGAGAGCCTGAGTTCACCCTTTGCTCTGGAATGTGTTGAACAGACCTTTTACTTAAAGTTCTTTTCTTCGCAGCGTACTTTTTTGGCGTGCTTGTAAACTGAACGTGCTTTTTTTTCCCCCCGATAGAAATGGTTTAGTTAAATCCTGTTCTGCGTTTATTAACTCAGAGTAGGGTCAGTCGTAAGCTTTGTTGTGGGGTGAAGGCGGGTAGTGGTCAGGTCTTTTGAACTCGCTGTTGCCAAATTCCAAGCTGAGTTCAGAATTGTTACTGGCAGGTAAGGAACACAGTTTGTCGTCAGTATTTGCTGGACTTCTGAGAGGGCAGCGAGTTGGGAAGCGAAGTTATTTATGATCAGTGTTCCTGTTTGTAGCAACACCTTATGCTGTGTTACAGTTTTACTGTTGGAGCTCTCGTTGGCTGCTGAAAACCTGTGCTGCAGGCTTGAGCATGAAGGCATTAGAAAAGATTATCCAAAATACTGAGCAAACTTGGTCTGAATTCTGATAATAATAAACTGCTTGTTTGGTTCTCATTTGGACACAGTAACATCGTAGAAGCTAAATTTATAACAATGCTAATGTGCAAATGGTCAAGCTTGTGACATTGCATAATCAATCAATGATCAAGCCCTGAGTTTTTAGGATGTAAAGTGTCAAAAAGTGATAAGAACAAGGTGCTGACACAGAGGGAATAGCTGGAATGAAACTAGGCTTTGCCTTTCTGGTCCTCTGAGGTTGCAGTTACTGCTGCCTGCTGACCTTAATTTTTGTTTACTCTTTGGAGGTCCTTGTACTCTAGTTCAGAGGGATTTTATGTTCAGCTGATGATCAAGAGCCTGGTGGTTAAAGTACCATTTAGTTTTCTGGATTATGTTGTCAGAGAAGATTTGTTCGGACCAGTGAGTAAATGTATTTACAGATCTTGTCTCTGTGATTACTTTTCTGTGGGTTTTTTATTTTAAACAACCAAAATGCTAACTAGTGCACAATACTGGTCTAACTTTGTTTCCCCCTCTTGGCTCTCACGCTGCCTTTTCAGTGGAGAACAAGAGACCATTTGAAATGGAAGTTAATTTAGGATTAAATTTTCTTAAATTATCTCAGACACTGGAGGAGAAATTTAAATTGCTACTTCTATTGGCAATATTGTTTAAACTGCAATGTTGTTAATAATTTCTCTATCTGTAAACTGCAAAGTTCCCCTTGTTCTCCATCAGATTTGTCTTTTTAGCACTTGTGCTTTCTGACTACAGCACATTCTTACCAAAACAGCTTTTCTCTCTGGTATTTTCTTCTGTCTTTCCTAGATCGATGCAGTTTGCTGACTTATCTTGGCTGGACTTTGGGAGAAAGCATGCAAGGCTTCACTTTTGTGTAACACAGAATTTTTAGTTGGAGGGATGATGTACTTTGATATTTACTTTTTTAATAGATATATATGTTTCTCTACCTACTGTATTCTTTCTTTCATCCACTAGAAGTTTTGGAATGTACATGGAGAGAGGAAAAACACTTAAGTTAAATCATCTCCTCAATAACAAGGATATATGAGTTCCTAATAGTATTTGGACTGTACTGAGGAAAGAAATACAGTTTTTTGTGGTTTGTTGTTTTTTTTTTTTAAACCGTAAAACTTCCAGGACTCCTGCATCTGTACATCTGTGCTTAACACATTGGCACAGTTAGGTCTTTGAGCTGAGGTCATGCGGGATGAGGGTGATGATTGTGTTTTACTGTGAGTCCAGAGGCATTGAAGTTCTAGCCTGGAATTGACTGAAATGTCACACCAGGTTGAACAAACCGAGTGCAGCCACCCGTGTTAGCAGTGTTCAGCTCTTGTGCTGCTGGCTACAGAGGATAGTGCATCTCCATCATGCCAATACACTGGACTTCCAGACTCGAGCGGACCATCTGTTTCTTACCACGTAAATAGTGATGTTTTGAAGGGAATGTATTACCTTCATTTTCAACTTAGTTGTGTGAGGTTTAATACTCTAATATCTTGCTCCTTAAGTAGCAAGTGCTCCGTTTCTCTAATAGCATTTATAAAGAAGCTTGTCAGCTGTGTCCTGAAAACATTTTCTGTCAGTAGCTTTTCCTTTGTCTTGATTTATTCAAGGAATGGAAGGGTTAGTGAGGTATTACTTAGCTTCGTCAAAACTTGTTGGATCTTGCATATGATGATTATTTATTTCAAGATAGATATAAATTAAAACTGCAGTTGATGATATTAGTAGGTTTAAATTTTATTTTCTTTGCTTTTGAATGAAATACTACATTTGAATGGATGTTAGATTTTTCTTAAGTTTAGACTTAATGAAAGCGTTCTGCTTCTGTTTAACAGCTAGAGAAGAAATAATTCATGCATATGAATTTCACTCCTACGGTTACTAGTTGTAGGTTTCACTTATGTTTTCTGTTTGTTCTGAATAAGTACTGAAATCCCACTGATACTAGTGAGGACTCGGCACTTAGCAAGGATCTTGAAGCTCCTGTAATAAGTCTGAAGCCATTCACAGCTACATTGCAGCCAGTTTTTGTAAAAACGTTGTTAATTCTTTTGATTAGAAGAAATTCTTCTGTCTTAAAATGTAGTCTGACTCTCTGACAGCCTGTCATCATTGCTCTGAAAAAGAAATGGGTGTTTGCTTTAATGCACCTCTTTTTTTTTTGCTGGTTGGCTTAAGTAAAATTATCATGACTCCAAAAACTACTTCCGGGGAAGTGTGTCGAAACTTCAAACTATTTTCTTTTCCCTGAAGGATCATCTGGTTGCGTGTGATTATTTGGCTGAAACTTTTGGGACCCGATCTTTGCCAGTTGAGGCTTTCACTGTTTTTAATCACTTAAAATGTATGATCTGTGTTTGATTTTAAAATAAGTTAGGAATATTTTTACTTTGTATAAAATAGCCTTTTATGGATAGTTTTAGGAGGGTGCCAGTGTTCCAGATATTTGTATGACACAATTCCAAATTTGGACACCTGAGTTGTGTTTTGGAAAAATGCCCCTTTGCTTTAAGGAGAGATCCTGAATAAGTACCCCTTGATTTAAGGCATGCTCATAGATCAGATAGATAAGCAGCAGAGTATCAGCCAAGGGTGTGAGGGTAGCCTGTTCACTGATCTACTTCCTTTTCCAGTTTTTGTTAGCTAGTTTACATTTCTGTCACAGATAAAGATTTTTCAATTTCTTCTGTTTCCATTTTTGGTAGGTTAATTGTTTTTTAATGGTTTCTTACTTGTTGCCCTCTACAGGCTTTCCATGTGCCAGGCAGTAAAACAGACAAGAAGGTCCTGTAGTTCTTGTCACAGTTGTGTCTTGCTCCCCTTGGGGAGGAGGGGAATGGACAGGGTTCTTTGTAACTTCTTGCTATAAGGGGTGAGGGAGCTGTGTGCTGGTGGCTCTTTTTTTGGTTGTGGTGTTGGGTTTTTTTGTTTGTTTGTTTGTTTTTTTTTTTTTTTTTTGAATAGAACTTGAACTGCAAGGTAAAGCAGTCAGCCTAGCTACCTTTTCCCCTGTATGAACTGTATCCTCTCATATAATAATCACTGTATTCAAATCCACTCTGTTTTCTAACATAGAAACAGGATGTTTGGTGAAAACATGAGACTAAACTAAGCTTTTTGGAATGTTCATTTTGTTAGATTCATCTCATGGGGATGCTGTTGTAGTACTAATGTAATGAGTATAAACATTGGTATTTAAGTCTATTTTATTAACTTTAATTATATGGTAAATTTACATTTTTCCACAAAACAATACATTTCAGGAACCTGTGAAGTTAAACTGTCACAGCTTCTCTAAGCTTAGGTAAGTAGAAGTTGAAAGTACTGAGGTTTTTAATATACCGTAGCCTGTACCACACCGTGCATATATCAGTGGGAAGAAAAATTTAATGTTGGTGCGTTGTTTAAATGTATTTGTCAGATAAATTAATCACAAACTTTATACAGGTTTTCTTGCTCTGTATTATTGCACTCATCAGAATTAAAGTAACTTTCGTTCGGTTCCTTAGCATTCTTAAACTTCCTCTTACAAAGATTTTCTGGTATACAGTGTGGGCATTTTTATGGTAGCACTTGTACGGCGCTAGCACAGTGGACCTTTGCTAGTACAGCCAAGAGACTGCTCATGGTCTGAGCTCAGTTCCATGTGGCACATCCCAGATATTGTTGCTAGAACTGACAAAGATCTCTTCATTTTATTTGGGATTTGGCCAAGGTTTGGCAACTTGTAAAGATAGCTTCCTGTGTTGCTGAGTTGTACTAGGTAAAATGCATTTGATTGTTGTCTTGAGTGCTCTTCTGCTCTTAAGAGTTGTGGTGTGAGATTTGTCTTTTTTTGGTTAGGGTGTAGGATGACACCAGAAGGCAGTTTCTGTAACCAGCATCTGTGTGTTAAAGGCAGCGACCTCTTCAAGCCAGTGAGAACTCCTTGAGACACTGGTACAAATGTGTCTTGGAAGCCTTGGCAAATAGTGCTTTACGGTTGATCTTTATTTACCCTTCTTTTAGATGGGTAACTTGGAGAGATATAGGCAAGTAATTACAATTCATGGATTGTGTTTGAAATCTGTAGCTGTGAGCAAATGAAGTGACTGAACTTCATCTGAAGTTTGGTAGTTTAAGACTGAAAATGTTTATACATCTCTGAATTTACTGTACTGTAAATAATAAAACGTTTAGCAAAGGTGTCTTAGCTATGTAAAAATCAAATTAAGAAATACTAGAAAACTTTGAAAGTGTGTGTTGCTTGATACTCTTTGTATGGCCCTGGATCCACAACAGTATTAATGCTGCTGTAGTCTTGTTCATACTTTTGAAGGAGTGTAAAATTTCATCAGGTCCAGCTGACATACTGCTTTCTAATAAAACTCTTGGAATGTGAAAAATCATATTTTTTTAATCATAGGTTGCAATTCCCAAAGATCCTGGAGTGTATGCATCATCTATTAACATACCAGAGACATCTCTACATTGCTCAGTTGCTGTTGAGTAGGTCAGACACAAGCTCAAGCTGAACTGGGATTCAGAGCAGGGTATTTATTCTTCCTGTGTTGCCAGCAGGATGCAATCCTTCAGATACCTTCATAGAAAGCAGGCAGGTACTAGGAATTGGATGGCAGTGCAACTTGCATGGGATGTTGATGACTGGCTGCTTCTGTGAATTGCATGAATTTGGAACTCCATCTCCCTCTACCCAGGTGACTGCACTAGTCGCTAAGCTTGAGCTATTCTGGCATCTTTCAGGACTCTCCGTGCCGCCCTGTTGCTTCATGGCCAGAAATAGATAACTTTTTCTGACTGGGCTGACTGCAAAGGTCGCATGCCCCTTGCTGTCTGAATTCCCTCCTGACTGATTTAGGAATTTCTTGTTTGGATACCTTCCTCCCCTTCCGTATTTAGTTGGGGGTGCTGCTTTGTCATCCCTGCAGGTTGTGCATCTGATTACTTTTTTTTCTTTGTCATCTGATCTTATAAAAGTTTATAGCTCTCTATGTATCTATCTTCTCTAATTCTTCTCATGCCTTTTATGTAGCTGAGGACTTTGCTGTAAAGAGAGTTTGAGCCGGGTTTCAAGAGAACTCTAAAGTGACCTAGCTTTGGGCTGTGCTGTAAGAGGGAGTTCTCAAGCCTGGTTGTATACTCTTATCAGTTGCGTTGAGTCAGTATGAGCATTCAGGGCTTCTGCTTGGTAAGCCAGAGCAAAGCTGACTTCTCCTGTGATGACTGGGAAATCTATAAGCTATGGAAACTTTCGGTTCGCATAAACTTTTGGATGTTTAATTTGTTCATGCTCCAAAGAAGGAGTTAGACTAGCTGATAACATCCTATAAACATAGTGCAATTAGGAACACAAGTAACTGTAAATTTCTGAAAGCAAACATGAAGGCCATAAAACAACTTCTTTCATCTGGAGTTTTTTTGCTTGGTTTTTTCTTCTAAGACTTTGAAGATTTTCTGTGGTTGGAAGTGGGAAATTAGCTAACGTGGGCTGGCTTCCTTGTGGCTTTGGAAAAAAAACTCTCGAGCACCTAGTTAATGAGCCTTGCTTGTATATTTGGAGACAAATTGTTTGATAGATTTGGGGTTGGAAGAAGATGTTTGTCATGTCATTTTGGTTAGGACAGTTGAGGTTTTTTTTTTTTCCATTTTGCAGGGAGGTATGTGGTTTGCTGCTTTGAAACATATAGGCATTTTCACCATGCAGATTCCTACTAGCCTTAACACTACTGATTTTATTTATTTTTTTAATCAGCCGTTTTCTGTTTTGTTACAAGTTGATGGTGGTTGTTTTCTTGAGTTAATATTTTAAATATTTTTTTCCTGGAAAGATTGGAGACAGGTCTTTTCTAGTTTGTGAGTGTCAGGTTGGGGGGTTTTTTTTGGTTGTTTTTGTGGTGGTGTGGGTTGGGGTTTTTTTTGTGTCTTACTGGATGTTGAGCAAAAATCCAAGTATTTTTAAGGGGCTGAGTATTAGTAGATGCTCTTTCATGTTTTTGCATGTTTTGCTTAAACTGGACAAAAAAAAATGCAGATGGATTTTCTTCATGTAAATACTGCTAAAACCTTTTTGCACCCAAGAAAAAAGTTCCTATGATACCTAAAATTGTAGCAGTGCAGTTTATGCTTTATGGTAACTAACAGATAGAAATAATGATTAATTGGAGATGAACTCTTACTGTCACCTGAATGTTTGACTGAGAGAAGGAGAATATAAACAGTTTGTTTTCTTTAGAGAGCTGCTGGCTTGTCTTAATTCCAGACTTGATATTAGCAGCAGGTGAAAACTGAACAATAACACACTCATAAAAGATGGAATATGCAAGCCCCAGACATTTCTTTGAAACAAATAATCCTCTGTTCTTGGAGGAGTTGCTTTTTAGGGTCAGAGTAATCTATTAAGAGGTGGTTGCGTTGTCTCAGCACTCATTTTTGGTCCCAACTTCAGGCTTCTGTTATTTAGGATATATTGGTGTATGTATGTATGGAGTCTGAACTTACAACACTGCAGCACTGTTTTTAAACAAACAGCTAAAGTGTTTAAAGAAATATATGTTGAAATCAATATGACATGCACAAAGTTCTCTAGGAAATGATGTGATTTAATTTTTACATCTAAGTTGCTTTTCCTACCTGCTTATTCTAGCTAGAAGTTTAAGTTTTGAATTTTGCCTTTACGATATCGGCCTAAATTGAGAGGAGTGCTAATGCAAGTCTTGTATTTAAGAAAAAAAGGAGAATATAGAAAAAACACTTAGCGGAATGGTATGTGCTTTTATGTGTTGCGGTTTCCTGCTGTTAGTTCACTGGTTTTAGGCTAGTATCTCTTGTTAGGAGGGGCTCTGACCTCTAGCCTTAAGCCTGACTCATACTAGATTCCCCCCCTCCCTGATTTCTTTCTGTAAACTGTATGTTCCATATATGCTATTACTCATGAGGATTGGCTACAGGATTTGATAACATACTTAACCCATGCTAACCTTGCTCCTCACCTGTGTATTCATAGAGCTGTTCTTCTAATCATTGTTTGGGAAACAGCAAAGCTAGTGAGGCTAGTTGATAGCAAGTATTCCGGGATATTTTTGGTAATCTATATGTTTACATATTGAACCCTGCCATGACTATATTAGCATTGGTATTCTTAATGTTCATTGTAATGCATGTCTCTCAACTTCCCTTGGTGTTGGTCACAATATTGACTATACCCGTACTACTTCTTTCAGTGTGGAGGTTTCTTCAAAGGGCAAAGTCAATTAGAGGTCTGTTTACCTGCTACACTTTAATTTTGTAAGTGTTTGTGGGACTCTGTGGTTAACTAGATTGCTAAAACCACCCAAGTTTTAAAAACACATGGCTCCTCCAATACATTTGCTTCTGTAAGTAGTTTGGAGGGGGGAGGTAGTGTGGCAGGGTATCTCTTAAACTGGTTTTGCCATTTGAGGAAATGTGTGTGTAACCACATCCCTAATTAAAGTTAATTAAGCTTTAACCTACAACAGCAATATATTTTGAAGATGTACCAATTTATTTTAGAAGGAAGTCTCTCTCTGATGTTTACATCCCAGGATGTTGAAAGATAGATGTAATACTAATACAATAAATTAATTTCAGAATATTTCACTGGGCTATATCACGCTTGATTCTTTCAGCATTTGTGTGAAAAAACATGCAAATGAGACTTTGCCTGGGCTGAAATGAAAAACACTGAATGGCCTGGGGCGGGGGGAAGTGATTTCAATGAATTTTTGTTCTTGATGCACGGGATAAGAAAATGTGACATACATTGCTGTATTGTTATGTTCAAGTGTATTTGGGTGACACTGCCTGCAATGAGTTGGTAACTCATTGAAAAGGTCAGTGTTGCCTTGTTCATGAAACTTGAAACGAACCAGCAGCAGTGATGGGATAGGAAAGTGGCTGGAAGTTTTGCCAGAAGGGAGACTGGTTACAGTGGTGGAGAGAAGAACCCTTTGCATGAAGAGATGAAATGTTCTTGAAATTTTTAGAAAGATTCTTTAATCTTAATGGTCATTTAGCTGAAGTAATGGTTAGTATAACTGTTCATTGTAACTATAATATTGACAGGAAACTGTCAGTATTTAAATTGCGTAAGGCAAATGCTTTTTCTTTTAGCTTGTAGGTTTCTTGGGACTCTTGTGAAAACTTGATTCTCTTATACCAAGAAACACAAGGTGCCTCTGTACTTGAGATGGTTGGTTAACCTTGCAGTTTGAGCAATCTTACCTGGCTATGTACTGTATGTTGGTAAACGTAAAGGAAGTAAATGGAATTCAGTAGCTTTGGCAATACGTGAATTTTCTGTCAAGGTTTGAGTACGAGAAAGACTTGCTGGAAATTATAGGCAGATTTTTAGATTTCTAAGACCTGCACATACATTGCTTTTTTGAAGGGAGCTTCTCAGTGGAAGTAATGTTCTGACCAGTAGATGTGAAAGATGTGGCCCTTTGTTTATGCTCATATGTGCTTAAGACATGACAGAGGTGTCAGAGGTGACATAAAGTGAACGTGATACGTGGTTTCTTTTGCATTCACAGTTATTAACGTATATATCAAAATGGTGATACACTGTACGTACTCTTCTTAATATACTGGTTAAATCTAGCTTTTCAGTCTAATTTGTTTCAGGAACCTGCTGTTTACCTATGTCTCTGTGCACTGTGTTTCAGTGGGATTAAAGAACATAGACAAAAATCAGAATCAAAGTAATTGTTTGATCTGTCAACGTAAAATAAAGCAATTTTATTTTTTGTGTTTGGAACATTCGCGTTTCTAAAAACAAGCAGCGCTCTCAGATCAGGTTTGGTACTGGAAGATACTAGGCTCCTACCTGACTTTTATGAAGTAGCATTACTCTACAAGCCTCATTTACAAGTTCTTGTTGTTGCAGGACTTGAAAGACTCAGCTGTTGTTAACAAGACAACTACTGAAACATGGTGGATTACTATGAAGTTCTGGGAGTGCAAAAGCATGCCTCAGCAGAAGATATTAAAAAAGCGTAAGTATCACTGGTGTATATATATGTTATGTATTTTAAGGAACAAATATAATCACATGGTTTCTGGATTCTCACTTTGTCAATACTAGGATGAGTAGTAGTCATCTGAGGTGATAACCTTCACTAACAGAGAAATATTTAGTGTTCTGAAGAAAAAGCATTTGCTCATTTTTATGAAATTGGGAAAAGAATCCTGAGTACTGCTGAAGTGAAAATGCTGTCAGTCACTGTTTTTTGATCACTGTTAAATACATTTCTGTACAAGTGTGCCTCCAAACTTGATATGGTATAGGCAGTGACAGCCCCTTCTTCTGTGGCTGAGTTGCAGTAACTAGTCTTCCCCTCCTTTTGCAGAGGTGCTTTTTCAAAGTCATTAACAAGTGTTTGGCATGCTGCTTTTTTGGATACTAGCTCTTTCTTAACACGAGGTATGGTTGCTGTGCAGAATCTGTTGGTACTGGTCTAGACGCAAGACACAAAGCGCTGGGGAATATCTAAACAGTTTAACTCCTGTCAACTTGTTTGAAACATTTTTGTGTGTATCTGTATAGCATATTCCTTCATTTCAGAGTAAAATATCCTTTGTTTTCCTTCCATTTAGGTACCGTAAATTGGCATTAAAATGGCACCCTGATAAAAATCCAGACAATAAAGATGAGGCAGAACGGCAGTTTAAACAAGTAGCTGAGGCCTATGAAGTTTTGTCAGATGGTAGGTATTGCAAAAGGGCTCTTGAACTGCACGTCTCTAGTCTGGGTATCAGACTGGAAACGCTGATGTATGATGCTTTAAAGGGATATTGTAACTTTGGTTTACCATCCAACTCAACTACTTCCTTTTCAAAAGAAAAGAGAGAAAAAAGCTTGCAGATAAGACAGAATAAGCAGAAAATTTGAAACAGAAAATTCAGGATGTCTCTAGATGAGTAACCAAACCAGTTTCCTTCTAGAAATTGAAATCCTATGTTTGCCAGGCTCTCTTCAGAAATTTCTGAAGAGATATCTGTGAATACCAATATTCATTTTATCATAGGAGGTAAAGCCATCAGTACAGGGGAATTACTGTGTTTATCCAATAAAAATCAGGCTAGACAAACTCTGAAGTATCTTCTGCTGGGCCTACTGCTTCTAGTTCTTGTAACAGAAAACTAGTCTTGACAAAGCCCAAGCATACTGTAAACCTTGTTGAAAATTCGGATTGCGTTTGGGTGAATTCCATAAATTCAGTCAACTGTGATACTGAGGGGCGTGTTTATTTTGAATTGTTCTGAAACAGTTACTTGGCCTGACCCATGTGGTGCAGGAATTCAGCTTATAGTTCACTCATATCTTTTTGATGGCAGTAATGAAAAGTATCATTACCTTTTGCTAGTGTTCTGGCAAAAGCAGTCTGAATCATAACAAAATGATTTAAGCTACTTTGATTATTTTCCCCTGTAATTGACTGCAGCTGTCTATATGCTATTTCTGAAGTGTCCTTGATTTCACCTGAGACCAGTGAGCATGGGAAAGCTATATTTAAAGCGCTAGCAGCATCTAGATTACCTTTCAGAATTTGGCCTGGTTTATCAAGCTGCAGTCTTGTACACCCTGTTTCTTTGGTTTTGATACTTAATTGACATGGGAGAAACAGAACTTAATTTATGGGCAGTTCATTGTATACTTGTCTTCTAGAGTAATTTAACCTTCTTAAGCTAATTTTTGAGCAAGATAAAAATAGGATACTGGTCTGGTTGTTACACAGATCATCAGGTTCTTCGGAAACAGTATGCTGCTAGAATTTTAGAACATCTTCTAAAAATGCTGCCTGTTTTTGGATCTAGACCAAATCCTAAGTTACTGGTGTCTTAACAGTCATTTGTGCAGCAGGGGTATCTGAATCCTGAGCCCCGTGGTTGAGAGGCAATCAACTGTTCTGCAGACTTAATGACATTTTCTGACACCATTACAGGCTTGAATGAAGATGGGTTTTTGGCAGAAGAATAGTTTTATAAGGGGTTACATAAGCAAAGAACGCTGAAATTGGGTGATCACAGAGCACACTTCCCTTGTGGTTTTAAGAACGTTATATTTTTCAAGATGAACTTCGGGCTTTGTGAGCCCTCAGGTCTTCCTTGCTGTTTCTTGCTTCTGACAGTTTGTCTGCCATACTGCTGTGGTCTTTTTACATTGGTGGGTAGGTTAACCTCCTTTCTTTAAAAATTGCTTTCTAGCAATACGGGTAATGTACCAAGCTTTGCTGGGGATGTGTGTGTGTGAACCTACTGCAAGTTTCCATTATTTGGAGATGATCAGTATATAAAATTTTAATTCCTGTTAGTCAGAAGTATTCTACTTTTCAGCAGCTGTTTGAGGTAACTGCTTGTTCATTCAGCGATGCTATTTAAATTTCAAAAACATCTTTCACTGAAGAGATTCCAGGGGGAATAGCCTGTTAATATTGAGTCTAAAATCAGATGCCCTGACTGGTTTTTGGCTGATACTTCCACACCAGTGCAAGCAAAATAAGCTATCTGCCTTTTTAAGCTCTTCAGGTTCCTTTCCAGTACCAACAGTGCAGTCTGATCTTATGTAGTAATGTAGAGTTAATTTTTCTCCCTTTTCTCATGGGTGCGGGAAGGCTGGTCTGCAATGGAATTAAGAGCAAGCCGTTCCATGCCGTCTAAAATAATAGAGAGCAAGCAGTTTGAGTCGAATCCTTCCACGGCATTTTTTTAACATCACTTCATTCCCCTTTGTTAAACTGGAAGTGGTTATAATTAATTTGAGGGGTTTTGCAGTCACTCATACAAATGCTGTCCTTCCGTTCTCATAACTCTGTAATAATGGGCTTGGTCTTATGCAATAAGAGAAAGAGAGGCAATGGTCAAGGTTTGCAACAAGGGAAATTCCAGTTGGATAGAAGGAAGAGAATGGTTACAATGAGAATGCTTGAGCACTGGGACTGTTTTCCAGAGAGACTGTAGAATGTTCTTTTCTTGGAGATTGATGAGATCAGAGCTTTATCCAGGCAAGTTTTGACCAACTTTGAGATTAGACTTGTTTGGAGGAGAAGGTTGAATTCCAGAGGTCCTTTACAACCTAAAGCTTTCCATGGTACCTATGTAAAGATGAAGACTGCAGTATTTTTTTAAAGGCAAACTTCCTTGTGAAGTTTGTCCTTATACCAGATTTTTTTCTGATACAACAGGACCTGAGCTTCTACAACTAAGTTATAATAAGTCTAAGGTTTAGTACCTGTTCATTCTGAACCTAAATTGCTTTGGCAATCCTCAACAGAAATGCTCACCAGTTGCATGCCAGAACTTCCTTAAATAAATTAGCTTTAAGAAGATGTTTAGCTGAGAATACCAGTTAAGTAATTTTGTTTTTTTCCAAATTCAGTGTGCCTATTTACTGACATGATGTACAACTTCTCCTTGTAGCTAAAAAACGTGACATCTATGACAGATACGGAAAAGAAGGCTTAATAAATGGAGGCGGAGGTATGTTGACAACTAGCAGTTCTTTGCTTTCTCTGTTCTGGGGGAGAGCCATTTTCTGCAGCTTTCTTTTTAAGACAGGAATCTGGAAATGCCTATACTAAGGTCTAAAATGTAATCTTCTGAAAACTGAAATTAAATTGTTTTTACCTTTTACAACAGCTAGAACAATTGTATTACTGATATCTGGAAACAGAGAAAAGAGAATTAATTATAAAAAGTATTGTGTGTACTTGAGTGATAACTGAAAAGGAAAGAGAAATTTTAGAAATGTGTTCATAAATGATTCAAATACCATATAGGCCTGAACTTTTCTTGTTAGTAAGAATGTGTGAGGGTAATTGAAATTTAACTTCTTTTTGCAGGTGGAAATCATCACGATAATCAGTTTGAATTTGGATTTACATTCCGTAACCCAGAAGATGTCTTTAGGGAGTTTTTTGGTGGAAGGGACCCCTTTTCATTTGACTTCTTTGGTAAGTAATTCGCTGGTTTTAGTTATGTGTCTCTAAAGTGTGGCTAAAACTTTACAAAACAAACATAGCGATTGCAGCTTACTAGATCTAGCTCTGAAAACTGGAGGTAAACAATTGGTATTT
Organism: Pygoscelis adeliae; assembly: GCF_000699105.1. Lineage (NCBI taxonomy): Eukaryota > Metazoa > Chordata > Aves > Sphenisciformes > Spheniscidae > Pygoscelis > Pygoscelis adeliae. The sequence goes on along the minus strand of NW_008825285.1, from coordinate 1,654,555 downwards.
TGTATTATATTTAAAATGTTTGTTTCCTACCCATTTCTTCTTGGTTGATTTGATAGTACAGAAAAGATGTGGCTTGCCAGTTCATGTTTTATTGGAAGGCCTGGTTTAAAAAAACCCACAAAATCATGGCTGCTATGTCTCTGTAGGTTGGAAGGAACTAACATTCGACAGAAAAAGTATACACTGGAATTCCCTCTCGAGAATTTGACTGGGCGAACTTAGTCTGATGAATTTAATCTCTTTTGATCTGTAAATATTTAATGTAGCTTTGGGAACTTCTCAACTGGATAGGTTAACTG
>NW_008825285.1:1644293-1654189 GCF_000699105.1 Pygoscelis adeliae | reverse complement strand
AATGACTTTCTTGTATCAAAATAAGAACAGCTGCATACATAATCTAAACACTCTCCCAAATTCATGTCACATGTTTGCTTGGAGGATAGAGCCCCTAAAGGCTCAGATAACTTAAATAGTTCTTGAAGCCTGCATGCCTCGGTTAAAGGAAGTAGTATGTGATAAAGTTGTTAAAGGAATCTTTTTACTATAGTGCTGATGGTCTTTTGGCTTGTGATATTGCTTGCTCTAGTGTATTGAAGGTCCTTTCAGAGGTACTGGAGCTCTTACTCAATTTCTCTGTGTATGTTCTACTGCATAAAATGCTGACCCATAAAGCAGAACAGATCCTGTGTTCAGTATTTACTTAGAGAAAGTAAAAAGTCCCATACTGAAAACTGTAAGAAGTGTACTTGAAAAGCAAAGCTCTCTTCCTATTCAGTGCTTGATATTGATTAATCTCTGTAATAATGTATGTAGATGTTTTAATATTTTTAAAGGTAATTTTTTATCTTTGCTGGCAGCATTAAGGGGTTAATTCAGCTCAGATATTAATTATCTCTCTCCCTAGTTTGCTATTCAGGGATCATCAGTTGTTGGATGACTCATGAAGGATTAGAAAAGGGGTTGAAGGGCTAGAGGTTGAATTCAGTGGAATGTTAGTTGATGAATTTGATGAGTAGCTAAAGGAAGAATCTGGTAGAGGATAAGCAGCAGAACTTGAGCAATTAAATCCAGTGGGAAATCAGCAGAAGTAGTAAAGGGCATATTGGAGGAAGCATCTAGCAAAATACTGATGAGTGAAACGGGGGCTGAACTGGGAAGATGCAACTTCTTCACTGCCCACAGTAGAAGAAGAATTTTAAGGAATACCAGATGAGGATTTCAGTTTGGATGAGTTGAGTGATCTCAGCACTGGTTAGGCCACATCTGTAATACTGTGTCCAGTTCTGGGCTCCTCAGTACAAGAAACAGAGCTACTGGATAGAGTCCAGTGAAGGGCCACTAAAACAATTAAGGGACTGGAGCTTCTCTCACATGAGGAAAAGGCTGAGGGAATTGCTGGAATTGTTCAGTATAGAGAAAGCTTACAGTGAGGGTCTCATCAATGTATATGTGAAGGGAGGGTGTAAAGAAGGGGGAGCCAGGCTGTTGTCAGTGGTGCCCAGTGGCAGGACAAGAGGCAACGGGCACAAATGGAAGTACAGGAGGTTCTGCCTGAACTTAAGGTGACACTTTTCTGCTGTGAGAGTGACAGCACTGGAGCAGGTTGGCTGGAGAAGTTGTAGAATATCCACTTTTGGAGATACTCAGAAGCCATCTGGACGTGATCCTGGGCAACCCACTCTAGGTGGCCCTGCTTGAGCAGGGGATTGGAACAGATGACCTCCAGAGGGTCCTGCTAACCTCAACCATTTTGTGATTGGTAGAAAACCTAGAAAAATCTGAGTAAGGTGTTGAGTAGGAAGCTAGTGAGGAGGAGCTGGGAGAGAGTGTTTAGCGTTTTTGTTTATTTTTTAATCTAAGCTACTTTAAATAAAATAGTTGGTTATCAATCAAATATCTTTATAGTAAATTGTATAGGTAAGGCATGTTCTAGCTACTGGGAGACTGATTTTGATTGTGTTTACTTCATCAGCACCAGCAAAAGATTTAACTTGTCTCTAAAAATGTCAGTGTTCATGACTAACCTTAAAGCTGTGAAGTTAAGTTCTGCATGTTAAATAGTCATGGGCTTAAAAAGAACCTGAGGACTTTCTGGCCTCAAGTTGCACCAGGGGAGGTTTAGATTGGACATGAGGAAAAATGTCTTTACTGAAAGAGTGGTTAAACATTGGAACAGGCTGCCCAGGGAAGTGGTTGAGTCCCCATCCCTGGAGGTATTTAAAAGACGTGTAGATGAGGTGCTTAGGGACATGGTTTAGTGGGCATGGTGGTGTTGGGTTGACGGTTGGACTCGATGATCTTGGAGGTCTTTTCTAACCTTAATGATTCTGTGATTCTATGATTCTATGACTTACCTTCTGGATTCTGTAGAAGGAAGTCTGTACAATATAGTGCATAGAGCTATGTAGCTTATCAAATGGAGGTACCACTACTGCCAAAGTTTTTCTGGGATGTTGTAGCTACTTTAGCCTCTCCTGTGGAGGAATAGTGATACATCTTACCCTGTGAAACAGTGGACTTAATGTACCTCTGCACTGGTGACATTGAGGCATGCTTCCAAAAAACATTCTCCCCTGCCTAACACCCGAATTTATTTATTTATTCAAAAGCAGGTTATCTACTTCATGTATTGATCACTGTCATTGTCAGCTTTAAGGTATGAATAGTGTGGCACAGGCTCCACTTCTTGCAGAGTAGGTTCTGGCACTGTCAGCAGTGTTACGTATACTCCAGTTGATGAAAACTAACCATTTCAAAGCTACCTCCACTTTATGTGGATAGCTGCAGTCTCAGTGACCAGAGTCCTAAAACCTGTGTTGAGCTTTGGATTCTGAGTAAAAGCTCTTGTATTTTTTCTTGTCAGAAGGCTCACTTCAAAGTGAGCACCTCTTTTTTTTTTTTTTTAAATTTTTTTTTGCTTTAAGATGCTTAAGATATTCTCTAATATGGAAAAGTGTAACTCAAAACAATTTTTCCACAGCTTTCTGTAAAAAGTATTTGCAACAATCTCTGCATTTACGTGAATGTTTAAGGTAGTACAACATGAAAATACGGGTGCTTTCAGCTGAATGTAGTGCATTAAATGCCAAAAGCAGGCAGTAGAATTGTGTGTATAACATGAATATTTGTATTGGTGAACTACAGCCCTTGTAGATTCTGCTGTGTTGAAACATTGGTGGGACAGCTTCTGTCCTGAAGAGTAAGGGAATTTATCTTCTAAAAATGAGGAGTTTTCAACTTGTTGATGAATTTTCTGTGGAACTAGTGACTTTTTAAGGAGCTACTCAAGTTATAATTGGTTTTATAAGCAACTGAATAAGGACTGAGGTCATGCTTTCTAAAAATGTACACTGGTGGAATCAAAGATGAAACTGAATAAATACTTTGAAATGTTTGCACCTTTTATACAGTTTGAAGTGGCATGTAGTGAAGCCCACAGAATGCAGGTGGGACTCTCTATATCCTGATTGCCATTGAATATGTAAAGAGTAGCATTCAGATGCATAATCCCTGTAAATTTGTGGATGTGAAGAATTTCTAAAATTGTGCTATGAATTGAGTCTGTTGAACTCCAGTGAGCTATGTTGCACTGCTATTGCAGTTACAGAAAGTTTTCTTTATAAACAGAGGCATCTTTATTCATCTGTAGGAAAGAGGAGAAGTATGTATGAAGACTTCTGGGGTGATTTTTAACTGATTAGTCCCTTCAGACTCTTCAAATGAAAATTTATAGTACTGTTGAAGACAGCTCTGAACACTTCCAAATGGAGCAAAGTTAATGTTATGTGCTGTGTGTTGCACCGGAATTAACTCAGCCAGTCACAATTTCTCTTCACTGATTTTCAGGCAAATTCTTTGTAAAAATAAGGGTGCATGAAGGCTAGTACTTTTTAAAACTTGATCTGATAATATGACAGACAGTTAACTCTCTTAACTTTTGAGACATGTGGTCTCGCTTTCTGTGACACCTGGTTACAGCAGAATCTGCTTTTTCCTAGTGAGCTCTTCCAGTGATAGTTTTCAGTCTCTTTGACATACAGATGGATGGTAATCCTTATAACAGGAAGAAAAGGAAAGGTGATGCTTCCTATGCAGTACTATTTGTATTGCAAAGTACTGCCTTGGAATGCCAAGGTCTGGTTAACTGGTATTCAGCACTCTGTACCATATACTTCTCCTATTCTTCGACTGTCCTTTGACATTAGAACTGACTGTTTATTCTTAATATAGAGATTGAGTTCTCATTTCAGTAAGTTTGTTTTATACTTAAACTATAAGTTTAAGTGCTGGTGCTGGTTGACGGCTGGCTGAACACGAGCCGGCAGTGTGCCCAGGCGGCCAAGAAGGCCAATGGCATCCTGGCCTGTATCAGCAATAGTGTGGCCAGCAGGAGTAGGGAAGTGATTGTGCCCCTGTACTCAGCACTGGTGAGGCTGCACCTTGAATACTGTGTTCAGTTTTAGGCCCCTCACTACAAGAAGGACGTTGAGATGTTGGAGTGTGTCCAGAGAAGGGCAACGAGGCTGGTGAAGGGTCTGGAGAACAAGTCTTATGAGGAGCAGCTGAGGGAGCTGGGGTTGTTTAGCCTGGAGAAAAGGAGACTGAGGGGAGACCTCATTGCTCTCTACAACTGCCTGAAAGGAGGTTGTAGCGAGGTGGGTGTCGGTCTCTTCTCCCAAGTAACTGGCGAAAGGACGAGAGGAAATGGCCTGAAGTTGCACCAGGGGAGGTTTAGATTGGACATGAGGAAAAATTTCTTTACTGAAAGAGTGGTTAAACATTGGAACAGGCTGCCCAGGGAAGTGGTTGAGTCACCATCCCTGGAGGTATTTAAAAGATGTGTAGATGAGGTGCTTAGGGACATGGTTTAGTGGGCATGGTGGTGTTGGGTTGACGGTTGGACTCGATGATCTTAGAGGTCTTTTGCAACCTTAATGATTCTATGATTCTATATCCTACTCTATATATGGTGCTTGCCTTGATTTGTTTTAGTTGCATTCCATGTAGTGTTTTGTTTGTATTTTACTTGTAAACTTTTCAAGGACATTCTTCTGCTGTATTTTAACAGTTCATAGTGAGGGAAGGATCTCAATGTTACCACTGGTAATGGAGGTGTATTGATTAATTTAAAGACTGCTGCTTCAAGCATTGTGAGGAACAGAAACTGATGTGTTTTGGTGGAGGCAAAAATGCTTGAATCCGATTCTGGGCTGTTAAAGAATTTACTTAGTTTTGGTTTAGAGGCTTTTCAGATTCTCACTTCAAGAATGGGTTATATGTTGGAAGGGATTATCAGTGAAGAATTATATTGAAAGATGGAGTGGATATCACAAGAGCATAACACTACCCAACAGGCAAGTTAGTAGCTCAAACAACTCCTAAGTAGTTAAGTCATCTTTTATATACATTGAGCTTCACATGCCCATCTGGTGACATTTGAGATGGTTTAGGGTATCCAAGATGCCTGAGTAATTTCTGTATGGGTTAGAAAATACAACTCGGGACATACAGCAGACCAGTGTCCTCCAGCAGCAGTACCTAGAAGCTCAACAGGATGTTTCAGGGCATTTCAAACAGCTTTAGATGCCTGTATGCCTAGTTAAATGAATCCCACAAGGAACCATGCTTTTCTCTGTGGTAGAAGGTGTTAATAATGTGACATGATAAATTGCTCCAGATGGATGCCCTCTCTAGACTTTGATGTCCGAGAGAAGTCTGTTTGTGGAGTCTCTTTCAACGTAGGTTATAATCTTGACAGTTTTGCTATAGTTCCTAAACACTTCAGTATTCTCAGTGTACCTTCTGAGATGGTATTTTATAAGTGTCTTAAAGGTTTTTTGTAGTTTGTGAAGTAGAATTCATGATGTATTTACATTTAATACCAGATGATGCATATAAACCCATATACATTCTGTGGAATTTTCCCTTGAGAATTCTGGTTACCTGGTTTATGTGGTATTTAAAAATCTATACTCTTGGAAACCAAAGGTAAAATTAAACTTAACACCTTTATATGGCTAGCTAGACATAAATATTTGTCACAGAGACCATCAACTAGCTAGTTATATGGTATGTAGTTTGGTTCCATCAAACAACAGAGTTACTGCAGACTGACTACTGTAATATTGATTACATAAAATGAAGCGTGAGCATTCTGGAAAAGTATAGTGAATTACTTTAAGCATCCAGGCTAAAGAGTCTTCACCTGACAAGAAAGAAGAAAATCTATGAGCAGTAATCATTGCAAACTCTATTTTACATGATCTGTGTTTTAGGATGTTGTTTAGGAATGGGATAGCTTCATCAACCTTTTTGTCTCAAGGACAGAAAGTTGTCTTGCTGGGGCAAAAGGTTTGCATAAGAGTCAGATCATGGTTTTAATCCACATGTAATCCCATTTCTGGTAATGATGATGATTAGGTGTTCTAATGCAAAATGTATGTTAATCAAATGGGTTCTTAAAACTGAAAATGGAGGTGGCTTTCAATTAAAGCTATCTTGCACAACATTGTCCTCTTTGTAATTAATCTTTCTGTTGACATAAATTTGAAGCTTTTGGTGCAATTTATGAAGTGCTCAGAGATTTGCATGTGCATTCGTTGCTTTGGTATGAATGTGCACAGTTGTATTTTGTAAGCACCAGCTTTAGATCATAATTATCCACTGCATGGTCCAAATTTCACTACTATGAATTCTTCAGAAATAACTTCATAGGTTCAAAGAAGGTTTTTGAAACACAGGAATTGTCTCACCCAGACAGCATTCTTAAACAGGAATAGGTAATGCTGTGGCTCTGTGGGTAGCTAAACTAATATATAACTTCTGCTGCTGAAAGGGAGGAAGCCTTGCTTTGAATTCTCATGTCTGTCTTAAAACTTTAATCTTTGACTAATGTCCCATTAGATACATTGAGAAGCTGTTTGATAGCACTCTGGCCAAAGAGGAAGCTTGTCTCAGGCATTCCAAGCCAGTTCAGGTTGTTAGTCCCCAAGAAAATGGTTTGGTTTGGTTTTCTTGGATGGCTGGCTGGTTAAATTGGTCAGAGGACAAATGCTGAACATAGCACAAGGAGAGCAGGTCATACAGCGGTAGTGGAAGAGTCCTCCATTTTTAAGGTGTGCCTGAATATTTGGGCATTAATTTGATAAATATCAAATGCTGATTAGAGTTGGACTTACTGTACTCTAGCATCTTTGTAATTATGGTATAGATGGCATTCAAAGGTAATGTTTTAAGTCTCCTTTTTCTAGAAAATTACTAATCCCAGGATCTCTGCTATATATCATTAGAAAGACTTTCAAATGGTTCTTCTGGTAAGCTTTCTTAAATAAGTGGGGCAAACATCTGTTTGACATCTGATTTGTGGTAATGAGCAATTATAGAAGACCATGCTGAAACACTCTAGGCAGGTGAATCAACAGTGCTTGCAACAGTGCCTTAGTGTCTCTTCTGAGTAAGTGGCATCAACAGTATGCTTATTTTGTAGTTAAAGAAGAAAATATTTCCATGCAAAAGCGCTTACAGGTTTCTGTGGCCTGTTGAGTTCTGATGATATGTTTTTTTTGTGCCTGGGTACATTCCAGAGCTGCAGCATGAGGTTCTGTGTGTATTTACTGCAAATCTGCATCTTTGAAACTTTTTTCAGACAGGAGACAACATAGAACACCTACTCAAAGAATTCCGTTTTATTGTATGTATCATGTATCTATAGCCCTTTGCATAAACACATTATTCAGACCCGCATTTCAGACTCTTTTCTGGCATGATCTATAAAGTCACTTACAGTATGCTTTTGATATAAAGAAATGATGTCAGGCAGGCAGCCTGTACTGCTTTTGCTTACTGAAACACTGCAGACCGTAATAGTCGATGCCGTTGAGTTTGACTGCCTCCTTACGTAGGGGCTGAGCAGTCCTTTCAAAACTACTCTGCTCAGTGCGTTGCAGCTACGGTGTCATCCTCCTGCGTCTGCAATAAGGGCATTCAGCTCGTGTGTCATGTTTTGGCAGAGGCAATAGCATGGCTCTGATTGCAAAGAATAAGGAAAGAAAGTTCAGTGGTTGGGGAAGTAGTCCAGTGAGTGGTGACTGAGCAGTGTTTTCACAGACTGATGTTCCTTTGCGTACTGTCCCTGTAAGATTATCAACATCTCTGGCTGCAGCAGTGCGTGTGTGTGAGAACATTTGCTGACAGTGCACAATTTATCTCAACACTTGATTTTCTGGAGGTGAATGATGGCATTGCACTGGAACGTGCTCAACACTTTGATCAGGGATAGCATTGTTCTATGGCTGAAAGCATCTTCCTGTGCTGCTTTTGACCATTGGGCACTTCTTCCTGCTGTCTTCCTTGTAACCAGTACAGTTGTTTTTACGGTCACAGTGTGAACTCTAGCAAAGAATTGATGTGGCTGAACTTCTTTTCATCTGGAGATGCTCTTTTCAGCTGATCAGTTCCTGATCTGGTTCCCCAAGCAGCTGCCAGGGTACAATGGTGTAATGGTAGAAGTGACTGCCATAGGAAATGTGGCATGTTTAGTTTATAATGTATTGTGATTTCAGCTAATGCTTTAGATTGATATAATGAATTTCATGAAGTTTAACTGAACTGTGGACTGCTTCAAATGTAGATATTCTGGTTTCTGCCTCCTTTCCTCCCTTCCCCTATCTTACGGTGCTTTCCTGCCTGTTTTCTTTCAGATATGCTAGTCTTGCCAGTACTAAGTCAGACTAGCTCATGGGTGCAACAGAAAGCTAACAATACAAACACTCTTGTTTTCTTTTGGATCAATGAATTTTTGCAACTTGTCATTTGGTTCCATGATCACAAGGCAGGAAAGGAGAACAACCACATCTTTTAAGTATTATTCTGCAATTGGCTTATACTGCTGACAGGGAGAAAATCCTGTTTCTGGGTTACAACTGAGGACTCCTGAGCGTGGGAGGATCATGTCCTACCTTATTTTGAACTACAGTGAGATATTTATTACAGTTGTTGTTATTTGACTTGTTTAGTGGTGAAATTCTTTTCCTGTGACTACAGAAAAGCAAGGTAGGATTCCATGGTTTGCAGTGAGCAGGTTTTACCCAGAGGAACAAGACAGTTGCTGCATTTAAATTGGCAAAGATTTTTCTAAATCAAGTAAATTCTTTGGAACCATTACCTCTAGTGTAATTATTTTCAGATGGGTTTGTTAGTGTACAATCTTTTGTGTTGCTGGGGGTTTTGTGTTCCAACCTTCACGTTAACTTTTTCACTTCTGTAACTGCAGTCTTCCTACCCAGTAACAGCAAGAATCCTGAAGTCCTGCATTTTTGTCTATTTTTTGGTAACAGACTACCATGAGACCTTTGCTGAAGCATTTGCTTTTTCTCCCCAAAAGCTTCATGTCATCTGCTGTTGTTGATAGATGAGAAGTCTGTCTCACTGGCTTCCTTGAAATTTCTCACTTTTTGTTCTCTCTTGATCTTTGCTGTTTTGACAGCACCACAAGTTCTGTGTCAGAAGTGTACTCCAACATTTTTGTTGAAACTGAATCTGATACTCTGTCTTCCCATAAGCTTCTGGTAATACCCAGATTAGAATAAACTGTGAATTTATCTCCAAATAGTACTTAGTAATACTCTGAGGTGACACTAGGCTAGCGTTTCAGTTTTCTGAAGCTTTTAAGTTGTATAGTATTTATATAGTATTCTCCCTTTTTAGAAAGGCCTTCACTTGTGGGGTTTTTTGTGGTTTTTTTTTTTACTGCTTAGTTTTGTTGATCTGATATGCTTCTAACATTCAATAAGAAAACTACATGGATTGTAAGCACCAAAATGACTGTCATAAGAGGAGTCATTAAAAAAACCCCAACACCCTGATACTGTGATATTCACTGCATTTGAACCGTTTGGAAAAAGCCGTCTATGTGGAAAGGTTATAGTATATGGAAAGATTCTGCTAAATCACAAAAATAGACCTACCAGGCTGAAATGTTATTATTTTGCTGAGTGGTACTATTACTCATCCTGATTTAGGGAATAAAAGCATAAACAGGGTCTGAGTAGTTGTGAGGTTGCTATATTAATGTGTATTTGGTGGTGGATACAACAAATGATAATGCAGTAGCCTCCTGCTGCCTTCTCTCCTCAATGTTTTTGGCATTTTTTTTTTTCCTGTATGCTGTACCTGGATGGCTGTCAGAATAGTAAGAAATATTCCCTCAGGAAAGTCCTACCCGTTTTCCTGTCTCTACATAATCCATCTTG
>NW_008825285.1:1607076-1644266 GCF_000699105.1 Pygoscelis adeliae | reverse complement strand
AGTATCTTATTTACTGGAGAGAATTACTGGAAGAGCACTAGAGGATTATTAGCGGGGCTGCTAACAGGAATCACCTGAGGCTAGAACATTTGCTAATACAGAGTGCTGACCTCTTTCTTTGGTATGTAGGGTTGCCAAAGGCTAATAAGGCATGTCCAAATCTCAGCTAGGTTTTCGTGTGGCTAGGAGTAGGCAATAATCCAGTTAGAAGCTGGGTTGATAGCCGGGGGTCTCTGGGAGATTCTGTGATTCTCCTTCAAAAACCTTTGCGTTTCTGCTGCTGTTGTGCCAAGGAGGAGAGATTTCATTTGCAGAATAGGCTGATGTACTGTGGGGGATTAAAAACTCAAAGCTTACATGGTAGGTTGTTTTGTTTTTATTCGAACTCCAGGTAACAAGAAAAATTGGACTATAAATAGAAAGCTTAACAGTGGGAGTAATAGAATATAGATCGTTTGTACACGTGAGTGAATGACCTTCATAACTAACTTATGAGTCACTCTAGCAAGAATAAATTGGACTACAAAACAATTAACTAGAGTGGTTTTACTTGCTAGCTGATATACTAGTCTGACAAAAATCACCTTTTTTTTTTAAAATGGGCATAGTGCTTGTTTTCGAAATGGTAATTTTGGTGGTAGGTTCCCATATTTCCATGCCCAAGCATTGGTTTAATTTCTGTTGTTTTAAAGGTAATAATAGGTTATCTTTATATTGAAGAAAACTTGTTCTAAATGAAAAAAAAAGCACAAAACAAAAAAACCACCTGAAGTAGGAAAAAAAATCTTATCACTTCCTTGTCTAGTGTATGTAAGATAAAAGTTTGGTCCTGTCTTGTTTTATTCAATAACTGGAAGCTAGGGGAAGGATAGGGTTATTTTTTTTGCTGTTCTTGGCGTTTTATGTCTTTGCTGATGGGAATATACGTCTGAACCTCAGTGGTTGCCTTTGTTCAGCATGAATACCTTGTGACGTTTCACTTGTGTTAAGTAATTGCACATAAACCAGATGGTAACAAATATTTTTATTATCATATTGATTGCTTTAGTATTGTCACTATTGCATTAACTTGGTGATTTATCATCAATCAGCTTGGATTTTTGTGGGGATACCAGGGGTGGAGGTGGAATAAATACTGCGTTTCTGACCTTCACTTTGTCAATTTGTAGTTCTGAACAGTCATGGCAGTTATAAGACTCTTTCCTTGTTTTCATACTTCTATTGCTGCTGTCACCAGTTTCTGCATTTTTCAGTTAGAGCTTGCTCTGAGCAGTGTTTCAGACTGTTACCTTTCAATATTGAGAGTCCCTACTTGTAAAACTTGGTAAAATCATTGGTACTGTACCACACTCATTCTGGGAGAGTTGTGATTGATGGAGAGAATAGTTAAAGTTCCTAAACTTTTCTGATTTTAATGCAAGTATTATGTTTGTTTGAGTATCTGTTATATGATTGCAATTTTATATGTTGCTTGTTGTTTTAAGAGCACTAGTAAAAAGCAGTTTTCAGAAAATTCTAGTAATAACCATTTTTTAGGAAAATGTGATCACGTAAATAAGGATCGCTTGTATAGGTGTCTGGTTTCCTCCCTGCCTGCTCCTTTTCTTTTTTATTTTTTTATTCTTTTGAAAGAGACTATTGTCTTCCTAATGGGGATGGAACAGCAGCTGTTCTGAATGACATAACAGTTGTACTTGAATTTGAAATAGCATTTTATCCATGACCCCTTTTCTCTGTTTCTCCCCTCTTCCTCCTGCTTGGTAGGGACCGAATGCCTCTTTGGGACACTGTGTGTAAACCTTCATACTTTGCTGCCTAAACGTGCATCAGAATACGTGTTTGAAGTACCTAATGTGGCAAGTGCTAAAATAAACACTTTGAACACTTTAAGACTATGAGTCACCAATCCCTGGCTGCTGTTTTTATATTTCAATAATTGATATAACCGATCTGGAAGTAACTTTTCAGAGACCTCATCATGGTGATCCACAATAAATCTTGACCAGAAATAAGCTAGAAAGTTCGGGTACCTGTGTGCAATATTATAAGATTTGTTAAATTCAAATTCTAAGAGTTTAATTTGTCTGTAGTGCTACTTTTTTTTCTTTTTTTTTTTTCTTCATCTTGGAAAACCTTAGTCTGACAACAGGGAGTTCTGTGGAACAGCTGAAGGATTTGCCTTATGGTGACTTGGGTGTGTAGAGATCATGATTATGCATCTGAAGAGGTGTTAAATCTGTCAAATGCTAACTGTCTGGACATCGTTAGCTTCAAATAAATACTGATTTCACTTTTTATCATACCTCCAGTGTATTACGCTATATGAGCATGTGGTGGAAGTAATATTATTTCTGTAGCTCTTACCACTTCTATTATACTGAAAAATGTAAGAGTGTTTACATTAGCTTTACTGGTTTTTAATATTAAACAGCTAAAATAAGGACATCAGCTACTTTTCATAATTAATTTAGATCCAAAAGTGAGACAGAATTTAGTCCAGAAGGAGCATAGGAATTGCCTTTTTGGTGGACTGTTCAGTTCAGTAGCATCAAATATTTCAAAGGAAGAATCTTATCTGTAACAGGAAATGTCTTTTTTTAATGAAGAACCCCTAATGTTTAAATACAGAATCACTCAGTAATATCGACCTCTTAAATGTTGTCTTCTGTTTTGCAGAAGACCCTTTTGAGGACTTCTTCGGGGGCAGGCGGGGTCCAAGGGGAAGCAGAAGCAGAGGTGGTGGATCATTTTTCTCTGCCTTTGGTGGATTCCCTGCTTTTGGAAGTGGTTTTTCTTCATTTGACACAGGTAAATATCACAACATTTAACAAGGAATGCAGTTTTGGTTCACAAAGGATCTCAATATAATAAGATGATAAATACTTTTTAAAAAAGTTGCCTTCTTCATTCAGGAAATTCTGAGGCTGCTTTTTTAAAATTAAGCTGCTCTCTGTAAAGTCTGAATGTAAATAAAGCTATAGTTACAATATTTGGTGTACCTGAAAGTTCATGAAAAGTAAACAGACCTCTAAGAGGTGGAACTTTTTGTGTTCTTAATTTTGGTGCTACAGTTTCTTTATAGCTTTAGAATTGTTTTTGTTCTGTTTGCTTTTAGGTGTTGTGGGTGTGATGGCTTTTATTTAATTGAGGTCCTGAAAATACACTGGAAAAATGTGTGCCTAAAACCCATGGTACTACGTAGTATCAGTTCTGGGGTAGTCAATTTGAATGCTGACGTCTGTATCTCAGAGGTTGCTGAGAGTTGCTGGTAGTCAGCATCCTTTCAAGTGTTAAGATTCTGGGTATTAGTTGGGATGTTAGTGATGTTCTGTCTGCTAACTCAGGGCATCCCAACATCTACTTTAAAGCAAAAAATGAGATTCACTAAAGCTACTGGCTTTACCTTGAGTGGAAAGAATGATACTCAGGCTTGAATGCCTTTTCTTCAGGGGAGGAGGTGACGGATGGTTTTTGGACAATGATGTGCATTTGGAATTTGAACTGTGGGTCCGTATGGGAGAAACTGATGGGGCTGCAGCCATGTTTTTATTCTCACACTGGTGTTTAATGCCATCTAGTCACTGATGCTGTGTTGATGCAACCAACTAAGGGCATCCTGAAGCTAGGATGTAGTCTGAGTGGATGATAAATTTGGATCCCACGGTCATGCAAAAATACATTTTTTAGTCAAATACCTTCTTTCCCAATAGGTTTTACTTCGTTTGGTTCATTGGGACATGGAGGCCTTACTTCGTTCTCCTCTACGTCATTTGGTGGCAGTGGGATGGGTAACTTCAAATCAGTATCAACCTCAACTAAAATAGTTAATGGCAGAAAAATTACTACAAAGAGGTAAGTGATACAAATATATTTGTATGAAACGATATGTAGAGACATACATAGCTATAAATACATGCATATAAATATACTATATATATACACATAAATATAGTGATACCTGTATGTATGTGTATTTTTACTTTTGCTGTTGTGGTCATCAGATTACTTGGATTTCTCTGGATGCTTTAAAAAAAATTTGAAAGGTTTTATTGGGTTCTCTGACTCTTCTTGGCATTGCTGAGTTACTTAAAGCTGTAGCATGTGAAAATGGGGAAGATGGTGTTTTTGTCTAAACTCTTTGTAGTCGAGGAGGGTTCAGATGTGCAAGACATGCTTTCAGAACTGCCCTGATGAAAAACGAAGGTTGCAACTTGTTTGCTGTTTGAAAGGGACCTGGCAATGGAGCTCTTCCAGGCCTTCAGAAGCTCCTGTGCATCTTTTATTATGGTCCTTGACTACTGTCTGCCAAGTCAGCTTGAGCTTCTGGAAGGGAAAAGTGCGCTTGGTTTCTGTTGATTGTGAAGTTTTTAACTGGGGATTGGGAGGACTTTTAATTTTGTAGACATCATGAAACATGAAACAGTTTTCCCTAACATCTGCTCAAGTTTGCTTTCCTAGGTAGTGTTTGAGTGATGTTTTTGTGTAAAAAAAGTAATTTTCTTTTATCTGTTAAGTGAAATAAGCAACTGAAACCTGCTTTGGAGAAAACTGTTCCTGTTTGTTGGAAAGTGAATTTTCAAGTACTATACACAGCGTACCTTCTCACTATTTCATGCTTGTGATGGGGAAATCACTGCACTTGGGAAACCCAAATATTAGTTAGCTATAGAGTAACCTGCATGAACATCATGATCAATAAGTTATAGGAGTACTGAACGAGTAGTTAAATGTAATTTCAATACTTAATAAAAATCTATGGAAAAGCAAGGGAGAACCAATTTTTTTGTTGGGTAACTTGTGTCCTATACTTCAAAGTGCAAGGTTCTTCTGTGTCCTGTTGCACTGGAGAGATCCTGTCATCTTGACCACTTAAATGCAGCCTTTGTCATCACACGCTGGTGTGGTCATGATACTTTTCTGTGAGTGTATTCCAGAAAAATCTGAAAACTGCCCACTTTTGAGAGAATTTTACCAGGTGAGAGAGACCAAAGAAAGTGTTTATGCAAAAGGAGATGAGGCACCATGTTTGTTTTAATATTGAAAAATAGGCTAAATCAGGTATGCCACTGTCATATCTTTTGTTATTGTATTTAGAAAGCGGGGGGAAGCAAGAAATGTGGTTAGCCACATCTAGGAAGACACACTTACTGTCTCTGAGAAGTCCTGTTACTTTGTAGAATATCTGCCCACGAGGTAGCTAAGTCTAAAGAAGATTCATATCCCAGCATACCCAATGAAAACCTTCTCTGAATAATATTTTGCTTCAGGCAAGAAGCCATTCCCTCTGTTTTTAATCTGGGTATATTCTCTTCAATAAGTCTGATCTCCAGAAAAATTTATATTCATCCATGTGGTTTCCTCATTTGAATCATGAGGGGGGAATTCCCAGATCGTTAAAATTTAGGCATAAATTAAATGTTCTAAAAATAACTTAAACATTCCTTATCTTCCCATTTCTAAAATAAACAAAGAAAGCCCAAACCCACAGCGCTCTTTAGTAATCTCCCCTTCCAGTCAGGGATACTTAAATTTTGCAGCATACATGCTGGTCATAAACTTGGTATAGAGTAGGTCTCCAAATTAATTGCTCAGATCAAACTAAAAGTGGATTAAAGACTGTCTTGGGTGCCTTACATCATGCAAAATTGTGATTGGATCTAGAATATTATGCATTTAACAAATGGGTAGGTACTAAATGCAACATCAGGATTGTACAGTTGATCTGTCAAAAGACATTTAGTTCTAGATAATAGTGTGTAGTGTCAGTACGACTGTGACAGTGTATGAGGTGACAGCTGTAACTGTGAACTCTACAAACTGGAGGATTCGAACTTCCAGAAAGCAATTTTCCTGCTATAAATAAGCAATATCAGTGGGGGAATGCAGATGGTTACTAGTTACAGCTTCTGTGCTGTTAAATACAAAAGCTTGCCAACTACAGTTGCATTAAGCAGGCAGTGCTCTGTTATAGTTCATGATCTAAAAACCTAGGTCTGGTGTGTATTTTGAAACTGCTTACAGTGCTTTAAACTGGCTAACTGTGTTTTTGTCCTACAGAATTGTTGAGAACGGACAAGAGAGAGTAGAAGTTGAAGAAGATGGCCAGTTAAGGTCGCTAACAATAAATGGTAAGGAGCAGCTGCTACGCTTGGATAACAAGTAATTCAACGCACGCATTTAACAGAAATTTTAAGCTATAACAGCCACCATTTGAGGATTGACAGGAACATTTTTTGAAGATTTCAAACGAACTCAACTTTCTGTATATCCGTACTTAATCTTAAGTAGTATAAATAGCTCACTGAAGCTCGTATTTGTCATAGACTTTTGAGTTAATTGTTGGGACCACATCAATTGGACCATTTTTTGTCCTTTAAAATTGTTGTAAATTTCTGTATGCACTTTTCTTTTTATTATATATGATCAAGGTGAACCATGATCCTTCAGTAGTGCTAGGGCGAGATGTACACTAACACTAGCATGAATCTTGCTTTTTCCAATTTGAAATGTGAGCCAATTAGTAGTTTAAGTCTGCTGTGAAGTTAACATTTCCAGGATAACCTTTTTAATAATTTCAACTTTTTTTTTAAATGTTTAGTAGTGAACAATGTTAATACATTTCTGGTAATGCATTTCTGGTTTAAATAAATTAAGGATGTTTTCTAGTTGTGCATGAATGCAGACAACTTAGTAAGTTTTGACAAATGTTTAAATGTGTAATGTAAGCAAAAGGTAAACAAAAGTGAAGCCAGTGAGCTGAGTCTTTTGTCATTTGCTAAAAAAAAAAAAAAAATTCAAAATGAATAAATGCTGATGTCTGTGGTGCATTCTTTCATGAATGGCATTTGTAACCTTCTTGTGTCTGTGTGTGATTTGGGCAACTTGGGAAAACAGTGCTTTTTTTTTTTTCCTACCACCTTTTTCTTCAGTCTTAAGGATGAGGGCCTTTTTTCTTTGCAGATGTTTTCTCCAGTGTGACTGAAAACATGATATTTAATTTCTTTTCTAAACCTGCATTTGAAGCACCTATTTTTAAGAAGCATTCAGAGGCTGACTCTCTAACTCCATCTTTTGCCCTAGTACATAATTTTTTTTTTTGGTCTAGGACTAAAGTAACTCCCTCTGTTTAAAAATTAAAAAAGTTTTCTAAAGTTTTAAGTTCTGCGATTGCTTCAAAAAAGTAAACATAGTTTACTACATATATTTATGTAGTGAACATAAATATACAGGAAAACATTTAATAATTAAAAAAAGGCTTTCTGAACGATAAGATTTTTATGCTTATCTTGAGAACAAACATAATTGCTTTGAATAAGATTTGAATAAATTATTAGTGTTACAATATATCACTCTTATTTTTAGTCATCAACCAAAAATGGAAAGATGGATTAATGCCTTTTGTTAAATTAATGGAGTGAAGCAAAGTATTAATTTGTAGCTAAGTCTAGATTTCAAAGTTTAGTGAAAGATGACTTGATTTCTCTATGTCATAGAGAAGGCATGCAAATAACTATTGGCATATGTTAACACCTGTCAGGCTCTGGGTAATTTCATGCATAAATCATGGATGTGCAGCTTTTATCTGTGCACCAGCTTTGAACATCTGGCCTTCACGAAATTCTTCAGGGTGGCTTAGTGTTTAAAAAAAAAAAAAGCATGGTGTTTTCAAATGATCACTTAATGCCTGAATCTTGCTGAACACCATCTGCTTTGCACTAACAAATGCGTTGATTATTAAATACATCGAAAAGATTTGCTCTTTTTTATCATGCAGGAAAACCAATTCGTCTTCTAACAAACTGCTACAACAGAATTCATATTTGCAGCAAAGTTGGTATATCTTACATTTGTCCCTCTACCATTAATGCTAATTTCATAAACCAAACAAAATAACAGGTAGAAGAAGAAATAAATATGTACTTTGGTTTTGGGACTACAAAAGTTATGTACCTTTTCAAGTTCTTTGCAGAGTTCTTGTTACTTCAGTGTTGTGTTTTTGGTGTAGAAGCACAAACTCAGTTTAGAACTAAACAGTGTTTTCTTGTTAATGCTGTTTTTTTCCTTCCCCATGTATGTTCCTTCTTGATCCAGATAACTAAACAGACAATTTATTTCAAAATCTGGCTTTGTTGTGATGTCTTGAGTTATTAAAAATGTTAATTTATATTTATAGGACACAGTGTGCTCCTTTAAGTTATGTAAACTGTAAAAAGTGCTTCAAAATTGGTTAACCAAGTCAAATAAAATTAGGACAATCTGGAGTTGAGTTTGAATTCCTTCCTGTGGATACCCATAGGTTTTACACTGAGCTGCCAAACTTCACCTTCTATTTTAGTCCCCGGTAATCTTCTTTAAAATTTAAATTACCTAGCTCAAGTTAAGAACACAATTATGATAGCATACCTGCAAGTGGCAAATCGGTACCCACATGCTTGCCTTAGATCTTCTTACCCAGAAAAGTGTGGTCCTTCTCACAGCATTATATAAGAACAGTTCACTCCAGGTTTTTATAATGAAATCTTTTAACACTGTAAATTTGCTGAAGATCCAGTGTTTTGGATAGTCTCTCTTCTGCCTTCAGATTCCTGAAGCTGGTTACTGTCAGAGCTGGACAAAATGCAGCATTAAATGGCAGTGCTGCACTTTCTTGGTAGAAAGAGAAACTGGCAAAGCATAAAGACAGGAAGAAATGAGTCAGCAGAAGGGAGAATTCAACAGTAAAGACTTCTACGGTAGTAAGCAGATACCCATACACCAGCATTTGAATAGGCTGGTGGTTGAACTGGGTGGATATAATTGGACTGGCAGTTCCAGTTCCAGCTGTAAAAAAAGAAAAAAAAGAAAATAAAAAATTGTCACCTTCTTACACTTGACCTAAGCCCTAATAGTTTTGAAATAACACCGCATCCAACTTTTTTTTTAATGCAACTTCTTGCATCCAACTTTATTTTTAATACACAAAATAAGTCCTCACTCTGTTTACTATGGATCCAATTTAAATTCTTCCTATTATGTATTATATATCCAGAATTTCTTATTTGTGCTGCTGAAATGAGTTTCTTTTCTCTTGGAAACCCACTTATTAGGTTGCTCTGAAAAATTTTATGTCATTCCTTACTAATATGTAATTTGCATGGATGTACAAAACCTACTCGCTAGAAGTAATGGATCATCAAGGGAAGCACATTTCCTTAAACTTCAATTTTGGCCAAAACAGCACAAAATACTTAATAACAGAAAAGGTTCTTGATTCTAGCAAATGCTAGGCATCAAATGTGCAGTGGCACGAGGTAGCTTTCAAAACCAGGTACTGTTTGATTAAAAGTACCATTTCTTCATACAGGAGGGATTAATTTTGAACGTTTAGGGACACCATCCAGTTTAAATTAAGCTTCCTCTAGTGGTTTGGAAAAACTAGGATGGAGTTTTTGAACCTGCTAAGTCACTTACTCTTTCATGCTCTGCTTCAAAGTTCATTGGTAGAATACAATAACTTTGTAACGCTTTTTCTTGGTGCAACCTCTTTTTGGTCTCTTGTGCATGGCCCTAATTTCAACACACTACACTGTAACACAAGTTTCTCTTTAGATTGCATGGCACCTGCCCCTTTCACTTGGCTTTACTGAAGAAGTTTGGGATTTTGCCTTAGAATGCTTCACATTTTAAAATTGCTGCAACTATTGTGCTCAGTCCTTCCAATACCTTCCCTGTTGAGCACCACAGGCATTGTTTTGTGGGACAAGCGACAAAGCTGCTCTGCAGAGTAAGGGTCCATAGCGTTTGTAAGGTGTACATGTATCAGCTTGTGATTAATTGATGGACTTAGTCTTAGAATGCTGAAATCAGGGCTTGTAAAAGACTTTAAAAATGTATCTCTAAACAAGCCCAAGGGTTTTATACCTCTCTGTCAGTGTTCGTGTTTGGCTGTCCTGTTTGCTTGCCGCCTCCGGTGTATTAGCTTTAGGTGTAAGTGGAGCTTTGTCTTCTGTATTTAGCTGTGCTTACATGTTTTAGCCTATCTCTGGGCTGGTCCAGTGATAAAGTTAGATTTTTATTTTTAATTTTTGGAAACCTGAGTTCTGTTCCTGAATTTGCTTCTGTTCTGTTTGAAAAGTGAGCTTGTTTCCTACTTTGCCTTAGTTTAATCTGTGATTATAAGAGCATAGTGTTTACCTCTAAAGATCGTTGCATTGCAAAACGAATGTTACAGCTGTATGATGCTTGTGGTTAGAGAACTTCTCAACGGCACTCAATGCAATGCATTAATGTAGTGTTAGGATTCTTGTTAACCTTTTTGTGGAAGCATTTCGTAGTACTTCTGGAGAACCTGCTTCTTTGGTCCCGATTTTTGGATGTCTTTAGTACTTAGGTTTATTTTTAAGTCATGGTGTTCTCACGAGGTAGTTGCAGTACCGACACCAGTAATCTGCCAATCAGCAGTAACCCGGACTTTGAAACGTTACTTTTTTTAAGGTAAGAAAAGGAAGCTTGTTTGCACTGTCTGCTCCCTCTGGTCTTGTTTGCTTTGGGACTGAATTGTGACCACATACTTGCTTTATGTAGTACTCAGCATAGACAGTTTGGGTTTTCTTGTTACTGCTTGTCTTCAAGTGGTTGTCTTAAGTAAAAAGCTTTTTATCTTCCACCCGAAATGCTGAAATGATCCTTCTGTTGCAATAGTGTTGGAACGAAGCAAATTTACTTTGTTAGTGTTACAAACTATACCTTTTGAAGTCATCATTATAGTGGGTTTACTGCTTGATCTGCTTTGGTTTTGGAGAAAATACCTCGACTAGAGTTGGTTGTTGAGTGAAGTGCACTACTGAAAAGTTAGAGCAGGACGGTTGGTTTATACTCTGCTACCCAGGTCATACGTTCACAAAACTGTAAGCCCCACTTTTGAGATGCTGCTGTCAGATATACAAAAAAAGATTAAAAAAAATGCTGTGACCATCTGAGCCGTAACCCTGAGCCTATACGAGCTGCCTGCTGATTCAAAGTCACTGAAACTTCTCGGAAAACTGTGCTCTGGCAGACTGAGCCCTAGGTTAGGTGTTATCTTACTTACAGCAGCTGGTAGAAAGTTAATTGAAAACCCATGTGAGTACTATATCCCCTGTCATGCTTACCATGTCTAAAATACATGCAGTAGTTTGGATGTGATAGTACCCAAATCTGAAAGCTATAAAATCTTGGTGTGAGGTAGATTGCGCTGGTGGCCTAAGTGCTAATTACCTTCCAAATAACGGAAGCTAAAGACTTCTGCTTGAGAAGATGTCAGCTTCGAAATGTAATGGTGGGGATTAAAGTATCTTTAATTCAGAAGATAAGTAAAAAGTTTTATTAAAAGGATGCTATTAAGTGGAATTGTCTCTTTAGTTCTCTGGCTTTTTCAATAATGCTACCTTTTGCAGCACAGTGGGTTCATTTTAAAATCACTAAAAATAGATCATTTTTGAGCTTGACTTAAAATTGACAAGAAAATAGATTTTTAGAGGCTTATGGTAATAACTCTTAAGACTTTGCTTTGCCCTATAACTTATCCTTTAGAGTGAATCATAAATGAGAGCTCTCTCAGCTATTCTTTTTGATGCAGCCAACTTCGAATGAACCTCATAAAAACAGCTGTAGCTGCTAGCTTACCAGCAGTCAAAATAAAGCTGAATCCTTTCATACAATTGAATGTTAATTCTGAGAGAGATTAAATATTAACACCTAGTTTGTAAAGACTACAGTAAGGATGCTAGTCTTTTACGTGATATAGCAAACACATGGTACGTTGAAAAGGCTTCAGTTCCCCCTTTTATTGACTGTCAAAAATCAAATATGAAATCTCCTGCATTGCTGCTTATTTGTAAATTTATTTGAATGAGTTACTAGTATGGGAGGGGAATC
Source organism: Pygoscelis adeliae (assembly GCF_000699105.1). Classification (NCBI taxonomy): domain Eukaryota; kingdom Metazoa; phylum Chordata; class Aves; order Sphenisciformes; family Spheniscidae; genus Pygoscelis; species Pygoscelis adeliae. The sequence goes on along the minus strand of NW_008825285.1, from coordinate 1,632,371 downwards.
CAGCCTGGGTGACTGGTCATAGAATTCAGATTTTGGCACAGACATTCCTGATGGCCAGGAAAGAGAATTATTTTGGCTGTCCGTAACGGAGTTGCTTGAAGCTGTTACCAAAACAGCTAAAGATGCAAAGCAGCAGCTCTGGAATAGGATTCTTCTGTCTCTGTTGCAGTCACAAGCTTGATCAATATGTGGTCCAGGAGGAGAGTTTACCTGGAAAGAAAAAATCATAAGCTTGCAGAGGCTTTGACACACCTGGTAGGGAAGCTGGGCAGATCCAGCAGTCTTTCGGTTTCTCTCCAGAAATACATGCCGTGTCTGTGTTAGTCTTTGATATGTAGAGTAAGATTAACTTGCTTATTTATCATGCATTTGCCTACTGTCAGCATAGCCACCTCTGGCAAACTTTTTTCCTAGGCAGGTAGTCGGAGGCTGCCTTTTGCTCTGGGCAGCACAAAACCCAGTACAGAAACGAAATCTGGATTTGTCTTTCTGTTGCGATATTTGTCTTACTCAGCAAGAGAGTACTGCGTCTTGCTTTTGCGAAAGCGCATATCCTGTGGTATGAGTCTCCATCATTCTTCTTCCAAAGGGAGCTAGACTATGGATGTTTTAAAATTGTACTTTCACAGAGAAGTCCAAAGCTTCTGGAGGAAAATGGAGAAAACTCACATGGCCAAGGCTCAGCCTTTCCTCCAGTCTTAGCCAGACTCGGAGGACTAAGCCTTTCGTCTTTGGAGGACGTTGGCCAGGCTTTCCGTACTAATGCTGCCTCTAATCAGAAGGCACTTTGGTACTTTGATTTATTAGGACATGCCCTGTTAATTAGTCACTCAGACACCTCCCAGAATTAGTCTGTTGATCTCGAGATACACATTTCTTACTACTGGGTGCTTACAGGAAATACAGTCAGGTTCTTACCACCACCACGTGTACTGCACTTCAATAACTCAGCTCTTCTACACAAACTGTGAGCTGGATGTTCAGGAGCGCAGTATACAGCTAGAAATCCACTTAAAGCTGTTTTGGATGCATCTGGTATTGTCTGCAAGCATGAGTAACGTTCACGAACCTCCTGCCCTCGGTCTTTGACTGAGCTCCTGAATGAGTGCAAAGAGGTGGAGGATTTTTCTCTTGGGGAGATTCGTCTGCTGAGTTAGGACAACCACCAAAGGGTTTCTTTCATTAAATACCTCTAGTGCTACTGCCATTTTTTCTAGGCTTGTACGTTTTAGCACCGAGAAGAAAGGCAGATCTTAACATCCTTGATAGGCACGATGCTGCTTCTCAATGTAACTTGCAGGGCATGAAACCAGTAAGGGAGAAGAGGAAACCAACACAGCCTGTTTTTGTGCTGTTGACATAAATTTCAAGGACTTTTTTCCTCATTTGGCCTTTGCCTTTCTCATCAGGAAAACCTGATCATGAGTTACCGCAGTGAATGCAGAAGCAGTGGGCGTTTGCCCATTCTCTGCCAGCCCAAGCTCTGTGCTGCTGCAGGGGCTTGCTTCCCTGCCCGTGCAGGCAAAGGAGGTGCTTCTGCAGCCTGAGGACTGTGTGCCAAATTCCAGTTTGATTCTAAAAAAAAACGTGTACACCAGTAAGATAAAACTGTGCATATTAAAGGTTGCCTTGTTTGGAAGAAGGGTATAAACATTTGTATAAGGCTAGACAAATTCAAATGAGAAGATAAACATACATTTTTAACACATGGGTGATTAAGTGTTGGAAGAACCTGCCAAGAGAAGTGGTTTCTCCAGCTTTCAGCATCTCTTAAAAGACTAGCTTTCTGAAAAATATGTTTTAGTGAGAACCGAGTGTTTGGGCTGTACAGAGAAGTAGCGGAAACCCAGGAGCCTGGGGCACAGAGCAAGGGCACAGTGTTCCTTCAGGCCTTTCTTCATAGTCTGTGTCTTAGCTTCTTCCCTCCCTCTCCTCATGTGTTAACATCAATGCACATGACACATTCTCTTACCGTGGTTTTGAGACTGGGGGATGCTTTCGTGATGAAGGAATTTGAGGGATGGTTGGGGCTGCGTGCAGGGCTGCCTTGCCTGTCGGGAGGGGCTGGGGAAGCAGGGTAGCTGGGAAGAGAGGAGACAACGCGTGCATCTAGGGCACAGATAGTATTGCCTGGTGACTGTTGCCCTAAAGCATCCAGTTTGGGATGCGCAGGTGCAAGAGTGGACTTCATGTGAGAGAAGATGTTCTGGATCTATTAAGGTAAGTAGTTGCTTTATTGTAGTGGACAAATTGGGTGTTTAGTGATGAGGAGGAACCAGGGCGAGGGCCGTGATGACTGTCCCGGGGAATTTGATTTGGAATTTGCATTACAGTGAGCTCTCGTATGTCTCCTGTCTCTTCTCATCAACAACAGACTGCAGAGCTTGACAGAGCCTAATTTCAGCTCCTGAGACGATTAGGAGGTCTCTTGTTAATGAATGTTATGTTATGACAAAGATTCATTTGGCAGCGGGCAACGTTTTAACTATGTAAAGTTTTTATTTTTAGTGTGTGTTAAATCTTATGTGGATAGCAATATGCGTGTGTTGAATTTTGAGTGACTACGAGGAAAAAAACTGGCTTTTTGTTCATTGGATCATCTCTGGTAGTGTGCTAAATGCCTAAGACTGCAATATGTCAGAAAAATATTTCTACAGGGAACAGCCAGAGAAGCGTCTCCTACAGGGCTTATGTGCGTGAAAAAACCATCTGTGGATGCTTATTGGGGTTTTGTATACACCCAGAGCTGCATTTGTTAATCAAGTTTATTTCTAAGAGAAGCTTGTGGACAGGCAAATTCCTGGAATTACAACTCAGCAGCATTTGGGTCATATAAGCATAAAACATAGCTTGGAACAAAACCAAACATAAACTCTCTTACGGCAAAGTCCTGCTATCTCTAGGCCCTTCCTAATTTTCTGGGGAAGGTACCCAGGAGAGTGCTGGAACTCCAGAACCAAGTCTTAGTTCTTCTACAGTCAAATTAACCATATTTTGAGATCTAAATATTCAGCTCCTAAAATAGCTTTTGTGCAGTCTCCTTTCTGTACAAACGATGAAAACCGTAAGGCTTTTGCCTTAGAGCAGAGTCAGAGCAGTGCAGCTTCCCCAGTACAGACACAGCTGTGGTGACAAGGAAACTTGTTAACGGGAAAGCAAACAAGCGTACGTGCCGTACTGCTCTGCCCTTCTCTGGCTTAAAAGAAGTCTTGGACAGAAATCTGTCTGTAGTTGGCAAAGTATATAGCCAGTGTACACCTTGTATGTGTTGACTGTTTGGTAGCAGAAAACCACTTCAAAACTAGTTATTTGCAAATGTCTCAGAGCTGTAACTTGGCAAAGCAAAAGAATTATATCTTTTTTTATCCGTATTTTCCAAGGAGCTTCAAAATTTTTGAGGCACATTCCACGTGGAACCTATTTCAGGGTTAGGAAGCGCAATTCTGTTCGCTGTACAACTCGAGTCCCCTGTTACATCACTGGAAGAGACATCACCACGTGTTCTTAGCCAAAACACAGCAATTTCTCTAGCAAATCAGGTAGAAAATTACAAAGTAGATGACAGTTTTTACCACTGCTAAGTAAACAGAAAATTAGGCGTACTTTACTATGCATATTCATATTTTTGAGATGTTATATCAATGCCAGCTACTACTATATGGTATGTAACTTGCAGTATCTGTTGCAAGGGGGCTGTCTAAATAATTTCCAATTGACTTACCTTTGATCCGTCTTGAAAGTATTAGCCCAAAAGAACTGGAAGATAGTTCTGTTTGAAAGGTTAAAAGGAAGTTGAGTAATTTGTCCTGAATCCTACCCATAGCAGTTTTGTAGCCATTAATAATTTCTTTATTAACAAATATAACTCTGTCTTGAAAAGTGTCATAGAACAGGAGGTGAATTTTAGGTGCTTTCTAACGCAGTGAACAATCGAGAAGATGCTCAATTCGGGGGAAATAAAACCTTTTTCTGTGAAGACGCAGGTTTTTAAGCCTCTCTGCTGCTCTTGATGAACAAAATCAAGAACAAAAGATTAATCGATTACTCTTACGTGGCTTCCACTCTTCCCTCTCCTCTAGCACTTGCTCTGAGGTCACACGTGCACTTTGCTCCCGAAATGTTTATAGGAGGAGATGACTACGTCCCTGGTAACGCTTTTCATAGAAGAAATCACAAAGCCGAATGTATGCCCGTGCCGTGTGCTCTGTTGCAGGGGAGGTGCTCGTTGCCCTGGACAGAATGGTTTCCAAAAGTGGAAAGCCTTTTTTTACGAGAGCTGTTTGAGGGAGGGATTTTGTCTTATGCCTCCCAGCTTCTCCGGAAACAAAAAGCCAACCCTTGGTTCACGTCGGGCTCCAGATTCAGCTCGCTGTTGTGTTTTCTGGGTGTGGCGGCAAAATTCCCCAAATTATCGGTGTCTCCGGTGTTGAGTATGGGCCTGTAAGTGGCACAGAGCCAAGCTGTCAACTTGAAGGGCAGCTTTAATGTAGGTTAGATGGTATATTGCTAACAGTAAAAGAGAGAGGTCAAAGCCTCTCCAGTTTTCTATTTTTGTGGCAGTTCTGGTTAATCTTCCCTTAAAATATAGGCCCTTCAAATTTTCAGTTGAAATTGTGATAGAGGTGGACTCTGTGAGGTCCTAGTTGAACTGTCATCAATGTCCAGTATATTAGTGTTACAACAGCATGGTTTTATTTATCCGTTTATCTTCTCAATAGAAGTTCAGTGCTTTGACGGCTTCAGCTAACAGATTCCACCTCCTGGAAGGTGAAATGACTGCAGTGTCTGCTGTCACTTTGTCTCCAGTCCGCCACTCAGTCTTGAGTAAGCAACTTTTTCTTTAGAAAAACAGTTGTTAATTCTTTCATTTAGTATTTTTTAAAATTACTGTAAAAGGAGATTGTTTCTGCAGAGATACCAGGCTGTATCCAATACCAAGAGTTCAGGCAAGGTCAGAATTTTAATTGGAAAGTGACGAAATGTTCTCAAAAGTGCAAAGTCTGGGACTTTCTATGTCAGTCGCTGACTTGCATGATAACAAATGTAGGTGAATGTCAGTCTTATCTGTTGTGCATCTGTTCTGGGTTTCCTTTTGATATCACAGTGCTGACTGCAGGACATTTTCAACCCCGCAAAGGGAGCAATAATGATCTTACAGGGCCGAGGAGAAATGCTGTAGTGTAAATGAAGTTTGACATCTTCAAACTTAGTAAAACGCTTGGCCAGTGTTTCTGAGAAGGTTCTGAGTTTGCTGGTGTTCAAGGGGGGAGGTGGATAAGCTTTGCTGGATCCTACACTTTGGTCTGCTAGTAGTACAAAATAGTTCTTGTAGTTAAACAGTTCAAACCTCTGCGGTTTTCATGATTTGTTTTTAAAGTTTTTCAAATATTTATACCATGGTATAACGAGTCCGCTGACAAATAGTCACTTAAATATTTGGAAAAGCCTTCATTGCCACTGCAGAATTAGAGGAGATGCGGGTATGTCTGTATGATGGGGGATACTGAGCCGAAGCTTGTTACGCCATCTTCAGGTGTTGAGTTGTCCTGTCGTGTAGTTTTGGTGGGCGCATCCCTTCCACGGAGGGCTGGTGGGCTTTCAGGTGCTCTTTGCTCCCTTCTGGAACGTGGCGTTCTCCAATGTCTCTGCTTTTGTGGTAGCGCTTAAATACTGGTTCCCCCCTATTTTACTTCGGCCCCAAAGGTTGTGGTTGGAAATGGTTGTTACTGTCCTTGGCACTTCATCCCCTGGATCTCAAAGGTGTGTTAAAAGGTGGGATGGTGCTGCTGCAGCAATGTAGGATGGGAACAGCCGTTGCTCCAGGCATGGGCAGCTCTGGGGTGGCCTTCCCAGGAGATGCGTGGCTGTCTTGAGTACACCAAGCAGGTACTAATGCCGCTGTTCAAACTCTCCTGGTTCCAAAACTCACAAAGCTCTTGGTAAAACGTTCCCTGTTCCCACTGGACCTCTGCTAGAAGGAGCATATAAACTGACTGATGATACTGTTTCCAGGCACGAAAGATAATTGTAAGTATTGTTATTGTTGGATCGTAGTCACGTTTCTGATTTGGTGTTTGGGGTTTTTTAATTGACAAAATTTTCATTTCCACGCTTTTCATTTATTGGTTATTTTGGTCAGAACGTCAGCTTGAGCCGTATACAGGGAGCACTTTCTTTTTGTGTGTATAAATACATGTATGTATGTATATGTGTGTATACGTTTGTATGTATAGACACTTAGTTATTGATAGGTCTTGGATTTGAAAAATTACTTGTCGTATTCCTAAACTGTGGTGGGTTTCAAGGCACAGGCTGAAGAGCTTGACTATGGGTGGGAAAGAAAGACTGGAAACTTTGAGAGTTCCCTGATGGATTGGAGGTGCCAGGCAACAAAAAGTGGTACAGCTTGGGACTTACGGCCCCTGTAAGGCCGGTGTACAGGTTCCTAATTAAATACAGTATTTAGTCAAAATTACTATTGAATGTCAACTTGAAACACTATTTTTTTCAAATTCAGACTTCTCATTAGCATGTCAATATTGAACTGAATGCCAACTAATGGCTTAGTGCTCTTGTTGTCAGGAAGATGTCAAAAAGGATTGGGTTTTGTGGTGAAGGTTCATAAAATGCCTTGAAACCTATTGAGCTGTCAGAAGAGACGTCCTGTTACTATGAGCACGTGCCATTTTTGGCGTCAATTAAAAGATGATGGTCTTTCTATGTCAGTTAAAAGATGGTGGTCTTCGGAGCTCTGTAAATCAGGGATGTGTGCAAGCACTGGGAGCTGGGATTTGCTTGCCCTAGTCCTAGTAAAGCAGGGACGGATGAGGAATGAATTACACGTTGGGGGGTATAATTGGAAAGGGCGGGTATCTCTTCTTTTTTTTGTAATTAATATGTGAAGCCCTTAGTGTCATATTTAAGGCTCAGGGTAGAAGGGAGAATATTTTTCAAATGATTAACCTGAAAAGATGAGAGCTTACAAACTGAGCACGGGCAATGCAATATAAAATGTGGAGCTTGCTCTCACTGTCTCGTGTCTGTGAGATTTCAACAGCGCTAATAGCCATTTGATGAAAATATAAACTTGGTGATTTTGTGCTTTTGCCAAATTACTATGGAAGTGTTGACAAAACAGCTGGGGAAGTCATTTATCACATTTTTCTGAAGCCACTCATGAGATTCTTTTTAAATTTAACTGCATGGCTTTTTGCTTTAGATAGAATTTTTTTCTCTTACGGTAATCTGGGTTTGCTGTACATTAAGGTTTTGAAGACTGGTTTAAAGCGGATAATCAATGGAAAAATGTGTAACAAAACTGTATAATTTGCAAATTAGGGCTTCCTCAGAACTGCTTTGGAGGTGCTCCTTTTAGTGAGGGCCACTAATGGAAATATAAGACGACGTCTTGATACTTTAACTTGTTGTTTTTTAAGAGTTCTAAAGATCTGTTCATTGCGAAAGTATAAGAGCACTTTTCCTCTGCTTGCTGTCTGGAGTTTTCTAATTAGAAGCCAATTTTGATTGACCTGGTGGCGGTAACTCCTAGGAGGGTTGAAGGCAAGAAGGAAAGTTTTGTCTTTTGGGGCAGCAAAGGGGCCATTTCGTCTGGCACTGGGAGGTTCTGGAGCACGATCACGAGAGATGCGAAGGTTTGCGGGGCTCTGCTCGGGCACGAGGAGAGAGGAAATGCTGGTGGAAGGCGCCTTGTGTCTGGGTACGCAATGGAGGACCACGCGGGCTGCATGTAGTTGCGCTGTGGATTTTTTGTTTGTTTATTTGTTTTCCTTTAGTAGTGAGTATTAAGTTGCATTGTAAGGGCCGGTTTTTGTGGTTTTTTTCCCTCAGTAGGATTCTGGTTTGCCCTTCAAATCCAATTTCAAAGTGAAACGTGAGCTGCGAGGCTTCCTCATGGTAGAGATGAAACCTGCAGGGATTTTTGCCTGAGGTTGAAATATAGGTGAGATGAAAAAAAACCTCTGAATATTGAACAGAATCAAGTATTTTGATGTTAGTGATAACAATTCTGGAGGAAGAGGGGCCGTGTAAGAGAGGGAGACAGTTACAGTGACCTGAGCCTCATCTCGCCTACGTGTTGCGTAGGGAGTGTGTTGGGGAGAGAAGCCCCAAGAGTAGGAGCCCCTGGTGCAACTTTTTAAGGGCTCTGGCAGGCAGCACTGCAATGAAGTGGTATACAACGTAACTTGCAGGAAACTATGGTAGAGACCTGACATTACCCTGAAAAGTGTAGAAAGCATCATCTTTTAAGTAATCTCAACTGCTGTTTAAAAATCAGGTCCATTTGTTCAAACTCTGAGCTTGAAATCTTGCTAATTTGTATTTATATATGTCAAGCTGCAAAGCTCATTCCTTGTTCTTTGCTTCCTTTCAAAATTCATGCAGAAATGAATGAAAGACCCTTGTGTGATAAAGTCTTTTAAAATGAATAAAATTCACTTTGAGCAGCAGCATGCAAATGGGGTCATCTCTCTGCTTGCTGGAAACGTGGGGATTCGTGTTACCTCCTGCCATTTGCATTTCCCACATCCCAAATTTTTAAGATGAGAGCAGTTGGCGTAATCTGCACAGATGCCCTGGCGTGCTTCGACAGAAGCAAAATAACTGCAAAAGCCTGGATGTGCTCAGCCTGCACTTCTCTCTGGCCTCAAATTTAATGTAGGACCATTCGTTGGGCTTTAAAAGATCTTCCGATGAGGAAGTTTTGGCGGCGAGGAGGTAAATCCAGGCACTCTCAGCAAGTCCCCTGTCTATATGTCAGGCTGCAGAGCTCAGTGCCACCCGATACGGTCAAACAGGAGTGGCTTTAGCCATCGATCTCCATTAGCTGCTCAGGGGAACAGCATGATGACATCTCCTTTCAAAGTACCCGTTTGAAGCACCCCTGCAGTTAGCGTATGGTGTACACTCACTTAATTTTCCCAGTTTATTGCAGATTGGGGTATCTTTGTGGCGAAATGTCATCATCTTGAGTGGCTTGATGTGCTGGGAATGCAGGATTCGTGTTGGTACATGCTGGGCTGAATACAGGATATAATGGGGTTCTCGGGCGTGTATGGGGGTGGTAGGTAAAATCCATATGGCTTAAAAAAAAAAGAAGAAAATCAAAAGGCTGAGCTTTCTAAGGGAGCTGCTGCGGGGTGGGGAGGGTGAGCAGACCCAGCGTGGGGCTTTCCCTGCCCCTGCCCTGCGCCGCAGGGTTACGGGCTGGGTAGGAACAGCATGAGCTGGCACCGGAGCAGCTGGATACGAGGGCAAAAATAAAAAGAGCAAGTCCATTGCCAGCTTTTAAAGCCAGAAGGGCAGAGGATTGCGATGTGTGTTGAGCAAAAAGTATTGAGCCCTGTCCTTTCCTGGGTACTGGACGTGCTGCAGCCATGGCTCTCCCAGGACAGAAAGAGCACTGCGAGAGTTGCTCCACCAGTCTCTGTGCTTTGTCCCAAATCCCATCCCCTTTTTTTTCCACCACTTCCCAGGAACTTCACCACCACCTCCTGTGCTGTCTCCGGCCACTTGTGGACTTGTTTTCCCCCCTCGCAGGAAATGCCCAGCTCCCACGGCAGAGGAAATAGTAATGCTGGTCCTGGCCTGGGAAAGCCCGGTCCAAAACCCCCAAGTTATAAACTCAATATGAGGTTTTGAGTTGGAGCAGGGAGACGTAGTGCACGTCTGAGCGCGGTGACGTTGGTGACCGCAGAGCTGTGCGGCTGGGAGCCAGCGCAGGGTGTGAGATGGGGAGAGGATGAGGTGGGACGTGGCAGCACGTTTCTGCAGAGGGTGCAGATTGAGAGCTGACGATGTCTTTAGTTTCTAACCAGCTGAGCACTCCAGGCACCACTTCGGCTAAGTATTTACTAGCATTTTGCAGGAGGGATGCCTCCAACAGACATCATTTTGCTGCACCAGAGCAAACCCTGAATCCCCTCATGCTCTCTTTGAATATAACAGCAGCACTGAGGAATAGGTGATTGCTCCAGAAGAAAAATGATTGCCAATAACTGGTGAAAGCCACTGATTTGTGTGAGATGACTTAAAACATTGCGCTTCATCCTGTGCTTCAGCTGATAAACTTCAGTGTTGAAATAAACTCCTTTTTCGGTTTACAAAAGCTCTGCCCTTAGAAGCGATGGTGCAGATGGGGCAGCTGCTCCGGCATTCCCCAGATAGTTTCTGAGTGATTTCAGGCTCTTTCGGCTTTTGAGACTACTTGCATTTTTTTTATCAGTAGATTTTAAAATGGCTGCTTTTTCTCATAAGCATCACATCAAATGGCAAGAGAGAGATTTTTAAAGGCTGTCACTGCCAGACTCAGACAGCGACGTTTTCCAAAGAGGACTTGATGCAAATTTTAGTTTCTGTTGAGTCTGACAAACCTGAGAGAGCACAGGCTGCAAGTGGGTTTTATAACTCCTGCTGTTAAGAGTTGCAGTATTAGTGTTTCCTGGCATTTAGAAACAAGTTTAAGAACGATTAATCAGAAGAACTTGCTCAACATAGCCTCCAGTAATGGTGAGGGAGTATTTTCTTGGCTGAGCATGTTGCCTACAATTTCAGGAGGGGTGGTTGTGTGTGCACATGCAGTTTTGTAAAATACCCTGGGCTTGGTATCTTAGGAGCATCCCTTGCTCCTAATAGAAATTAAAAGAAACTCTGACGATTTGGCAACTTTCTGAAAACAACTTTCAAGTTTGGTCCCCCAAATTAGACCACTTCTATGTTTTAGCAGAGTTACTTGGTCTCCTGATGTCTTCTCTGTGCTATAATATATTAGACGTGAAGCTTCTAAGAGAAGAAACAAAAGAACCAGTTAATCTCCAGGAATTTTTCAGACCAGGGTAATCCAGGCCTGTAGACAGGTCCTTTCTATTAAATAAGCTCTTGGTTCCAACGGGCTCCTCTAAAGTATGAGATTTCCCAGCGAAAGTTGGACTTGAGTCTCAGAAGAACCCTGGTATCTTCTGCTAAGGTAAATATTAATACCGGAGCTACTGTAACAGTAGAAAAGTTTATCAGTACAAAAAGCTTACCAACAGATTACAAAGACTGTAGTGCTATTGACTTCAGATAAATGTATTTAAATGGGGATTTTTTTTTTCTCTCTCTGTGGGTTGCTCCTTCAGCCGCAGCTCAGCTCTCCCCAGCAGCAGCGGGTGTAGTTGAGTCATCAGAAACTCCAGTGCCCTCCATAGGCGCACGGTAAATTCCAAGTCCTTGTAATAACAGGGGGGAAAAAAGTCAAGCTAAGCTTTTTCTTTTGTACTCTTGTTGTCAGTCAGCATCGGTAGCAGCTCAGACTAACATCAGACTTCCAGTTGAGTCCTGTCTAGAAGCAGCAATACATTGTCCTGCTCTGAGCTTCAGAAAATACACCACCTCTTAACTTTAAAGTCTTAAAGTATTAGAAAGACACTTTGCTGGCCATCATTCAAGAAAGATTTGAATGGAGTAAGTTTCCTGCAAGCCGTCCTTGCATAACCAGCTCACTGGAGCTTTAGCTCAGAGCCGTGTTGTGTCATTAGATAAAGCCAGGCGTCCCTCACCAGTTGCATCTTCTCCTAATGCTGGTTGCAGGAAACTGAGCAAACCGGTGCGCCTACTTTTTGTTTCTTAATACCAGGGAAAACCCTGATTATATATATATATATATATTTTTTTTTTTTTCCCCTTGGTTAGGTGTGTAAGAAAATAGCATGCGAGCAGTAGGGCTGCTGTGTGGGAACCACGAAGGCTCCACTTCCTCTTGCATGGGAAGTGACATGCTAAATGTAAATGAGTGGTTTGATATCCTCAGGATGTTTACCCCGGTTTGTTCGGCATGTTTCTGTTAATTACTATCTTGCCATTAATTACTGCTGATTCCTGGTAGGATTTCAGTTCAATTCCAGGACATACACGGACGTTACTTAAATGTAACACAAAATAATAATGCTAGCCCGTGCAGGGCTGACCCGTCCCACCTCACCTGGAATAATCTCTGCCTTAGTGTTTTTATTCCCATGCGTTATCTCCATTTTCCAGGAGCGCATGTGGACCCCTTGGTGTAGCTGGTGGCTCCCCCGAAGCACCGGCCTAGTCCAAGAATTGTACTCACGGTTTGCCTTAGACGTATAATATCGATGCATTACCAAAAAAATACGAGTTGCCAGTGACTTTTCTGATAACGTTGCCCCTCATGATAGGCAATATTGCCCTCTACTGGTTAATTACAGGTTAAAGGATCCATATTTTCCCCTTTCATACGGCAGCACTTTGCTATGAGAAATTATTTTTCAGCCCTTCTTGCTTGGAGCAGAAGGCAGGTTTTGGTCCTAATGCAGCTTTTTTGGATGCTACAGCTCGTGTTTGATTTCTTTTTCCCCAGAAGCTGCTTTTCATTTGGGAGAACCCAGTGCACCAGAAAACCAAACTTTAATTGTTGTTTTGAAATGTTAGTAGTAATGCTGAATCCCTCATTTTCAGAATTAACCCTTGGAAATGTAACCTCTCCAAACTGGTTTCGCAGTGAAATAACTGCAAGGTTTTTAATTATTATTTGCATTAGTAGAATAAGACCTTTTCCTTAACGCTGTAATCCGGATGCCGACTCCAGCAGCCCCCGATAATTGCCCCTTTCCCTGCCCCATCTGGGGCGGCTGCACAGTGAGCTGGATCCAGGCACTGAGCTGGGTTAAAAATAAGGTTGCAAAAAGAGTGTTATTTTTAACCCGGGTCAGTCCCCTGCTCGGGTTCACGGCGCAGCTGCCCAGCCTCTCACGTGGGTGCGCTGGCTTGGAGGCACGGGAGACAGCAAGAAGGAGCCATGGGGGGAACCAAGGGCTGGTTAAAGCCAGAGCACCCTGAAAGTTGCTTCTGAAGTGGATATTCCAGCTCTGAACTCAACTATGGACCCCCCCCCTCCATACAACTAGTCTTCCTGAAAGCCTTTTCCAGGACAATAGCACCACTGACAAAACTCCAGCAATGTTTAAGCACTTTTTGGTGGTGATGCCCTGTGTGGCTGACCTTTCCCAGAGTAAATTCTTTTCAAGTAAGTCTCATATTTGCTATCTATACAGCTAGCTTTATTCACAGTCTGGCCTAAACGTTTCAAATAAGTTTAAATATGTAGAACAAGAGAAAATAGTTTATGCAAATTACACTTTAGTTTTGCTTTGCAAGGTGTGCTGAAGATAGATGATCAGAGGAAAGGTCTGGCGGCTTATAACCGTGCACAGCACCGTAGTCGATTCAATATTTGAATCACAGCCGATGTGATGTTACGTCATTTAACTAATTTGTGGTGCCTGCTGTCCTGCAACTCAGAAAGGGGAAAAAGTTTGGACAATTTTTGGGGGTCTATTTATTGCACTAAAACTTGTCTTTACTTCAGGGGGAGATGGAAAACTGAATGACTCTGTTGGGTGATCGAGATGGATTTAATCCTTTCAATACTTAAAGAGAGCTTATAAGAAAGATGGGGACAGACTTTTTAATAGGGCCTGTAGCGATAGGACAAGGGGGAATGGTTTTAAACTAAAAGTGGGTGGATTTAGACTAGATCTAAGGAAGACATTTTTTACGCTGAGGGTGGTGAAACACTGGCACAGGTTGCCCAGAGAGGTGGTGGATGCCCCATCCCTGGAAACATTCCAGGTCAGGTTGGACGGGGCTCTGAGCAACCTGATCTGGTTGAAGATGTCCCTGCCCAGGGCAGGGCAGTCCAACCCCCCGTTGGACTAGATGACCTTTAGAGGTCCCTTCCAACCCAAACGATTCTATGATTCTATGATTCAGCTGCAAAATGTGCTGCCTGCGTAGTGGTGGGGGGAGCGGCTCTGCATCCCGCCAGGGCTCCGCCATGGGGCGAGGGACGGGTAGGGGCAGGGGCAGACAGCCCAGACATAGGAAGTACAAGTTACTCTTCAGGAGGAAAACTGGGTAACTTTGTAGTCTAATCAAAGTTAACAAACTGTTTGACTTCAGTTGCCACTGTATTACGTGGTTGTGGCATGCAGATGCAGCCCCTCTGGTGTGCCGATGCTTTCACAGCGTACCCCAAACAGCAGAGTAATGCTGAGGGCAGCTTAAGACAGAATTTTCTTGCAGTATAACACAGGTCAGCTCAGCTTAGCAAAAATGCTAATTACAAATCCTTGATGACAGAAAGTTAAGGAGCTTACGAGGAAAGGTTTAACACTAACTTCCAAAGGGATGCTGGCTCCCTGAGTTCAATACTGAAGAGTTGTGCTCTAGGTTTTAGCATAGATTGCCACCTCTTTTGGGGCAAACGGTGGGTTTGAACAAGTTTGCAAACAGTCCCTTCACCACTTGATCTCAGCGGATGGTGTCTAAGCGTTTCATACCGATTCCCACCCTCAGCCACGAGCCCTTTCCTTGCGCTTCAGCTGCAGCCGTGTTGCACAGATAAACCCCAAGCAGGCACAGCCAGTTCCTGCACCTCGGACCGGTGCAGGCAGAGCAGGCAGCGTGCCGGCAGCACCAAGCAGAGTCAGGGCTCTCCTGGGTTCGTCGGGCTGGTGCAGCACCTTCAGCTGATGTGACGGTGCAGTGCAAGGTCTGGCTTTGGGAGTTAGTTTTGGATCATTTTTGAAGGAAAGAGAAATATGCATTACAGGAATTGTCTGTCTGTGGGGTTTTTTTCTTGGTGTATCATCTTTCACGGAGCAACTGAACTACGAACTCCGCTGGAGGAGGGGACAGTCCTTCCTCTGGGCCATTTGCAGAAGAGCTGCAGGTGGAGGACACCCCAGGCAAAGCCTTAGAGAAGGCGTATCATGACTCTTTATAGACAAAAAGTGGCATAGTTGTGAGGACTTGTCCCAAAACTCACAGGAGGTGTGTAACGGGCAGGTACCGTTGTTTTCCAGAGTCAGAGCCATGCTCATATCATCAGGAGCTGAAGGCTAAAACCTGCTCTGGAAAGCAGCTCTCATGAGATTTAGTAAAGCAGGACAAGCTCTCCTGCCTCTTCGCTAGGTTGCAGCTGATTTAATTGGAGTATGGAATATCTTTTGCATTTTTATATTTTATTTTAAGTTGGACTCAAGCAGTGAGTGCTTGCTGGAAGATCTTTCTGCGACCTCATTAGGTGCTCAGCATTGTGGGGTTGGTGGCACAGCTCAGGTCCCAGAGCAAGGGAGCTCTGCGGGAGCATTCACTGCAAGCAGCAGATCAAGGACGCGTCAGGGTGCAAGAGGGCCAGCATGCAGCGATGCTGCGGGTACGTCACCAGGGATGAGCAAGATGATTTTGAATTCTTCCAGTGTTAAACTGTGCCTTTCACACCAGCTGAATTAGACTAAAGGTGCCAAGATTGATCTCTAGCGTAGTTAGGAGTAATTTCTTGGGGTGTGTGTAGAGCATCTGATTAATACTTAACTGCATTAAGTGTTAGCGTCTCTGATCGGGGTGTCTCTGCGATGCGCGCACACAGAGCTTCGAGATGGCCTCAGCGCATTTCTCATTCCTGCATCTGCTTGCCGATATAAATTTTAAACATGCCTCAAGCAAGACTTTGCACATTAAAAAGAACGCCATGCAGTTTGTGTTTCCATGGGAGGGGAGGGATCTCCTATTTCTGGTGCACTATAATTTGTTAGGAAGTGAACTCTTGACTCGTTTTTGTATGTGCAACTGGTGTACATGGGTTTCCTATGCTTTTTTTTTTTACTCCTGGCACTTTATAGGCTTCATCTTCGTAGACCTGGTATCATCAGACTGATACGTGCTTCAGTGCTGTTTGTATAGCGTGCAAAATCCCGTAGCCTCTTATGGGTAGTGCCAGCAATTCTGCATCTGGCATTTTCTGAGCTTTTCCTTGCCTCTTGTAGCTGAAGCGCTGTGCCCCATGCAAGGGGAAAAAAGCCATCCTGCCAGTCCTCTCCTACTGCAAGGAGACCCACACACCCAGAGTTTTACATTGGTATGATGCAGGCAGGCGGTGTCTAAACGTGGAAATCCTTGGTGCTATCATCACTTGTGTTTTTGTCTTGCTTGCTTGTGCCTTTGGAAGTGCAGGAGACTCCAGGGTAAAAAAGTGTGAGCGTTGGGGGTTAATCGCCTGGGAAAAAGGGTCCTCTGCATAATATCCATGCACATCAGGCGCTCAAATGCACGGCGGGATGATGTGAGGCATGTCTTGGAGTCCTTTTCTCCTGCGAGGCCTCAGGTGCCGCATTGCACTGTGAAATGACTTTTTAAACATACCTTGCCTCCTTTTCCTCATGCTCTCAGAAGCATCTCCCCATGTACAATTACAAGGTAAAGACAATGCAACCTGTTTTGTTTGAAAGTGTCGGTGGTTTGGTGCACACAATGAAGTGGGCATTACTGCTCTTGTTCCTTACTGCATACGTGGTGCTTTTGCCATCTTCAAAGCATTTTCCAGCCATGAACTAAGAGCACACGCATTAGCTGAGAGCGCACACCCCTCCCTAAGCAGCTGATGCCAGGCACATCCCACGAAAAACTTCCAGAATGTGACACACCACTTTTGATGCAAATAAAATGACGCCGTATTTCATCAGCTCTATTAAAAGTACTTAAGTAATTGAATTAATGAAACTCTAAAAAGCCTTTAAGAGACAAATGTGGTACGCACCTTTCTTCTCACTCTTTTCTTATTTTCCCCGTTGAATGTCTTTTGTTGGCTTTTTTTATTTGTTATCCTACTGTTTGCTTTTCGATGCGTGGTTTTGCTGGGTTTTTTTGTGTTATGATAGCTGATTTCTCTATTTTGCAGCATCGGTACTGTTATAGTTTCTGCAGCAAAGGAAAGCGTCATCTGCAAAGTAGCATGAGTATGACTGGAAATACCTCATCTTTCATATTAATTTTTGCAAACACTGGGTTTTTATTTCCATTGTGTTCATTCGCCTTTGCTGTGCGTACCTGCCTTGCCCCCTGGACTGTGCTCACCTCTTACATCTTCAGCCCGATTTCCCATCTTCATGTGATCTTTCATGCTTCTCTAACCATCCTTCCAGCTGTGGATGTCCAACGTCCAGCCCCTCCGAACCCACGTTGGCTTTGTTTTTTTCCCACCATCCCCGTAGCCAGCTTGGGTATTTCTTCCTCCTTCCCCCCGTAGCTTTTCCTTGAGCAGGGCCAGCCCTTCCTAGGCAGACAGTCCAGGCGAGGTGAGACAAGATGACATGCTCTGCACAGGACAGAAATATCATCCAGGGCCATGTGCTCGGCTCACTCACCCTGCCTTTTGGGAAAAAGGAAACAGTGGCCCCAGAGTTGTCATATCCTGCTGACTTTTTTGGGTGGCTCCAGTGTGGTGAGAGGCCATTGATGGAGCTTTCTGCTCCGGACGCTCCCCGATCTGTAGGTAGACAGGAGTATCTGTGAGCTAACCGCAGCCAAGGCAGTAGTTTAGTGACACCCAATTTCCAGCCCAGTTTGAGGTTTTATTTCAGGCTGAATTTAAGCATTTTGGGTGCGGCTCACATTTCTTCCCCTCTTTGCTTTTTCAGGGGAGGCAGATGAAGAAGCCTTTGCTGAGGAGTGCAGACGGAGAGGACAACACGCCCTGCCTTTCCAGCCGACCAACCCTCGCCTGCTAAAGTCTCACAAGCCTGCCAGTTCCCCCAAATATGCCTATCATTACAATAGCGATGAGGTGGAAGAACAAGATAGAAGCCGGGTTACAAGCAGCTTGGAGACCCCTTTTTATTTATCAGGTGTGCACAAGCATGTTGATGAGAAATGCACAGAAAAGGAGCCATCAGCTAGTCAAAAGGAAAAAACAAAAAGCCAAGCAAGAGGTTGTTGCTGTGTGTTGACTTAATGTTAGCTCCCCGGTAGATAATAAACGGCAGCTTGTGTGCCTTCATCCTGCATTAGCTCTGCTCTTCAATTTAGTCTAGTCTAGATTCACAAATGCCCTGGGATATTCAAGGATCCAGGGCAAATACTGTTATGCTGCTGAAGTGCCTACGCTCTTTGTTCTTAGAAGTGAAGGCCTTTTAGAGATTAACTCATCACAGTATTTTGCACATTCATTTATTTAAATTGTGCTTGGCTTCCTTGCCGAAGGAGAAGTTCAGCAACTTGATACTATTTCTGGAAGCTGCAATTTTAGGCACCTAAATCCTAATAGAGAGGGCTAAGACTGTTCAGGCAAACGCAAAAGTGCAGTGACTGTCCCGGTTATTTTTGGAAGTAATTAGTCCTTTGATATATTTCCTGTCTGTAATGTTTCGGCAATATAGTCCAGAGGCTATCTTGGACAACAAAGTCCTCTTAACTACTTGATTTAATTTGAACCTGTGGTCAAAGATCATCCAGGACTGCCAGGACAGGTTTTTCTGAAACATGAAGACGCTTTTCTACTCGGATGCCCAAACCAAGGGCCCTTCTCAGTAGTGCTGAATTAGGTGAAGTGCTGGGAAGCGAGAGCGTATGAGGCTCCTCAGGGTGGTAAACACAGCGCATGAAAAACATGCACTGTACCCCAAAACATGCACTCACATACTCCCAGTGCTGTACCAACTGCTGCTGCGTTTATGAGCCTTTAAATCTAAGTGTCTTCTGTGTGGAAGACCTGAAGATATCATGTGGATGACAGCTTGAAAAAACGGAAACATTCAGATAAAGGTCTTCCTGATCAGTTGCTGGAAGTTTTGTCTCTTTAGGGATGGCTAAGTTGAATCTTTTCTCTTAAAAAAAAAAAAAAAAAAAAGTTTAAAATTTCTCTATAGAAGCCTGGATGTACCCTCTGGGCTGATGTTCTGAAATCTCCCATGCAAGGGTTACAGGTTCTGTCTCCTGTGTCGGTAGCTGTCAAAACAAAACTTTGGCTCTGCATTTGGAGACCTGAGGTTCTCTGCAATCATAGCAATACTTCGTAGTGGTTTCCAAAGAGCATCTGAGTTTGACACGCACCTTGCAACTTTTGGAGCAATTTTTAAGACCACTTAGGACTTCTTGCTGTGAATCTATTTATGCTCCAAGATGCACAAGTTTGCCATTAAAATGAATTTCTAGAGGTATTTTGCACAATCACAAAATCCTCTCTTCTACCAGTAGATTGTGAGTTACCATAAAAGGTTCGGGGTGAAAACTTGATTACAGTAAGACTAAGGTTTTACTGTTGCTTTAAATATTTTGCCTGCTGTTCCCCTTATGGACAGGGCTGCTGAAGGACTGGTTGAGTCAGTCATAAAAACCTACGTGAGTGTCTTAATCCCTCCCTGGGAAGTTTGTGCACAAGCCCTGGCCAGTAATGCCATTTTTCATGGGTGTTCACCTCTGCCGACTGCCTTGCCCAGCAAGCAGGCTTCACCAGGACAGCTCTGTACTTATACAGACCACTTACTTGCTCCCGCTTGGCTTCTCATTGATCACTGCAACAGCTGCCGTGCTTACACGGGCCAGCGTTGGGAAAGAATAGCATCTTTTTCTGCCTTGGTCCAAAGCCCACTCGATTCGGTGGCAAATAGTTATGTTCAATGGCCTCAAACTGGGTGCCGTTCCACCGTGAATCAGACGGTTTTGCCACTGCTGGCGTGTGGCTCTTGGCAGCAAGACTGCACGGCAGTTTGAGACGTTGTCCCAGTTAGAGCACCTCAAGCAAATCCTCAGTTGTCAGTGATTCACCTGCAGTGAGATGGTTTTCTTTTCCCAGCTCTAAGAGTGGGAATGTTTACTTTGTAAGTCTGTAGCAATTTAAATGAAGGAAAAGGGGATAGGTTTCATCTTGACTGGGCGGTGGGGAATCCCTCTGGAAGTGGCTGCCTCTCTCTAGCACCCAAGGAGAAAGGCTGGCTAACTCGTTTAGACTGCCAACCGATATCCAGAGGTGAGATGAATCCTCTCCTTAGTCAGGATTTCCAGTCATTACAGTAGGTTTTTAATAAAAAAAAAAAAAAGAGTTAAATTTGATTCTCCATCTAGCACTGACACTTTGCGTTTTAGTAGAAATTGCTCTGGGTTTGATGTTGTTCCTGGTTTCATAATAGCCTTTAGAATAAAACTTGTACTCTGAAGTCGCTGTGTATCTCAAACAGTGCTCTAGCTCCACCCAAGTAATTTTTTAATAAGAATTCAGATACTACAAGTAATGCACTGCCTGATTGTATGATGTATGGCTGACTGGTGATATCCAAGCTGTACCAAAGTGGTATTCATGCCAGCAGAGACCTGGGGGTTACAGCCACTAATGGTAGGGGTAGCGGTAACTACCCCTAAAAACCTGCTTCTCTGGATTTGAGAGTTTTGATCTTTATCTAGCAAGAATGGTTGAAATGTTTAATTGTTAAAATACTGAAAAATATACGATATGAAAGATCATTATTTGCAAGATAATATTGCAAGGTTTGCTCTTCCTTTTGAATGAAATAGCTTGCATTAACCTAAAACTTACAACATTAATAATTCATTTTTGCTGCATTTTCACCCGCTGGTGTCTCTGAAAAGGAAACCACTTTAAAAGAACTAGCTTAACTAATCTTGATCCTTTCCTGGCATGGATTCCTCTGCTGGAAAGTTGAGCTATTTGTACTTTATTACATCTTTAATGCAGTCTCCGTTCTTTTTACCGACATACGGTTTCCTGAGTTACACATTACTAACTAATAAAATTGATGTGCTTGGTTATCCAAACTAATTACCATATAATTCCCTCACATACTTGTATTTGGGCATGTAATGGAAAGAGAAAGGAAAGCAAAGCCGCTGTTTTCTGTGGAAATCTAATAGGCGAGGAATGCTGGAGGTGGGAGGGAGTTCACTCTCCCTTTGCTCCACATCCCCTGCCTGTAACTGTGCGTGAGTGGGACGGGGTAACAGACGTACTCTTCTGCGGGCAGAGGGTGGGAAGATTGCCTGGTGGATTTGGAGGCTGGGTCGTTGTTCCCTGGCTTGGCCAGAGCTGCCTGTACGCATATCTTTTTGGCTGCTAGTACGAGAGCATCCCGTTACCCATTTGCTTCCCATAGAAGGTGGCTGGGTTGCACATGGAAGGGCTTCCAAGGCTGCATAGCCTTGCAAGCTTTTGCTTGCCATGTGGGAGTAAAACCTTGGACTCTAGTTAGTAATAGTGTTACCTTAATTAATAGCAGGCGGGCAGGTTGTATCCGGCTTGGTATGTTCTTGTAGCAATTCTAGGCAGAATTGGTAATGAAAATAGTATGGTGAGCAAGCATGAATGAAGGCCCCAGTAAGTTGCTAAAGCTTTTCAGTCCCCTAAAACATCAAAGTTGGAATTACATCACTGGGTTGGCCAGTGAAACTGGAGAACTTGGCCCTTGGATTTAACAGTGCGGATAATTAAATAGTGGAGCGGCATACCTAGACGGGGTGGGATGGTTTGTCACCTCAGGTCTTTATGTAAAGGCGGGTTCTCTCTCCGCGATCTCTGGCATGGGCAGGAGCTGTGGATGAGGCGAGAGAATTAATAGGTCAAATTGTGGTGTGTGTTGGGCAGTAGCTCTGGCTGAAAGAAGGGAATGTGAAAGTGTAGTGTAAAGCTGTAATTGTAAATTGAGTCACGCATGAAATTATACTGAAGCTGTGATCTGGGGTGAATTTTTATATTGGCATATGCAAGTGTGGTCAGTCTAAAGTAACAGATGGTGGCTGCAACTCAGAAGCAAGCTAGCTACCTTTTGAAATAACAATTTGTTGTTTTGACTAGAGAGGTATTTCTAAGAGCAGAAAATTAGAAAGCACGCTACAGAACCCAACACGCACGCTCCCCACTGCCCTGTTAAAGCTCTGTGTGCATGTTGGAGCCATGACTGCTTTGCTGGTTTGAAGGAGGGCAAAAGAATGGCTGCAATCTTAGCAAAAACTTAGTAGTTCTTGAAAACCATTTTCTCTGGGACTTGAGCAGAAAGCATGAATCCCTCCCACCCCCAACCTCAGTGCTTCAGAGCCTGAAAGTGGAAGGAAGCTCCTCCAAAGTCTTCACCTTTGCAGGAGATCTATAAAAATCAGGCCATGGCCTTTATTACTGACTGATGTGGGTCAAGAAGCAGAAATGCTGCGTGTTAATCATCGGTCGTGACTGAACACCTTGTTTCCTTCTGCTGACTCCTGCGCTCTCCTGTGCTGGCAGAAGGAAGGTGGAGCAGACCCGTCGCTGCCCTCTGCATCCTGGTAAAGCAGGCAGACGTCAGGCAGGGCAGGAAGAAGTAGGTTACCACAAATGGGTTGGGTAGGAGCATTTTCCCCAGGACGCTTGCTTGTCCCTTTGGATCAATCGCTCGATACGCACACTCCCTTGCAGTTGCCTCCCAAGAATGTGACGAGTTTCATAGTGACTGAACAAACCTGTGACTTTGGAGGTGCAGATGGCAGAGAAGTAGAAAGCTAGAAGGAAAGTCAATCTGGGACCCAGCAGAGAGGCTTCCCAATTTGTTTTGGTCCTTGCTGAGTGGCTGAGGGAGTTGCTACTAAGCATTGTTAGAAGTTGGTTTCGGTCTTCGGTAGCTTTTCGAAAGCTGGAATAGCTTCTGTGCTCTACGGTTCTTCTGGAAGTAGAAGAGAGGGGGATGAAATGGGAAGAGCGAGTCAGCAGATGCTGTTTGTTTTAGACAAGAATTATCCAGGTTGTAAGACAGGTGTAATTCCAAATGGTGTGGATTCTTGCTTCATCCATCTCTGCTCCTGGCAGCTGACAAAAGCAAGAATGTACCAAGTTAGGCTGATATCTGTCTGCATTGGACTGAATCTGTTTTCCGACTGTCAAATCTTGGGGAAGCTCTCAGCAACCTGTTCTCCCCCCACCCTTCTCTAAGACTCTCTATCTTAATGTAACACATTTCTAGACTTTAGATAGCTAACGATGGCTTCTAAGGGTGGAAATTTGCAAAGCCCATCTCCAAGGCCAGAACTGTTTGGCTGAAGCCAGTTCAGTCAGGGGACTAACTATGGGAAGTCTCCACGACTGCTTCGTGATGCTGGAGACTCGCCAGGACACAGGTTCACTGCAAATTAATCAAATAGTAATGGGGCTGCTGCTTCCTAATTCAGATTTTGTTCTCTCGTGACTTTGGGGCTAGTCTTGTAACCAAGGCAGCTAAATATGCTTTTAATTAGTGCTGGTTGAAGTATTCAAGTGAAATAAGCACCAAAGGGTTTCATCTTTAGTGTGCAATTTTTATTTTTACTAGGAGCTGCTTCACTTGTTCAGATCAGGTTTTTGGCTGTTATCACCCAGCATAGCATCACTAGTGCTAACAGACTGGCAAAGTTTGACCTATCCTTTCTTCTTAGGTGGGGGTAGAAAAGGAAATGGTCAAGAGTGAAATTATTTATCATAGCAGGCTCGAAACAGAAAAGGCCTGGCAGTTTTCTCTTGAGGAATACTCTGTATTTGTGCGTTATCTCCTACTTTGGCCAATCTGTGTCTGTGTGTCAGTGATAACACTTGAAAGATTTCCACTTTTCACCCTTATCATTCCAGAGGCTGGTAGGAGACCATGTTGTCAAATGCCTAGATATCTTCATACCACATTATTTTAACATTTGAGTTGCTTCATTTAGAAGACAATGAATTATGTGGCATTCATTTCAAGTCATAATTTACATTGACTCACAGTCTTTTTAAGGAAGAGTTGCTAGAATTGCTTTCAAAATCTCAAAGATTTGAAGAAAATGGACTGTTGCAAAAAAAAAAGTATTATGATATAAAATAGCAGTATAAAACGCAATCATGCCTGTATGTGGAAGCCTTTTAAAAATACTGCCAGTGTTTTGAGAATGAAAAATGAGAAAATTATGAAGCTAATAACCTGTTAGGGTTTAATGATCCTTTCCCAAATATCTGTGTTAATGTTTCATAGTTATTACATGAACTAGTTCTGATCATCTGATATGATGCTGTTTTTCCCTCCAGTAAAGGGAAGAGTCCTTTGAATAACACCCTTCAGATGACTGATTCTCAAGAGTCAGCACGTCTCTTCCGCCTCCATTGGCCTCTGTGGGAAAGCAAAGAGATGCTTGAGCCCTTCTGGGATGTCTCCCCTACAGCAGTAAATTAAATGCCAAGGGGTCCTATTTTTGACGATGTATAGGTGACCGAGGGGCTGACATTGAAGTAGACTTCATGGATGGAGTTCTTAATTAGGAGATGTCCATGCAGCGTCCCCGGGGACAGGATTGTAGCTCAGGAGGGTGGCAGGGTGCAGGGAAAACGCAGCGTCATCTGCAATTCTGCAAAGCACTGCCAGTTTTTCTCTTCCTTAAACAATAAAACTGGTTTCTACTCTAACTTTGCGCAGGCTAATCGCTCATGGCAGAATTTCTAAATAAATATCCTGCTTCTTGGCTCAGATGATTGCAAAAGATGAAGTCATGCTGTTGATACAGCGTAGGAGCTAGAATGATAACCTAGGAACAGTTTCCCTTTGCTGCAAGGGAGTGTATTTCCTCTAATGCATAAGCTTTTGATAATGTCTCAAGTGATTTTAACCCAAAGACTATCTCGTGGTTCTCCCCAAGTCTTAAACTTAAACCGAAGAACTGCAGTTCTGCCGTGGGCACAACCCTAATTGCACTTGGGAGAAGCTCTGATTAGGAGCAAATTTCATCCCCAGCGTGGCTTCATACTCCTCCGCCCTCCCACCGCTTCCTTTTCCCATCTTAATTTTGCTATTGGTGCTAAATTAATGGAGAACCGGACGCAATGGTGGCACGGCTTCCTCGGGGTCACATCTGCCTGCCTGCAGACAGAATGGGGGAAAGAAACAGATTTCCAGACAGGCGGATCTGTGCCCTTCCTGGGCTGTTCCTCTGACTCCCAGCCTTGCCCCTCAGCTGGCTTGCAGGGGCTCCTCCGCTCCATGCTGGCCCTGCTCATTGGACTGTGCTGATTCCCAGTGGCAGAGCACCGCTGTGCTAAAAGATCCCTCCAGCTATCTCAAAGCATCACAGAATGATTATCTGAGGGAAATGTTTGCTAGCTTCAAGTTCAGATTTAAAGTGCACTTGGGTAGATGTGGTGTTGGTTCTGCACAGTTCACTGTCCGTGCAAGTCTGCTTGCAAGTTGCATTTTACTGCAAGTTTGGAGGAAAGAACGAGATGCAGAGCAAGAACTGTTTTCCAAGCATCTTTGTGGGGAAAAAAAAATCGTTGAGATGATGATCACATGGCTGGAAGCTTGTGCCTACTGAACCGGTAGCAAATAATTGTTGCTTGAACTTAATACTTTCATGCACCATTGGAGCTGCAGTAGAATATAACCTATGGTGCATAGTTAAGCGTGAGCAGGCTGATGACCTGCATATAAAATGCGTATTGGTAAACACTGAGCACCTTCTTATTC
>NW_008825285.1:1564891-1606987 GCF_000699105.1 Pygoscelis adeliae | reverse complement strand
AGTCCCTAGTCTTAAAATGGAAATGCAAATATCGTGGTAACTCTGACTACTGTGAGCAGGAAACGCCAGTACTTAAATAGCTCCTGCTGTATAAGTCTTATTTATGGCTTCCATTTTGAAGATTATCCTGGTTTTGCATGTGCTCTAATTTTGAAGCTTTTCCTGAATGGCTTTGAAGTCTTTTGAAAGTTCTCCAGATCTTTTCAAACTTCAAAGATTGATAGGGTTTCCTTTCTGTCCTATGTAAGTGATATAGTAGAACTGGGGATATAGTAGAACTGATAATTTAAAAAACTATATTAGAAAGCCAGACCTTTTCTTTAAGATTCCTTAAACCATTCAGAGAATGTGTGCTTTTGCTAGAGGGAAAAGTCCATGAATGCTGTGAATAGTGTTTTACAAGCCATGTTTCCTCAGGACACAAAGAAGGCAGCAAGAGGAGGAAGCAGAAGCAGAGAGAGGAACAGAAGAAGAAGAAGTCAACCAAAGGGAGTTACTAAAATGGACTTCTCTGCTATGCTAATACCTTTATAATAATGACAACTTAATGTAACATTTGAGCACACTCTTTTGTGTATATTTTTTGATTGTTCACACTGCTAGCAAGGAAGTGACTCATGTTTAAAACTGTACTAAAATTGCACTATGTTACTCTTTTTAGTTTCACGGAGTGGCTTTCTTGCCAGTCAGGTTAGGGAATTCGAACAAGGCTGATCTTGGTTAGAAGTGTGTTATGTTTGAAGCGTTACAGAATTTCTTACCTCTTCCTTCCCTGGGACTAAAACAACTCTAGTCTAGTGTTTGTTTATTTGTTTTGTAGGATATAAAGGGTGTAATTGTGCAAATGCCTGTTTGTTTGATCACTCTGGCATCAACATCAGGCCTGTTGAAAGAAGAGTCCTATTCACTCATGTCATTGGGAATGGGATTGAGACGTGAGCTCTTATAGGGTAATTTATGCAAGCTTAATAAGTGACTTTTATGGCGGGTTTTTTTTCCCCAAGCTGGGCAGCAAGGGTTTGTCCCTGCTATTAAAATGTTCCTTCATTTTAAATTCTATCATGGAGTTATATCCTCTGATTTTAAGAAACTTAGTGTAACGGTGGTCTCCTGTAAGCACTCCTACTGATGTCCTTAAGCATAGTTGACTCCCGATGAATCATTTAGTGAAATCATTCCTTATTTTAAAAGTTTATTTTCAGAACCTAGAGTCAAATGATCTAAGTGCTACTTTAAAACTGCTCTTTGTTTCTGCTGAGTAGGTTTTAGATAACAAACATTTTTCAGCATCTGTATAAGATTTTATCAAGTTGTTTCTGCAAAGAACTTACACCTATGTTACAAAGAACATACACTTATGTATGAAAGCATTTTGCATCGGTTTTATTGCAGGACTAGGGTTTTTTTTAGCTTGAAAAGATGTCTTCAATTTAAAAGAAATGTGTATTTTTGGGCAAGATTACTTCCTTGCTTCCCATACTTGTCTCATGTGCATGACACATTGCTTCTCTTAACCTTTTAGTTTGTACAGAGCCCTTCCGTTGCCTTAAGCATTTACCTGCATGTTTCTTGTCAGTATGTTGCCTCTTCTTTTTAACCTCCAAGTAGGAGTTAGCAGCTTATGGTTTTGTTTCGTTTCTTTTGTTCTTCCTCTCGCCGATATGTTGTAGATGTAACAGACTTAAACCTGGCAATATTGAAAGTCCACAGTTCCTGGAGAAACTCACTCATCCTAATGTTTAAAAGATGTAGCAATGCACATAATGGTGTAAGGAAGAAGCTAAACAGAAAAATCAAGTCTGCATTCTAGCTTGGTTTGATGTAACATTCTGGTGTCTGGTATCTGAACGGTTTAGCTTCAAATGCTTACAGTACCCAATGTAACCCTACGCAAACATATAACCATACATGAACTCTGTTAGGGTATTTAAATTATGGTTAATATGAAATAAGACTGAGTACCGGTTTTCTGTCACTTAAGTACCACTTTTTTTTGTTTTGTGCAGTGTTACTAATATTTAAAAATAAAGAAAATTCTCCTTTATACTTTGTCCTCTTGCACTGTACTGTAGACTGGAGCTGGTATCAGTTCTTCATGTTTAGTTTCAATTAAAGTTTAGGCTGTAAGCACAAGGGCGAGAGTCCGCATTCACAAAACGCCCACAAGCATACCAAGTTATTCCTTTTGCTAAATCCATGAGCAAGTCTATACAGTCCCTGCATCAAATGGCTGATACTGGAAAACGAGGGTTTGTTCTGGCTGGAAACATCACTGTAAGGAGCGTATACCTCAAACGGAGCTTGCACATTTGCCGTGCAAGGAACATTCGTCCTGGATAATACACAACACTTTGAACTGCATCCCATTTAGTACGCTTTCTGCACCCTGGGGGAAGTCGCCCCAGTACATATGCCAATTTTAAGCTATTAGCACTCCTTATTTGTTGGGAAAATGGTGCGTTCTTTGGAAAAGCAGGAGAGGTGGAGGAAGGGAGAGGTGACACCAGCATAGGGCTGGTCTCCCCCCGGCTGTCCCTGTGCTGTGAGCAGCCTCACGTCATAAGGCAGAGAGGCTCCGGATTAAGAACGTGCCTTGAAGAGTTAGAGCAGACTGGGATTTGGTACATAAATATCTTCTTGACTCTGATCCCTGTGTTAGGCTTGAAGGAGGAGGATAGAGCATTAATTAGTTAGGAGACCTGAAGGTAGGCTCTAAATTAGTCAGGAAGCCTGTCTCACCAAGGGCATCCTTATCCCACTGGAAAGGTGCTGCCATGCTTGCAGCTGTGCTGCTGCATCCTGTGCCTCCCGCGGGGAGAAACTCCTGAGAAACACTGAGTCCCCAGAGGAGGGAACCGCAGGCATAATCTTTCCTATAACTACCTAACTTGCCCAGAAATTAAGACATGTGGGCCCATGGCCATTGAGCCTAATTCCTTCCTTCTCAGCCTGATTATTTCTGGATTTTAACTGCAGGGTAACGGCTTAACTGAGCACCGTGAAGCAGGGTTGTCAGCCTGTGCTGCTTGCAGGACAGCCTGGACGTGGTGCCACGTCTGCCACGTATGTATGAGCAGGCATGTATGTGGGTCTTGTATCCCAGCGCATCCATCTGCCAAAGGTGAAGGCTGCATGATGATATGGTTACTTAAAGTATGTGTTGGGGCAGGAAAAATGCAGGTGGGCGTGAGACACCACAACTGATAACAGATGATGCTGGCCCAAGAACGGCTGTGAATAAATGTCTTGTGAAAGTTGGAAAGAGATTCCTGACCATCCTACAACACCTCTGTGGAAGAGCTGAGGACAGAAACAGAGCTAGTTTAAATACAGACCTGACATGATTTATGAAATGTATTGCAAAATGATTCTTTACAGAGCAGATACCTGGGCTCAGAGACCAAAGTGTTTTCAATCCCTTTTAGTATCCCATAGGAAAATTAAATTATTGGGGTAGAGAACACACAGTAAGTTGAGTAACAGCATAATTAAAATGATACACTGAAACCAAAACAATTTTATCTTAAGATAGTGGGACACAATCACAAACAAGCAAAATATGGGCAGATAAGAGTTCCTGCTCCTCACTTGGAAGCTGCCGCTATGAAAATGGTTTAAATTCAGTTGTTTTTCCACACCTTTTAGAGATATGCACAGTCTGCTCTTTGAACTAAGGTTTGGCCAGACTTTGATCCTAAATAAATGATCTCAGAGAGCGTAGGTGTCAAAATGATAATGTATTTTTCAAGTTTTTGCCCAGTCTCTGCTCAGTGCTGCTGCCTACCCCTGTGGGCAGCTTTCAGACCTGTAAACCCTACTTCTAGAGATAACACAAAACTCAGTTTTTCTCTGTCAGCTCGGCTGCCATTAGAGATAATTGTTTTTTTCCCCAAATTTCAGAACCATCTCATGATACTTTGTATGTATTTGTTGAAATACCGCACTGAAAAGATGCTTCTTTTGAAAAGAAGAGAGCCAGATACCCACAAAATGTATAATCGTCATTAGGGAAGCACTAAACTGCCTGTTTTCCCAATCACATCTGAAATGTGTGACTCGTACCCATTTGTTCTTCAGGAATGTTTCTAGATACGTGCCACCAAACTGGTGCCGAACAACAGGTGGGATTAGCTTGTTACTATATTGAATTTCATTGTTTTATTCTGCCTATACAGAAATGTATTAATTTCCATTCTTTTTCCTTCATTTTGTGTGCCAGTTGCACAGGACTGTTTATTCCTGGGATGCACAGGTTAGTCCTTCCTGCATTTCAGATCTCAGTTATCTTCCTTCATGTGCAGTCCTGCTCCTTTATGTGTAGACTTAGCTCACATTTTAGTGTTCTCTCACATGACCTTGCTTGGGGAGCATCTTACTCCCCTGTAACTCACATATTGATGGGGAGGCGGGTGGTACAATTGCCCATGATTAGGTATATTTAATTCTCCTCTTCCCAATGAGCAACTTGGAATCTGGTCTTAAGAGACTTTTTATCACTGTTTGCAAAACTTTGCTCATTGCTACCTGTAGCACTGAAAACTCTAGGCGAGGCAAGGCAATTTTCTTCTCCACTGATGAGAATTAAAACAGGGCACTTAAAGCCATATACAGATCTCAGTTTTAACAAATGTTCATATTTGAAGCTATGATCAATTCAGCTGCCCTCCCTGTGTCGCACACTTTGGCTTCTCACCATTTTTCTAGCCAAAAAGGATTAGGTGGGGTGTTGGGAAGTGTCAGTTTGTTAAGTACCTTGTCGGTGCCTTCAGCCACCAGCTGTTAACTGACAGCAGGAGAAGCATTGCCAAAGCAGCTGAGCTGCCCGAGATGACGTTTCCAAGCATGGGGTAGGTTGCTCTCATCACAACAAGCAGAAACTGCTCATGTCATTTGGCACATCTTGAACTACAGTGTCAAGTATCCCAGACTTTCCTTCTGCCTCTTCCAGAAGGCCTCATGTTGTCACTGCAAAGCCAGCCCAAAAAGCAAGAAGTGAGTGCAAGAGGAAGGTCAAAACACATGCTCTCATAACGAGTCTGAATGCTTTGATTTCAGGGAAACACCTCCATGTCTGCCTGGAAGTGATCACAGATTTTCTAGGATGTCTCCAAGGAGGGAACGGGACCTCACTGCGCTGGCTGATGTTTAATTGCATCTCTTCAACGCCTGTTTCCATTGGCATGCACATACACCTTTCTACTTAAATAGCACACACAATTTTTTCCATCCCTTGTTTGGGAAGTGCTCATCCTTTGGGAAACACCTCCATGTCTGCCTGGAAGTGATCACAGATTTTCTAGGATGTCTCCAAGGAGGGAACGGGACCTCACTGCGCTGGCTGATGTTTAATTGCATCTCTTCAACGCCTGTTTCCATTGGCATGCACATACACCTTTCTACTTAAATAGCACACACAATTTTTTCCATCCCTTGTTTGGGAAGTGCTCATCCTTTGGTCAATGCAGAGCGGCTTGCTTGTTCTTTAGGCTGATGGTGGTTGCAATTTAATGAAGTCTTATGATACGGCAGGTGTTATTTTTACATTATCTCAATATTAGAGGGCTGCAGTTGGGAAAATTTCTTTTAACTTAAAAAGCAAAGTTTACTGCATGGTTTTTAAGATGAAAGCTAACAGTGCAAAATGGTAGATGACTCCAAAGCCAGTAGGCAAATACACCTCTTAAATGTATTAGGTTAAAACTTATGAAATATATGTTTCTGCCTGATTTTTGGAGTCCCAATGTGTGGCATCTTTGGATGCTTTAATATGTTAAGCTGAGCAGTGCTGGTTGCATATTGCTACGTGAGACCATGAGATAGGTTGAAGCTCCTTTAATAGACTGCACACTCAGACCCGAGGAAGGGAAGGAGCTTTAAGGTGACATTAAGGAGCACTAAGCAGACACCTCCCACGGCACCTGGAAGGGACACTCACCAAAGGTGCATGACTTTATCCTGGCAGCAGGTGCAAGCCACAACCTGCCATACTGGTAGTGTTGTGACAACACGGGTTTTACCGCTTCAGGATTCAAGACCAGGAGGTAACCAGCACTAGAGCCTTCCCAGTGCTGTGAGTCACACTTTATACCCATAAAAATGATTTGTCAGCTA
The DNA here is from genome assembly GCF_000699105.1 of Pygoscelis adeliae. Lineage (NCBI taxonomy): Eukaryota > Metazoa > Chordata > Aves > Sphenisciformes > Spheniscidae > Pygoscelis > Pygoscelis adeliae. Next base: position 1,600,876 of record NW_008825285.1, on the reverse strand, counting down.
CCTGGCCCACTGTCCTGTCTTTGATAGTGACTAATGGTGGATGCCTAGGGGAGAGCACAGGAACAGGCTAAGCATGTAATTATACCTCACCAAAATGTTTTCTCAGCTGCGGCACTCTGTGGGTCAGAGGCTCCTGGATCCAGAAATGGTCTTTCTGTTGCCTGGTATTTTTTTCCATTGACTTGTTCAATTGCCTCTTAACCTAGAAAACTGCTCAATATGAGTGTCGTATGGCAAGGGATTCCTCATCTGACACTGTTGGGTAATGAGATAGCCCCTGTGTTTTAAACCTCTCTCCTAAAGCTTCCTTTGGTTTCCTCCCCTCCTCCATCCCGACATTGGAAGAGACACTGAACACCACATCCTCATTCACCTTTTCCATGCCACTCATGACTTTACACATTTCGCTCATGCCAGCCTTTGATTAACTCTTTTATGGCTCAAGAGGTCCGGCATATTGAACCATTCCTCACAGAAAAGCCTCTTCCTACCTTTGATCACCCTCTCACTTAGGTTAGGAAAGCTCGTTAAACAGTGGCTGTTGCTCAGCTCCACAAATTGTGATGACCTTCCGGATGAGCATGACTAGCATTTTAGCAACTTGCCAATATCCCGTTATCAGTCTGACAGAAAGAGAAAAAGGCCGTGCAAAGCCGGGGACGCAGGAAGAGCAGACGAATGCTTGAGACCCAGCTCTGATGCCCTCAGTCTCGCCAGGCTCTCACGGGCTCTGGAATGAGAATGCATGAGCTCATGGCAGCGATGGTATCTCCAGAGCGTGGTCCCACACACCTTCACCCTAATTCCCACCCGCTCAGACGAAATCACGTCACGGGGCATTCCTTGGCGGCTGATGGGACGCGCACCTCCTGACTCAGGCGCAGTTCCTGCCGCCGCACATTGTTCCTCAGGCTGCAAGCGTTAACTGTCGTTAACTCTGCTTGGCTGGCAGGCTGGCAGCACACAGACTGTGGAGTAAGGGCTTTATTGTAAGAAGCACCAGGTGTTGCCAATGCCAGTTTGCCTGCTCCCACGGAAAACCGGCATTGGCTGTATGATCCCTGCCAACCAGGGAGATGGGTCCGGTAACCTTGGGAAGACACCTTGCTCCTGGTGTGACACATCCCTGCAGGCAGCGCCTGGAGATGTGGGCAGTGCGACTCCACACATCCCTGATTTCTGCAGCGCTGCCTCTGGCAGCACAACAGCTTTTCCATTCTAACACCTTTTTGTCTAATATGCAGATGGTATTTCCCATCTGTAGCAATCTGGGTTGTGACTTTCCCTATTCCCCATGGCATCTTTTGTGCAGAGACAGTTGTGCGCAAGTGTTCACTTACAGGGTTTTATGGTCACCAAAATCTTAAAAGGCTGGGGAGTCTGTTATGTGGAAACATCAGTGACGGCAGGGGGGATCCAGAGAGATGGGAGGATGCAGGACATCAAACACTGATTCTTAAAGTGCAAAGTCAAAACTGGCCCATTGATCCAACCCTCCAAAAAGGTTGTGTCAGGATCTGTCAAAGCTTAGAGTGTGTCTGGCTCTGCAGTTGAGGTTCAGCTCCATCTCCACTTTAAATAAAATTTTGCCCAATAGGTTTTCCATCTGAGTGCAGACACAGGCTCGGTGACAGGTAACCTCTGCTCCAGCAGATAGCCCTGCTGTGCTTTGCAGAAAGGGTTTTTTAGGGTGTACCTGAGCCCATGGCCGCCTCTTTCTCAGCAGGACTCAGGTTTGGTGGTGGTGTTTTTTTAATCAACAAAATGACTTTCCTTTGAACCATAGATTTTTCTATCATGAATATTTAGGAAAATATTATTCAGCTCGTGTAATGCAAGTCTCAGATTGCATTAGGAGATGGGATGTGATGGAACATGATGGTAATGAGTCACCTCATATCATGTTTTATTGTGATGTGTCAGCTGAGAAAGCTAAAGAGCTATAGGTGTTTCTACCAGCCCAATTACGAAACAACCGCTGGTTCATGCAGAGATTACTAAGTTTTTCCTAGGCTAGTTAGCAGATAGGTTTAGGTCTGTGGTTTAGCAATGTTTTGTTTAAGTAAGGTGCTAACAATGAGCTGCCTCAGAATCTATTTTCCACCCAGAAAAGTCATCAGTCACTTGTTAGAAAGGGTTAACCTTGCTCAAAAACTCCAGTCATCAGGATGAGACTGTCTCTCCCAGCAGAGGGGAAAGGTTGTGAGATTGTCTTTATTTTAGGGCTACTTTCTGCTTGCATTGAGTAGAAGAGGGTGATGATGCCATCACCCGTTGCTGCTGTAGAACTGAGAATATGAAGGCATGATTTGGAAAGTTGGGAGGTTAGAGACTGGTCCTGTATGTCTCAATTTAATCCAGAGAGGGACAGATGCCCAGACACAGACAGAAAAACTCAAAGGGTTTTCAAGGTAGGCTTTTCATTTCCATTACTCCTGGCTGCATTGATGGTGGTCATTAAGAAGAAGCACGCAGGACCCTTCAGGACGTCACATCAGCCCCGGGTATGAAACTGTGTCTGTGGGACATGGGTGACGGAATTAGCGGAGGCCAATGGGTCTCAGTCCCTCTCCATCACTGGTCTGGTGAGACCTTCAGCCAACTGCTTTGCCTCCTGCCAAAACACCTATGGATTTGCCAGGGCTGCACAAGCAAACAGCCACTCAGCTGGGCAGTTTGCAAGTATCTGGTGTACACGATCTGCTACGGTGATGGTGGATGAAGTTTTTTTTTTAAAAAAAAAGTTTAGGTAAATTTTGAGGTTTAGGATTTGTATGTTCAACTTCTCTTGTCGTGCTATTTATTCTGAATGTGAGTGAACTCAGCGGGGGGCTGTAGTTTCTAGCCCCTCATATAGGGGACAGATTCAGGGCAGGTAAATGTGTCTCCTCTCCCACAGCTCTGTGGCTTCTCCTGACTGCGACCCTTCATCGGTCCCTGTCCCTTTACCCTACGTCTCTCTGCAGCAGAAAAAGTCAATTCAGTGAAATGCTCTGGGGCTTTTGTTGTGTCAATGAACAGAGACCAGAGTAGGAGCTTTCCCTTCATTTTTATGCTATGGTTTGAACGCCCCTTCTCTAAGTGTCCGTCTCGCACCATTAACCCCTTGCAGCCCTGGTTGGAGGAGAGGGCTTTGTAGCGGGGCTGTAAATGCTTCAGAGGAGGCATCTGGGAGCTGAATAATGGAAATGTTAACAGACCTTTCATTACAGACCCGATACATCATTACTTAATTTCTTTGCCTTTGTCTCCTGTTTTTATAGTTCCCCCCCCCCCCCCCCAATCAATAGTATTCATCCTACTCAGTGAACAGGCTTGATACTGGTTTTATGGTGCAAAAATTACTGTTGCTTTGACTGGCTCCTATTACCAGGTGACACTGCTTGGCAGAAAACAATGAATCTTCCTATTATTTGGAAAATAAATGTGATTTATGGGAGCAGCAATCGATAGTGGTCTGCGTCTTGCCGTCAGAGTGTTTGCTTTCTCGAAATAAGTCTTCTACCTTGGAGTGTGACGGCTGGCTGTCTAGTGCTGTGGAGCAATTCATAATATATATTTCTTAATCTCAGCTTTTTTTAAGAATTTTTTTAAAGATGATGATAAAGAAAACATCTGTTCTCTTTTTAAGGGTTTGATGCCTATGTGGAAAGCAGTCAAGCAGGTGTGAAGTTAAGCATGCTGGCAGGGAAGGACATGTTGTGGATGTTGGAGATGCCGGAGGGAGGAGGAGGAAGGGGAAAGCCGACCATCGAGCACCTGCTATTGCTTCCCTTCACTCACGGGAGAGATGATGGTCAACACAGGATTTATTATTAAAAACCGACAATGCTGATTGATAGCAAAAAATGGACCAATTTAACTGCAGGGAAGCAGAACTGCTCCACCTGATAGCTGTGCAAGACATTACCTAGAGGTGTCGGGTAATTTTTTTTGGTTCACTCCTGCTCTTTTGCAGCAATCTCTTTGCTGCCTATGAGTTGGTTTATCTGTTGGGGGCAAACTCTGCTCCCAGACAGCGCAGGTATGGGTCCTCTTCCTCTAATGCCCGTGCTGAGAATGTCTTGCGCTTCTTGAAGAACGAGTAAATAAAGAGCTTACCTATTTGGGAACACTTTTTGTGCCCCTCTTAAGGCAAAGGAACTAAGGGAGCTCCTTATTGCTTTGGATTTTTTTTTTTTTGTTTTAATTAAAAATAGACATGGTCTCCAATTCCCCTCAACTCTTTGGCTTATTCCAGTCTTAACAGTGTTTTAAACTGCAGTTCTGGTGTGTTTACATAGAGAGAGGAGGTTGTCTGGTTGAGTGCATATATCAGCACCTCTGCAAGCAATTACAGTTGAAGCCAAACCCTGAGCTCTTCCCTGTAATTGATCTCCCATGCCAAGGAAGAGTGGACACAGTCCCCAGGGCAGCAGAGCTGAGGGTGACCTCAACTGGGCACAGGGACCCCACACCTCCACGGAAGGATGCTGTGGGAGAGCTGCGATGCCCCAAACCCCTAGATGTTGGAGAGCTGCCCAAGTGATTCCAGTCCAGGGTGGAAATTTTCACTTCCTAGGAACCAAATTTAACCTCAGCAAATGATTCTGTCCAACCACGTGGAGCCTAAGGGGCCACGCTTTTTGCGAAATTACTGGTGAAAGAAGCCCGGTGTCCAAAAAGGCACATCTGCATGTTTGCACAGGAAAGGATGAACATTGAATATACACCTGTTACTGCTGGATGAAAGGCCAAAGATACAGGGCCCAAATTATTTCTCTGTATAGAACCAATCTTCTCAGAAAAACAGTTAACAGAGATTTTCGTTAAGGTATTTTGACAAAGATGAATGTTCCCTTAGGAAGTAGGTACATCAGACGTGAAGAGGTTGATCATTAATTTTAAAAAGACAATTTTCTGTCAGGTACAGTTTTCTTTCGGAGATGTTTTACTACCCCTTCCTGCTAGCCTTCTTGCTCTGTTTTGGGGCTGATTTCTGGTCAAGCTGAAATGAACACCTGAAAGTTGTTTCTTCCTCTTTGAAATAAATATGCATGCAAACATACACACGTTTATATGTACCTTAAGTACTCTTCTGGTTATTTCAACTACTTTTCTTAGGCCAAGAGAATGGATACTGTACTAACAGCTAGGAGGATGAAGCAAACTGGAATTGCCTTTATCAGTCTTAAAACAGTGGAATCAGCAGTTTTCTGAATATCTTTGTGCAGAGCCTGTATTTTTCAGGCCTCTGAGTTTATGTTCAGGTAGTGCCAAACACTGGGGTGATCTAACCCTGATTTGGGTCTCCTCAGTGGAACTTGTTTTATGGTCAAGAGGGCTTTATTATGAAAATCTGATCTGCTACATTACATTGGGCCATATAGGTTCCCTTAATGACGCCTGCATTGAAGTTATGATCTCATGGCAAACCCAGAGTGTTTCTCATAGAGAAACACCCAGCCACAACTGGAATAATTATCTCTTTTAGGCATCACCCCTTATAGAAAGTACTTCAGTTTACTCAGCTCCTCAAACAGCAGCTTCTTCCAAGCAACTGCCTGTCTGGCTGCAGTGCCTTTACCGTCTCTGGCCCAGACTAAACATAGGGTTTGTGCTGGGTTAGCTACAAGGAATGGGTTTCAGTGTGTAAAATAGCATACATACAGCTGCCAGGGTAGCTATAATTATACAGACTTTGATAAATATAATTACACTGTTGTTAAAGGGATGTTGGTGTAGTTTATTTCTTTGACTTGCAAGAGTTGGATAGAGATAGAGAGCTGTCAAAGGGAGTCCACAGTTCTGTTTCCTTATCTGAAATTAGAGCTGCAGGACATGGCTGTATTCTTGTACTTTGAAGATTAATTTAAAATAAACACCATACTTTTCATATCAGACTCTTTCCTTCTGTCTGGGATTTTTGTCACGTGGATGTACTTATTGCAGGTGCAGCTTTTCCTGCTGTCCCACTTTGGAGAGGACATATTTGTATGCTTTTACCTGGCTGCTGGTGCAGGATTCAGCACTGTATGTTTTAGCACTGTATTTCTAGTGATAAGTACCTTTACTGGGATAATGACACATGAACTTGAAGAGGTGTTATACATTAATTATACCAACACAGATAGTCTGAGATAAATTCTGGATTTATTTAAGGCTTCACATATGTAACATAAATAAGCTATTGCTATGTGTATCATTACACTGAATCTCACTCTTAAAAGAAACAGAATAGTCAAGTAACAGAAGTACCATGTTGCTACCTCAGAATCTGGTCATAATTTGATGACATTATCATAGAATCATAGATTCATAGAATCATAGAATAGTTTGGGTTGGAAGGGACCTCTAAAGCTCATCTAGTCCAACCCCCCTGCCGTGGGCAGGGACATCTTCAACCAGATCAGGTTGCTCAGAGCCCCGTCCAACCTGACCTGGAATGTTTCCAGGGATGGGGCATCCACCACCTCTCTGGGGAATCTGTTCAGTGTTTCTCCACCCTCATCGTAAAAGATTTCTTCCTTAGATCTAGTCTGAATCTACCCTCTTTTAGTTTAAAACCATTACGCCTTGTCCTATCGCAACAGGCCCTACTAAAAAGTCTGTCCATAAAAGATCCTGAAAAGGTCTTCCTATTTAAATTAAACCTTGTGGAGTGCACAATGCTTTTCTGAATGGAACTAACCGTTCCTTAATTTAGCCCTGGCAGTTGCTGCGCTATTTGCACTAATGTATACTGTTAATCAGTGAATTAAATCATGCTGCATCCTTCCACGTGCAGTGGTGAAGAAATCCCATCAACTCACATTACCTTAAAGCAGCCTTCGCCAACAAATTTGTATTGCTCAAAACGTGGAGCACCTTACTGTGATGAGTTAACTCCAATACTTACATAGTAAACCCCCAAATCCTGCTATCATTTATGAGCTTAGAAGGATCTTTGCTCCACAAAGTTTAATGTACTCCCGTCAGGTTCCTGACTTCATAAATAAAGCAGTGCTCTGCTTTCCCCCTAGGAAGAGGCTGTTGTGTTCCTGACTCTCTCATCAAATTGAAACCATTACTAAAACAGCTTATTGGCGTCAGCCAAGAGCTTTCTACTTTGTAAGCTACCTCATCCTCATTTTTGATACAGCTGAATTTCCCAGCACATTAGCCTAATATTTATCAGCTTTGTAAAAAAATCTGTTACGATTTCTTCTTTAAAGTCCTTCTGGTCTTCTGCAATTCCTGAGCATTTGCAAAGTGTATTAATCTGGAAGGTCAATTTTTGCTGGAGGAATTAGCCCTTACAGATATGAAGTTCAAAGTTGGAAATTTGCTGGTGTGACGGTGGGCTGGAGGCAGAAAGTCGTTTGATGTATGGTGCATGGCCACATCACAAACATAACTCTGTACTTGAGAAGGCGGCTTTCATGGTTAAGAGAGTAGCCTGGGACTTAAAGGATCTGCATGCAGTTCTTGACTCCACTCCTGCCATCTTGAGTCAATCTTAAAACGGTTACCAGTCAGCCTATCTCTCTGTTCCCCATGTATAAAATAAGGTAATTTAATCCCTTTCTCCTGCACTTCATTCAATCCATTTAGCTTATTAGTTCTTCAGACCAGGAACTCAATCACGTTGTTTCACAAGGCAAGCACACAGAGAAAGAACGTGGAGCAATACACATTAAACTGTGTTGTAGCTTATAAAAATGAAATTCAACCCTACAGAGTACTCCCCCTTACTACCAATACCAAGACATCACATTTCTCCCTCTCCCTGAAATCTAGACACACCAGAGATGGAGACGGGTGAGGTCTGCTAAGTGCCCCGCTCCACCCTTCTGCCGGTGGCTCTCGTTGCATCCCCTCTCATTCTGCCTAATTGTATTTGCAGTGCAAGTATTTGTACAACCACAGCCATATCCGAGGGCTTTCCCAGAGATAAGGCATTTTATTTCACTTCCATCCAGAGCTATCTGCAAAATAATGTAATCAGTTTGTCAAGAGAAAACAAAACTGAACAGCTTAAATGGTATTTGGAGGAACAACACATTCCTGCCCTTTGGCATAATTCAGCCTTTAACTCTTTATCCAGCTGTTCCTGCGCTATGACGTCCACCGCTCCGGGATGTGACACAGACCAGGGCTATAGGAAGACAGCGTCTCGATTTAGAGGAAAATTTCACCATATCCATCACAGGCGAAGTTATTCAACTCCTTCAATTATTTATCTTCTGCATTTGTAACATACATTTTTGTAGGTACTCACATTGTCAGGCCGCGGGTTAGTGCAGAAGCTGTGTAACTGGTTCTCTTCTGGCTTTCCTTTAGCTCTGTCCCCAGCACGCTGGACGTGAGTACCACTGGAGTGGAAAAGACCCAGTAACTGTCCTCTGTGAGGGGTTTAAATATATTTTCCCACTTGTTAGACAAACCTAATGTAACCCAACTAGTGTATCCAAGCCAACTAGTGTGGTAAAAAGATGCTGTAAGATCTGAAGAATCCAGAGCAAAAGGAGGAACGTTTAAAAAGGCCCCCAAAACAGCTACCTTTAATGGAATTAGATATCTTAGCTAAATAAGTAAGAAGCTATCGCTTATGGAAAAAAACCTCAGTGATTTCCCCTGAGGTAAAATCAGTAGAGCAAAAGAAATAAAAAAAAAGTCTAAAAAAATCCCTCACCATAAACCCAAAGGGACTTGTCAGCTCTACGGCAGAAATTGGAGAGATCACTCAAGCAAGAAGAGGATTAGGCCATCTCCTATCAAAGCACACATTTTTACAGAAACTTAAACAGAAAGTGGTGGGGTTTTGGGTTTGTTTTTTTCCCATTTCCAGCTGTGGCAAAGATTGGAAGAAAAAAATATACACATTACAGTCCCTAAGGGAATGTCTTTCCAGCAGAACCAGTGCCTACATCCTCTTTCTAGGTCCATCAGCTTTAACAATTATAAAACTGCTCTGCTTTGCACAGTGTGAAACATTTACACCTTTGGTTAAATCTGTGAAGACCCATGTCCCACGGTGCTGAACATGAGAGTGAGCTGGCCTGGCTGTGAGAAGGAAAGGACATAGTTGGTGATGAAGGGTCCTGGATGCTTCCTGATGCAAGAGAGCTGGAAACAGCTACGCTGCCACTAATCCTACCTCCTAATCCCCTCTGACCTGGGCTCCTGATCCCAGACACATCAGCACTCAGCTATTTTGAATCTGCTCAGGCTTCCAAAAATACCAGGCATGCCCTGAGCGTACTCACATTAGCACAGCCTCCGCCGTGAGGACGTGGTACAAGCTCGTTTGGTCCGTACTAGGAGTACCGTGCTTGCCCACCGCACTGCCTACCTGCCGCCACAAGACAACACAACTGTATTTACAAGTAGCAGAAATTGGGCAAATTATTACTGGAGTGTGAATAAATGATTCCTTATTAAAACTCAAAATTTTTTCACTGATCCTTCAGCTTTTCAGACTGTGCCTTTGCTCAAGTGCATAGTTGGCTCTAAGCATTATGAGGAGGGGATTGATTACATTACCAGCTCTGGTACAGGTCACCTTGTTGCTCTGGTCCTCTTCTTCTTTATGAGGTCCTTCCAGGTACTGTCTCCTCTGGGCTCAGCCCAGCTCCAGCCCTCTCTTCTTCATTCCTGCAGCTTCTCAGGTTGGGCTGGTGGCAGCTTTCAGGGGGGGAACAGACAGGCTCACCTCCATTTGGTGCGTCCCTTGCCTTACTCATTATATGGCTCCTGCAGTCATTTTATAGTCAACTCTGCCAGGGCAGCATAACTGGGCATCTTCACCTGCCCATCTTCAGACCTGCTGGTGCACTGTGTGTTTGGTGACCGGTCCTTCACTGTCACACTGTGATTCAGCCCCACTCCCACCATCTGCTTTGTGTCTTTAACCAGTTTCCCCTAAAGAGAGAACAGATACGGTTTTAATTTGGAGTCTCCTTCTGGGCTTTCAACTCACTCTTCTAAAAGTTATTAATTCCAGGGCAGACACAATTTTCTCTCTCTTTTTCAGCCTTAGATTCTGGTGCTGTTGAGGTAATGTGTCTCTGTCTGTCTAGCTTTTAGTTATAAAGCCTTTGCCACTGTGTAACTGTCTCCCTTTCTTTTTCTACTTTTTTTTTTCCCCTTGCCACTCTGTTGCCAGCTGGAGAAAAACTGTCATCTCCTTTCTATTGGCAGGGTACAAAGAGATAAAAAAGCAATTCCAATGCCAAAGCTCAAAGTCTACCTGCCCAGCCTTCAGCCACCACCACCGATCCTCGGCTAAACCCGACAGTGTCCTAAGCCTGGAGCCTCCTCAGCTTCTCCTTAGAGATTTCCCTAAATATCCCTATGCGTTCTGTGTGCAGAGACACACAACCATCAAGTTCATGCAGCAACCTGCGCTCCTGCTGACAGTCACCAACAAGGTGCTCTGTGCCCATCTTCACCTTCCGAGTTTACCCTGAAAAGGTCCACGTGCCTAAGGATGGTCTCAATTTATGCTCAGCAGATAAAACCTTCTGCTGGGATGAAGTAGTTGCAGGTTCACATCCCTCAGCAGCCTGAAGGCTTCACAGCATTATCTTCTGCCTGCAAGGCTCTACTCCTGGAGGGAGGAGAATAACCGGGCATCTTTAAAACAGCTATTCAAGGATTTCATAAAGCATGGGCAAGCTTCAGCACAAGAATATACCCAATGCCAGACCTGGTGAGCCAGACTCCTACAGCCCATGAGCACTGTGAGCACCATGCAATGGGCCTCATAGGTCTGCAGCAGTAACCTTGCCTCCAAGATGTCACATTTTGTAAAAAATGGTAGACTTGACCTCAACGTCTACCATCAGTAGAGTCCTCTCCATAGGAGAGCTTCATGTGGAAGTGGGTTTTCTCAGCCCCTCCCCCTACAACACTTTGTGAGGTCAGTTTACCTTATCTTGATGTCATTCCCTAAGGTGTCTGACTTGCAACAGTGCTCTTTTTAGGTATTAGAGTGCCCAAGTTCTGCTTATAAATCTAATCCTAGGTGACTCACCCAAGTTAAAATACAGAATTTATTCTGAAGCTAAGATATCAATCCAGTTTGATCACCCCTTTTTAACCTCAAGACTTCTAAATAGGATTGCCTCAGTATATGAACATTATATTATCAAACAGGATTCAAGGATGCTGTCGATCTACATATGGCTGTATCAAGGCTAGCTGCAGTAAAGAATTCATTGCCTAATATGTGGTTAAAACGGATTCCATATCTTTACAAGTTTATACATTTAGCTTCAGGCATTTTATTATGACTGGTGCTAATGATAAGATTTCAAAATAAACATACGTGTATTGTTCTATATTGTAAACAAAGTGACCATAATCCCTACTCTGCCTAGTTTTCCTGTTTTAAAAATTCTTCTAAACGGGATTTTGTAGACCAGTACTGCCTTCCTTGAATTATTTCAGATTAATAATTCTGATGCCAGGGAAATATTTTACTGGTACCTCCCTCATCCCCCGGAAAATCCATTCATATTTTAAAGACTTAGAAGAAAAACAGGAATTTCCCAGTTCCCAACTGTCGTTTGCTCCTTATAGCCTACTTTTGGAGCATTGCCAGAAGCTCTCATCAGTCTGTTGGTGATGTATACATGGCGCTCTCAGCATAACGTATGGCCGCAGACAAGACATAGGCACATGAAAATAACGGCTGCTGATTTTGCTATCAAAATGCTCTTTGACCTTGACCCTTGGCTGGAAACCACTATATTATTAATTCAAGTCTCATGTTGTCTCTTCTCTTTACTTGTAATACGTGTTCTGTGTAGGCTTTATTACTAAGTACGGGCTACAGATTTCACAAACTGGGAATAAAATCACACTGTTAGCATGACACCCCCAAATACCAATCTGTCTGCTAGGCTTCTCATGGGAGCTAGTTGCCCTTTGCACGATCTCAGCACCTTCCTACTGACCCAGCACAGCAGCAGAACTAATATTAGAAAGTGTTAAACTCACTGTTAGTGTAAGATAATTTTATTTAAAAACACTAGCCTAAATCCCGAACGAATTTATTTGCCAAAACATGAGCCCTTGGTGTAGCACAGATACCAATTTTTTGTGTGAAAGCATTGATTCTTGCTTAGAAAGATTTATCTGATATTAATGACATAGCTGCATTTAGATTGCATGAATCAGTACGTGCCATAAACTGCTTGAAGGCTCGTTAAACCTGATGAATTAAATAACCCTCCTGGGCTGGAGAGAGATGTTGCTGTTATAGTTTACGATATATCATATATCACATCTGTTTGTTATTGTTCTACCCATGTTATTTTATGTGTAAAAGGGATAATGCCAGCAGGAGTAAGTCCTGCTTATTTTGGAAGAAACAGATGCTCTGCAAACAGAAGACAGTGCAAAAAGCCTGGAAATCGGGAAATCTGCTGGAAATCTCTCTGATAGCCTGAGGAAGCACTGGAGGACTTGTCTATATGGAGAAAGAGCCTGAAGAATATTATTATGGAGTAGTTATTACACTGTGGTGGGGTTTTTTTACAGTAAACCAACTTGTATTCTGATTTTAATACCTTTCGTTTTGAGTGCTCTCCCTTTGGAAGTGTTGCCACAGGGGTTGCTTATCCGCTGCTTGGGTCTCTTAGGTTGGAGTCTGGTACCCGATGACACTGATATGTGTCTCTTCTGTTCCCAGGGAGCGCTGGACTGGGGCCCAGATCTGCATTTCAGTGGCTCTCTAAACCGTTTAAGGCTTGGGCGAAGGTAAATCCTCTTAAAATTGCAGGCCAAACATCATTCACTTTGTGTTATCTATATAAGCTCATTTTTTTTTATTAGCTGGTAGCACAATTCCTCTAGTTCTCAGGTTTACACTTTCAGTCGGTCATGTATGTGTTGGCTGGCTGAGAGCAGCTCCTATCCGCCTGAGCCAATTCCCGGTGGAGTCAATGGGTTCTGAGCCAGGCCAGCTGCCCTTGGCTGTGAACTGTATAATAAATATTTCTCTTAAACACAGAGCATCTTGACTATTCCAAGAATGTCTCAAAAGCCGATCTAGGCTATGTCAGCTCTTCTTCATATGCAAAGGGGGAAAATCCTTTCAGAACTGAGGCATGGGAAGTATGTAACGTTGAGATGTGTCATTGTCTAAACTTTGGGCAGAGTGGGATGTTAGGGAAGGTTTCCAGGGAACAAGAAAAACTTTCACAAACTTATTGGCTGACATCCATGGCAAATGTCATTCCAGATATGGCACAGAATTAAGCAGCTCTATAGCAAAGTAAAACCACATCCAAAAATAAAGATCATAACACTTATATTTTAATGCTAAACGGTAAAAATTCAAGTGCTGTAAAAGTCAGTGAGACTGGGGAAGAGACTAATGATCCTTGGTAGTATTTAAATGAGTAATTTTCTGTGATTCTGGTTAAAAACAAGTTAAGTGTTTAGATGCATTTAAGTGTGTGAATTTTTTCCCAGCTTTAGGGGGGACTAATCTTTAAGTTACACATACAATGTGCTTTGCTAAACCGTGGAGAAATTTCTCTCACCTGGCCAGTGATGGGTCATGCTGTGATGAGAACACAGTGTCTCTGGCTTAAAGTGTCTGTTTTAAATCTAATACATAGATAAACAAAGAAAAAAGCTACCTTTCAAAGAAGTCTACCTAGGACTCCAAAAATCCTCATTCAGGCTACATAAAATTATAAAAGTAAATAAGTATTCAATATCTCTGATAGCTAAAGCTCTGCTGAACTAGAACCAAATACTTAAATACAAAATTGGTCCTGCTCCATGCAAGACATTGTCCTCTACTGATTCTCCTCTTATATGTCCATTTGCTCCTTTCTCAGCTCTCTTTGCATCCCTCTCTGGGGCATCATTGGCCTTGATCCCCAGGTCCAGTATTCTCTCAGTGCTGACAACTCTCTGAATTACTGGATTCCTTGGGTGGCAAGCACCCGTAGGGAGGTGTCTCCGTGGAGCCTGCTGTCTAAGCACCTACTGCAGTCAGTGGAGCTCTAGTCAATGCAATCCATTGACTCTCAGGAATATTTGAGCTCATCCTAAAGTACTGGCCTACCCTTGGCCAGCTGACTTGCCTTCTGGGCTCCAGCGGTCAGACTGACACTGCCTGTAACGGGGCCCTACACACCAGCCACCCTCGCAGACACCTCGACTTCTGTGTCCTGAGCAGAAGCTGAACCCTACCTTTGCTGTCCAGACTAAAACCCTGGCACATCTTTGTGAGTGCCCAGCCATTGGTTTTGGTTCAGTTTTTAATCTCTCCTCCTGATGTTTCCTTCTTTCTACATCCTTTCCTAATGATGGCAGGTGATAACCCTATTCTGCCTGTCACTCAGGCTCCCAAGCTGGCCAGCATATTAGCTGAGATTTAGCCGAACTGTGATTACTGAAATCTCAGTGCTTCTTGATTGCTGACTTCTCTAACAGCCAAACCTTCCTAGCAATGCACGCAGGTAAATCTCTCCTCCAGACACCCAGTGTTTCACACCTAGATCCTTGAGGGTTCCTTTCCGTTGCCCTTGAGAAATTCAATCCTACCCTGCTCCTACCCACGGGCTATCAAAGGTCACTCTCTAGCCTGGATTGCCTCTCACCTTTCTTCTTCCACACTGACAGCTTTTTCTCAAATACACTGAACATCAGCTTCTTGCTTTGGCTCTCAGGGTGCAGCTTGGCTGGTTCCTTACCTTCTGCATCAGCTTTCGTTGCCTGTCAAGGCGGTTACTCCCTGCCTGGGTGCCATCATCCCCTTGTTAAAATTTCCAACAAGCACCCTTATATTTTCTTCCATCAGGCCCTCGGGCTTGGGAGAGACATTTTGCAAACAGCCGCAAAGCTACATCATTACCTGCCTTCAGAGCTCTTATTTAAATTCTCCTTTGCCATAAGGCTTAAGAAAAAAACCACCTTTGACGTTACACAGACTACAAGAGTATATTATACTAAATAATATATTTGTTCGTGATTTTCCATATTTCCTTTATATTTTTTCTTACACTTTGATTATAAGCTCTTTGGGGTAAGAATTGCATTCAGGGTTTCTTATTAGGACTCCAAGAACTGCGAAGACATAAATACATCATAAAGATAAATATGGAGGGTACTAACTCTTTTTCATTAAAAAGAAGGACATGCTTAAATTTCCTATTGGTCCAATGTTGTGAACTCCATTAGGATCTGTGAGTGTTGACATCAGTTTGCCTAATTCATTGCCATTTTTTCTAAGGTAATAAGGCTTGCTGTTAGTTTTGAGAGACGTGAGAGCACTTCATTTCAGTCAGCAGTAGAAAACGCCAGCTGCTTCTTCAATGCTGCATTTTTTGGAGAAGCCACTGGAGGGACACCTCCACTACAAAACTAAAACCAGCCACAACCTGCTCCAGCGCTTCCAGCCTCATCCGCTCCTGCTCCCTCTCTGGTGGAAGACTCCAATCACGGGTGTTATTTTGCTGGTTACAAACTATTTCTGTTTTAAAATCAAAGCTCGAACATGACCTAAAGTTATTAGTTCTATAGACAAAGGAGGAAAAGAAAGAAAGAAAGGAAAAAATGCTCATGTCACTTTGGACCAGCGTTAAAGCTCAAAACTTAATGAGGGGATGTCAGAAGGCCTGCTCCTGCGAAGCCCAACTTGCAAAGTGCCCTGTGCTGAAGTGAGGCCGGCTCACACAAGCAAAGCCTGCAAGACCGGGCCAGGAACAGCCGTAGCACAAGTCTGCAGCCACCGGACACATTTAGGCAACCAAGTCATCCCTGATGGCCAGGCTGTTTCTCTTGCTGCTGAGGGTTTTCAGGAGTGATGGCCGTAGCAAAGCTGAAATCATCTCATACCGGGTCCCTGGGAGCTGCAGAATTTCCCCTTTCCACATCAAGTCTACTCCTGTTACTACAAGCTGACTCTTGTCAAATCACAATTTTTCTAAGCTAAATAAACTAATATGTATGGGCATCAACTACTTTTCTGTAAAAAATAATAGTCACCGAGAAAGTGGCAATCTGGGGAAGACATGCCAAATGTGTCTAAAACATACCTCTGTGCAAATACGATTCTATTTTTGTCTGAAACAGAAGGCAGGAAACATTTATGTTCCTGAGTATCTAAATTTATCTTGAAAAGAATATTTATTAAAGTCACCATAGAAACAGAAATTTAGAAGTATTAGAATTATTCCAGTTGTTACAATTACTATTTCCTCCACAGCATGATCTGTTATACAGCAAATAATGAACAGCTCAAGATCTGTTATAATCTTATTCTAGAGATTTTTGCTCTTTGATGGAAAAACCCCCAACTTTTGTGGCATGTAAAACTATCCTTTCATATCCCTGCTTTAATTTACTGAACAGAAAGAGAAAAAAACCTGGAATATTTACCTGGAAGATGCAAGGAAAAAGTCTGAACTTGCAGTGCATAATTTTAGGGCAGTAACCAGGAGCGTTTGTCAGATTTAAAAACGCTTTTTTATTTGCTGATTAATAAGCAAGCTCCATGGCTAACTGTACACAGTTACCGAAGAGTCTGCTCTGCCCGGTGGTCCAGTGGTCTCTCCAAATCATGTCAACAGTTGTCACAGCTACTGCTTACAAAGCCATTTTAAAAACGAACTCATCACTGATTTGCAGGAGACCATTTTTGTAGCGTGACTTCTTTAACCACAGCATCCCCCGGTTGACCCAGCGATGAGCTGCAGCCCACGCTCTCTCCTTGCCTGGGAGAGTTCCCTCTGGTTTATGAAGGGGATTCCAATTCCTACCGGATTGCCTCGCATTGACCACTGCCGTGCAGATGTGCTCGATATGGGAACTATTTTGGTTAGCAAGCTTTTTATAAACAAGCATTCTACAAATACCAAACTGAAATAACTGTTTTTGTGTGCTAAAAACCGACTTTTACCATGAAAAATGTCCTGCAAAGAACTAAACAGTCTGTGCTCCTACCCTTACTTGGTGCAGCCTTTCACGCTAGCTCCTTAGTGCAGCAGCTACTCCAGATTAACAATAAGAGTTTCATCGTTTACGATACAGTTGATATGAACGTGCTATCATGAAAGCTTCACCTTTTCTTATTGGATGCATTGTCTAAAAGCGACAGTGTAATCCTGTATGCACAGGTTGTATTTATCACATCTGGCTTAGGGAGAGACAGAATTAATTAGGAAGTGTCTCAAATGTCATATCATTAAATGAAATTGTAAAAAGGTAAATTGTAGTCTTCAGTGAGCAGATATCTCACAAAACGATCCTTGAAACAAATTGTAATCGCTGTAAAATATTAATTTCTTCTTTACAATGGCTTATAGGGACAATGTATATGGTTCCACATAAACACTAAAACTTTCTAATTTGATGTGAAGGTCAGCATAGAGGTCATGATGAAAAATTTCTTTTAATGTCTGCGGAATGACTAAACACTGAACAAATATTTAATTTGCATTTTACATTACTATTGAATAGACTTTTCTTCTTCAAAAAATCCTCCTAGAGTTCATTTCAGTTCTTTTCTTGTCAAAAATTTATAGAAATAAAGTGGAAAAAACAAGGTAAACACAACAAGCAGCTAACATTTAATAAATTCTTCCCTTTTTACTATTTTAATTCCAAAAAAGGTACTGTAATAGTGAAAAAAAGGAAAATGCAGCATATTTTTCACTCGTTCCATCCTAAAGTGTCAACTTTTCTAGCCTGAAATCAATATTTAGACTCAGTAGTAGAAATGCATTTTAGTTGGAGAAACTCTTGTAATATGCTTTCAAAGTCATGAATGTGAGGTCTGTTAGTTTAATGCACTATTTGATTCCAGGGACTCGCAGGAGATTTCTGTATCAGGATGCTGTCAGCCGCATTACAAAAGGTAACAAATTAAGACAGAAAGCAGCATGTGGGAGATAGCATATTTTTTTCCTCCCTTCTCCCTCTTTCCTCCCCAAATCAATCTGTTTAGGCTGACCCAATTCTAGCTGTAGTGTCAAGGCAACACATTATTAAAAGGGATGCTTTGAAGGGGCTCCCCTCCAATTGCCAGGGTGTTTTGTAAGCCATTTTGGGGATGTATGAACCCTGGTAGCTTACTGACTTTGCAGTACTGACACAATGCAGAACATGCCAGCGTGCACGTGCAAAGACAGGCGAGTAAACAAGCCCTTCTCACTGCAAGAGCTAGTGTTACTGAGCTGCAGTGGGGAGGAAAGTCACATTAAAAACAAGTACACACTTTCCTCCCACTGCTTCTAGTGTACGGAGGACGTACCAGATCCAGAGGCAAAGGACATGAGTGGATAGTAGCAGAGGCAGTTAGTATGTCAGCACAGTGTTGAGGTTGTATTATATTAACGTTAAACATAGCTTCTATAACGCAGTGGTCCCAAACACGCCAGAATTTATTTAAAGGGTTTGTTTCTTTTTAAGATCCCCCCCCCTCCCAAATCTGCAGCTTTTCTGTGGGCACCCAGCTACCTGGCCTCGCTCTGTTAAAATCTGTGGGTCTTACACTTCCCGCACTGATAACTGATAGGAGGGGCCTGGGGTTGGCCACCCTCTCAGGGACCCTTCCCTGGGATTTCTCCTCAGTTGCGTGGTCATAGAGATGGTCTCTACCCCCTCTCCTCTGCAGAACAGGTTGGAGAACCCACTCCTAAACTTAGCGAGTGCTTGGAAGCGAAGCCACCTGTGTGGAAAGCCTCCAACATTTTTCCCCTATAAAACATTTTTGACAACCCCATCGCTCCCACAGTCCCAGTGGACTTTGGAAGAAGGGAGTTTTCAGCAGAAAAGTGAACATACATTCTTGTGCTGCTGTCTCTCTTTGTCTCCTTTGCACAGTGCTGGAGAGTGGGGCTAGGGTCTGCCCCATCTGCTTTCCCGTCCTACATTCACTGAGAGAGAAGCGATCGTGGCTTGGAGGGCAGATGAGCCTCTGCACTTGGTACGTCACTCCCTGGGACTGTACTAGAGATGGGAAGGGACACAAGGGGCCAGCGTACTGTAGGTCGCTCTGAACTGATGCTCAGGCACCAGCACTTGTAGATATGAAGCTGAATAGCTTTGAAATTCAGGTTTCAATGCTGCCCTTGTGACTCACCTTTGTTGGACTGCGTCAGCACATATTCGTACCCACAGGCATATGTACGGTAGCTTCACCTAAGGTATGAGATGATACTCACTATGTTCATAACCTGCTGTAACGGAGAAATTGTTTCCACCTAGAACTTAGCAATTCTCTACTACGCCGTCAGACTTGCAGTGCTCAGTGAAACTGGCAGTATATGCCAGTAAAAATGTCTGTGTGCTTAAAGGAATCCAAAAGGGACTGACCATCAGCCTCTAATCTTCCACCAATCTTGCTGAATTACTTTCATTCAATCTTCCTTTGTGTTCTTACCTGATACCACACTTATCCCTTCATGCACGTTCCTCCTTTTGAAAGTGCAAGCCCTAGTCATCTGTTAAGAAGGTACAGTGAATGTTACATGAGTGTATTCTTGGATTTTTTTTTTCTTTGTGAACGGTTAAAATTGCTTCTTGAGGACATGAATGCCTTTTCTGGCTGTCTCCGCTCCTCTGTCTTCGTCTTTGATGCTGAGGACATTTGAGAAGTACTGGTCATGTTGCACGGGAGCATGGGATCTAGGAAGCTTAACGCACGAATCACAGACGTTCTGTTTTATTCATAAAGAAGAAATAATTGGGGATTTTGTTTTATCTTAAACTAATCTTTTGATTAACAGGCTGATGCTGGGCATTTTTTTTAAAAGGATTTTTTTTTTTTTGAGACAGCAGGGAATAATAAAAAGGTCTGTCTGCTTTTTGTTTCATATTATACAATGATTAGCCTGAAAGAGATATCAATTATATTTGTATGAGAACATTTTTCCTCACTCTTTTTAGCCCTTTGTGTTGCACTGATTAAGGGAAATTGATCTTTGCTGCCATATGAAAATGGGAAAACAAACATGAGCTCAGTGATTGTATAAGATGTGCTCGAGGGCCATAATTTGAGCAAGAGGAACGCTTTGTGGATTAGTCAGACCATGCAGACAAGTCTATCAAATGTACAACGTGTCATATCCAGATTTCTGTTTAGTGGACCTTTCTGTCCCAGCCTCCACATTTATCATTGTCTCCCTGACAGGAGCTCTGCCCTGTTATCCTGACTTGTATGTCATTTATCAGTGTTAAGTACAACAAAAGAGTATCTTTTTAAACCCCCTTTACCCTTTCACATGCTTCTACCCTTGAATAATGATATCTGCCTCTGCAGCCACAAATATTCCATTTCATCCTTTCCTTTGTATTATGTTAGTTGCTCAATAAATGGTTAAAATGGCATTAGTGCACTTTAAAATGAAAATTATTATATCATTGTTGAAGTCGTGTAAGAGAAGAGATAAAAGCATTTGGGTGCTTTTGCCCCCTTTTTAGGCCTGTCAAGTCAAAAGAATTTTGTATAAAAAAAGCCCATCCATAAAGTCAAAACACAGCAATGCCAACTCAGCCCAAATCACACAGCCCCAAGCCCAAATCTGAATTTTCAGCCATGGGTATAAATCACTGACTCCAAAGCAAAAAGACTGACTTATAACATAAACAAAGAAATTAAAAAAGCATTAATGGTCTTTGAACATTCTTCCACATATGACTATTCCATTTATTTTACTCAAGAACAAAGGGGGAGGTGGGAGAAATGGGCCACAGGAATCTTAAAAAGGTTACACAAAAAAGTGAAAACAGTTGCTGGAAAAGATGTTTCCAAGCAGCATTTCATGGCCATGTCTGCTGCCATGTTTTATAACAATGGACTGGTCTTTACAGAAAGTTGGTAACATGCTGGAAATCATAAGCTTCACAGAATTTATGTCTAGCTACTGCCTTGCAAGACATTTTATAGAGATGTGTTAGCAACTCTGTATAACAGACACTCAGGTTATTAATTATAGCTTGGAGTTTCAATTTATAATCAATAAAAACCCCAAGCCAATTACCAGTTTGAAACTTTGCTTCTCATTCTCTCATGTGTACATACACATAAATCATCCGGTTCTCACACCCCTCCTTACACCTCCAGCTCCGTTTTCCAGACCTATTTCCCCACTCTTTTTCTGAAAGACAAAACACCTTGTCCTTCATGTTTTGCCCAGCCTCCTCATGCTCCTGGCTCTCTTGAGCAGCACTACACTGGTCGGACATGGTCTCTTGCACTCCTCATCACTATGCTGTATCCCTTTAGGCATCACTTAAAGGATGCTGAGACCCCCTCACTACTCCAGATTTGGGTCCTGAGAGAGTCATCAAGATTGCTTACATTTGTGTAACATCTGCCAAAGCCCCTCCAACAAAGATGGGTAAAGTGGCTGTAGCGTGAAAGATCCTGATGCTGAAGGGATGCCCAGGGAGGGGTTATTGGATGAAAACCAATAACCAGCTCAGGTTTGGTTCAGCTCCTGAAGCTGTACAGGAAGTACAACACCAGGAATACGAGTAGAAGTGGAAACGGGGGAGTCATTTGGAAGGCAGGGTGTCTCCAGGAGCTCTTGATTCCCAGGTCTGGCAGCTGAAAAGGCTCTTGGGGAGTCTAGGTGTTGGAGGTTGGTTGCCATCCCTGAGTAGATTTGCCTTTTATATTTGTTTCCTTGTGACCATTTGCTTTCAATGTGGCCATATATCTTACTAATTGCCTCCTCTCTTGTTTTGCCATTGAGTTTACTTGATCCCTTCTGTACACTGGTCTTAAATACACTTAGCTGAAAATTGCTAGATTTTTACTGAGTAGAGGAATCAGGTTCTGGACCAGGTTTCCAGTAGAGGGGAAAAAAAAACCCTAATAGGTTTACAAAAAGGACCATATAATGGTGCTTGCAGCACTTATGTGCTGGCGTGCCAGATTCTGGGGTGTCTGAGACTTCCCTGGAGGTAGGGCATTGTCTGCTTCTGGTTGATGAGTTGCTATCACAGACTAGAGATCTAGGAATAAGTCTCTCAGAGAAGCTGCCACCTGGCAGTATACATTTTTCAGCTGGCAAGCAAGTCACAACCTCTGACTTCCCCAGGAGCATCTCTGTAGGGCCACGAAGCGGTCTGAACACCCTTTCTCTGGCTGCTCTGCGAAGATACCACCAAAAGATCCATCCCTGTGTGACCACTATAGCGTATGCAATGCTTCAGATGAGCTGCTACCCAGACAAAGCCTTACTGAAAGACACTATGGCAGCAGTTTTCCCCAAATGGGATGCACTGACCTAACAGCCACTTCCCAGTAGAAGAAGGTTCTACTCCTTTCCCCTTCCCCCATCTCTGCTCCCTGCTACACACTCTTGTCATTTACCACGTGGCAGGTCTGGGTCTCTCTGGATCCTGCTGCAAATGGATGCAGCTCATTAACTCAGCAAAAAACTTTCTTCTTCCTTGGTTACCAAAAATTACAGAAGACAGGACTGACAGGCAGCAGAAGACCACGAGAAGGGTCTGAGGAAACCAGAGATGGTGCACAGGAGATAGTGGGAGCATGCCGTAGGGAAAGGGCACAAGACTCATGTCTCCATTTTTAAGGCAGTAGCAAGCCATTAGATCAGCCCACGAGATCATGATACTTAGCTTAATACATCCTTAGCTCTCCTAGAAATATTGCTCCTGGTATAACTGAAGACAACCTTCTCACAAGTGCCCCAGGCTGGTGGCTCCCAGCTGCCCTACAATCAACTCATGGCCTTTCAGTCATTTCCCAATGATAAGCTCCCATCTTATAGGAGGTGTCTTGGGTGTTAGTTCCGGATGTATCAGTATTTTGCACCGTGAATGTATTTCACCCTGTTTCCATTATTTCAGTCCAAAGTGCCACGCAATTCCTTCTGTACAACATACCAGTTCTCTGTTTGGGAACACCTCCCAGCTTTGTGCCACCAACACACATCATCAATAAGCTCCTGACATTTGTGCCAATTTAGCATTCACATTTAGGCTACATTTTCAACAAACCACATGCTACTTCATATACCCCGACGGAGGATGACTTAACCCCAAGTCGTCACTTAGTACAGCATCTGATGCTAAACACCCTGCTGGCAAGACTGTTGTAACTCCCGCTGAAATCAAAAGGGGTCTTTGCACTGATGTTAGCGTGCCAGGCCACCACACCGAATAGGCTGAAAAGTTTAAGATCTGTAAGTCTAAGTTGTGAAGAAAATGGTTTGAATATGCCAGTGGTTTTTTAGGGTAAATTTTGTAGCTTTATATTGATCAATACAGTGGGAAAAAAATGACCGTGTGTTTAAACAAAATTACAGTGAATTGCTCAAAGGCAAAACAAAATTCTCTGCTCAGCTGTTTGGCTCACATTCATCTCCCTTTACTCCTATAGAAGTGACATTTTAATTAACTGTGTCAGGTGGATGTGTAACATCTCTGCTGAAAAGCCTGTAGCTGCTCAGCTGTGTGTCATAGTTTCTATACCGCTAACATCTACAAGAGGTCACGCTTTTGTGGCAGGAGGATCCAAATTCTGAACAAATACTTTATAATACATAATCTGTCTAAGCTTTTCTTCTACTTGCACAAATCTATGGAAAGTAGTGATTTCCTTGGATTATTTAAATACACATTTTTTTTTCTATAAGCAAGCAAAAAAATTCTATAGCAGGATCAAAAATCAGTTCTTTGTGGGTAATAAACAGTTTTGCATGGGTCTGGCAGGCTAAATGGCAGTGATTTTGTTCCTCGAGCGAGTGCTTTTAGCTATGAATACCTAAGTGTGCAAATGTAAACCGCTGCTTCTGCAAATACATGTGCAGCTCTGAGGTTCACTTTCTGTGGCTGTTAAAGGACACAGGATTCAATCACATGAATATTCAAAGAAAGTGAACACAAAAGCAGCACAAGTGTGGTTGAAGCAAACAGATTTAAAAATGTAAGCCCAGAATCATGGCTTCCCCTGCCCTGCCAGTGCGAGTGCCTTAAACTTTGAGAGCTTTGTACTATTGGCCGGAATCTGAATTTTTCAGCTAAATATAATGCGATACAAACCATGAGACTCCACAGAGTCTTATGAGGAATGTATCGGTTGTGTCACAAAGTCTGATTTGGATCTGAAGCTTTCCTAGTCAACTGTCAGCTTAGACCTAGATGGGAACGCTGTGGCGTGGGAAATATTTCTGCTGGGATGACAAGGAGATGGTCAAAGAAGAGGAACACTAGCTTTAGGAGAGTCCCTTGTCAAACCAGGAATGAGGGTGAGCAAGCAGGAAAATAATGTGTGAAATTCTGTGAAAGGTGGGGGATGAAGGTGAGCAATACTTTTATTTTTTTCAAAACAACAATGCATGTTGGGGTTTAAATTGCAAGTGTGTGATTTTAACATCAGTGAGCGGGAGGCAGAAACAAAAGAGGAATGGAAATCTATATATACGCTTATATATGTACTTGAACATATATTCTCAATCTGTCACCTTAAGACATGCCCACTTAGCTGCAGCTGTGAGTGGGAACCTCTGAAAGAATCACTGAAGCAGGAGTGGGCATACAAATATAATTAAACTCCAGGAGGCTGGAGTGCTGTATTTTGCTATTCAGGAACTTTCCTGATGCATTTTAATTTTACCGATAAAGAAATCACGCACAGATGCAATCTACAGGGAAAGAACGTTGGAGGTCATAAATGAAACCAGTTAAAATTAAAGAGAGGCAATTCAGACCTTTGGAAAAGCTAATGGCATTTCTCCAAGTGCATCATGAGCATACGATCAGTGGGAGCTCACCGCACAACAGCAATTTGAGTAAATGGCATCTCCCCCAGTGATAATGGGGAAACTGAGGCATGTAGGTGATTTGGGCTCTGATTCTGCAATGCACTTAAAATATATGCTTCAAACATGGACTGTCCTCACTGAAGACAAACACTGCTTTCCTGAACTTAGTAAGTGTAAGTATTTAAAACACGCGTAGACGAGGCGCTTAGGGACATGGTTTAGTGGGCATGGTGGTGTTGGGTTGACGGTTGGACTCAATGATCTTAGAGGTCTTTTCCAACCTTAATGATTCTATGATTCTATGTTTGTTTCAAATCCCTCCTCCTTAAAACAGGGATAATATGATGGCTATGCTTGGAATTATTCTATGGTTAGAAGTATGCGTACGTTTACTTTGCTGAGACAAAAGCTACGCTTATTGCTGAAGACCACAACAGGAGATGGTCAGAGATGGGCTTGGGATAGGAGTACTGTTGAGAATATCAGGCACAACTATCACTAGTTTGATGGAAGTGAGGAAGAGCAAGGACTGAGGCTGGTAGGTGATGGACAAGATACGAAGGTATCTAGGAAGCCTCAGAGAGAGGCACCGTTGAATCCGTGTTGCTGTTTCAATGGAAATTAAATGTAGCACACTTGCTTACCATGCAGAATACGCAGTAACAAGCTTGGGGCTTCCTAGATACCCTTATACTACATCAACATAAGCAAGGGATACTGGGGAAAGGCTCATTTTCTCCCCTTATTCACTTTGCAAGTTGGGCAAGACATAGCGGGGCAGAAATCGGCCCATTTCTTTTCAGTATATTATTTTCTAATGCTCTTCTTAAAAACTAAGGCAGAGCTGCAGTGATTAGTGCAAGCTCTATGGTCAGAATCTTCATTTCTTCATACCACCTTCATTTCTGCCACACAGCAACTTGCTTCTTCAATAGCTTCAATGGAATATGGATTATATCGATTTAGCTAGTAGGAAGGGTTTGGGTAATGTAGTCATTCTATTAGGTCTTGATGCCTGTTCTAGCAGCTTAACAGCTGACAACAGACACTCAATAATCAAATCTAAATTAATTTTCAACAAAATTAAATACTACCTTTCATTACACTATCTTATTGGCACTATGTCAATTGCTGTTTTACTGATATTCCTCCAGAAAAGTGAGATCTGATAAAAATTTGCATTTCAGTTTACATTATTTATCAGAATTTTAATTTTAGTATGCTGTGGCTGATGTCATAAATGTCTCATAAAGATAATAACGGCAACTCTATGCACTCTTGCATTAAGACCTACCAAAACTCTAGCACACAAGGTCACTTGCTCTCTGTGTGGTTCCAACACAGAATAACTCTTTCTCTGTTCCACTCAGTGTCAGCACCTCATGCCTCTTCTGGAAATGCCACCAAATGACTTGGAGATGGTATAAACACATCACTGAAATCAATTTACTTAAAAGGATTGTGAACCTTGATATATGGGGAGATTTGCTTTGATGACTTATGGAAAATTGCTGGAAAGGCCAGTACTGCCCGGCTGCTTTTCCATTTTTCTTCAACGAGAGGATTTGGTGAAAAAGCAGAATTTGAGTAGGTTTCGTCTCCCCTAACTTGAGTCATTTAGGAAGCAGGCACATAGTCTACACCAGCCACGTGGGGTCCCTCTACATTCAGTGGAGAGACACCTTCATCCCTCTTACTGTGGGCTCTGAGAGCTTATGCTGAGGGGCCACTGTGATTTTGGACAGTCCCTCCTCAGGAAGACTTACTTTTCCTTGGCTGTAGTTTGCCAAAAATGTTGCCTTAAAAAAAACCACAAACCTGCCAAAAAGATTCGCTTTAAGTGTTTTTTTCACAAAAACCTGTGTTCTTTGAAAATTTTCTGATCTTTCACTTTGAACAGTATCCAAACACTGAAATAAAACCTAAACAATGTCTTACTGCTAATTTTCTTTTTCCATATTCCAATGCTCCCTGCTTTCTCTCCATTTTTCTCTGTATTTTCCTTTGCTTTTCCAACAGAGGGAAACCAGAACAGAAAATACAGAGAGAGAGGAAGAATAAGCCTATCTAACTACACTGTTAAAGGCTCTCTGAGCACACAGCCAGGGACCCACTCAGGACTCCCAGGGCAAGTGTGGCTTCACCATAGGATATTCTCCGCGGAGTTGTATGGGGTTAGGTGAGCAGGATTACCTCTCCACTTTCTACTCAGGCATTAACCCCCAGCAATCTGCTCTTCATACTCCTGGGGTTCTCTGAGTTGAAGGGATACGAGAGAATTTACCGTAATGGCTCATTTCGGCCTGATCTGGGCCCTGGTAGCAGATACTGCGTTCCTTTCATCAACCTGGTGACTCAAAGCAGGCAGGATGCTTCCAGTCAGACAGAGCAGCCTGGTTGATTATTCTGCAAATATTTTGCTTTTTCAAATTTGCTTACATATCAAAATATGGGTTTAGCTGATAAAAGCCAACAGCTCCATCAGAGTCCATTACAATCTATCAGGCAAATACTCAGTATCCCAAATTAGTCCATGGACTACAATACATTCAAGTGATCTTTATAATCTCTCTTCTAAAAAAATATCCACCGTCATAAGAATTACCTAAACATGGATTTACCAGGCAGATAGCTTGCAATGTAAATGATTTGTGTTTGGATAGGTAGAATGCATATCAAAATGCATGCTCAAATCAGCTGTTACGGTCTATTAGATAAATATTATCTTGGTTCAGGATTGTGGTAGTTTTCTATATGCACAGTTTCCTGATAAGCCATATGGACTCTCAGATAAAATTGTGTCTTCAGATTTAGAAAGTGATATGGCTGAATAGTTGTAATGAGTATGAGTAAGCTCCTGTTAACCAATTAATCAGAATGTGTCACCGAATGCCCCCTCCCCTTTTTGTGTTAGTATGTGCTGTAACATATACCCAGCAAACATGCCTTGCTCAGCGGTATTTTGACAAAAAACACATGCCAAGGGCACGGCAACCAATCCTTGTACAACAGTTGTGGTTGTATTTGTATCTCTACACTACTGTGATTCCAGTCATCTTTCTGATTATTTTCCATCTTGTTCACACAAATGCATATATACTTACAACCATGGTTCACCAATATTAACAGAAAGAACTTCACTGATTTCAAAGGCATGGATTTCAGTCACGCATTGCCTTTTCTCACTTAGTAGTAACGTACTCAACACATTTTTCAATCGTCAGTGGCAAAAACTCAGTGGATTTACATTTCGTCTACATGGAATGTGAGCTCCAGGGATCCCTGCGTAACTTGTAAAGACTTCACACGAACTGACCAAGGCTGGGACACAAACCAAGAGGAGAACCATCAGCTGAAGCCAGGTCCTAGCTTTCTAGGTGACACACCAAGCAACCTCTCCATCCTTAATAAATACAGGGATTTGTCCAGTGCATTTGTACACCACATTGATGTGAGAAATTAGGTGGTGAATTCCACTTTGTTTAAAGTGACTGTATCTTAGAGCTGACTATTTTTTTCCTTCTTTGTACACCTTGCAAAAGATGTCTCTTGCTACTACCTAAACAACTGCTACCTGAAGAGGACAAAAAAAAGACATTATTTCTGGACAAATCAAATTTTGTCCAGCTTCTCCTCGTGGTTAAAGGAGTAGATTTTCTCCTGAAGAGCAACACAAAGATGTACCTACACAGCATGGTTCAGCATTATGCAGAGATAACCAAGGTACCTTAGGGTACCACAGGCCTTATAAATGACCCCTGGGGTGCTTTCCCATAACTCACTCAGAATGGGCAGCATATCAATGCATAAGGATCTTGTAAAAAGTTTTTTGAAAAAAAAATTTTCTCCCAGCAGAAAAAGTGCCACATGGCTGCTGGGTAGAATGCTCCCAGATAGCTGGGGAGGGCGAGTCTCACTTTGGGAAAGGGATGGTCCAGATACAGGCAAGGCCACGACTGCCATTTCATTATTCCTCACAAATGGGTTAAGCAGCTTTATTTTAGACTGTTGCTTATTTTACCTCCAGACCTTAGAAGCTAAGGCAACAGATGGCATATTAAGAAAGTAATTTTAGCAGGTGAGGAATGTAACTTCATTTGGTCCTCTGTTCCATCACTTTCTTGTTATCTTAATATTATTTAAAAGTAGCTCTGCTTTGAATGGCTAAATTTGTCCTCTGAAGCACACTGCTGAAATATAAACATCATACAACTTTGATTTCCTATGAATAGAGAACACATGCTGTTACTGAAAAGAACATACAGGATTGCCACGCTTTTAGAAATCAAATGTTAATTATGAGTTGGGATTGGAGGACACAATAAGCTTTTGCCCATTCATTGTGGCCAAAGATAATTTCCAAGCCTCTATAAAAATCGTACTTTGCAGGTCTGTTTGGATTCTTGTATTTTATCAGGAGAGCAGTATTTCCAGCTGCTAGTCCTTGCAGAGGAAGCTGTGGCCGCAGGCATTGTCTAATGCTGTTGCCTGCCTTTGCGAAGAGGACATCAGCACCTTGCCTGTGCTCATGTTCACAGCCGTCCTCCATGAATCAGTGTTAAGATGTTCAGCTTTAAACAGCTCTGCCGTGTTGTAAATGTGCTGTTGATGCTTTTATAGGCCAAATTACACAATGTTTTTTTTTTTTCTTCCATGAAAACATACCTCTTTCCATGTATATTAGTCTGTACATCAAGCTTGGACTGTGAAAATAATGCAGTCATGAGCCTGAAGCATCAAGAGGTGTCAAAATAAAACCAACCGCAAACAGTTGCTTTACCCCCCAAAAAATTTGACCAGAGGCAAGCGAAGATGAGGCCTGGTTTTCAGCAGCGACTGGATCCGCTGAAACTTACCAAAGTTGCACACTTAGTAGAAGTTTTCGCTTCCCTTTGCTTTTCCAGCTCTAATATTTTATGCAGCTTATTTTAAATAATTTAAAAAAAATGGGAAAGAGCTGAGCATTGATAATAATGTTTCAAAGTTATCCTAAAAACCACTGTGACTAAAAATGTTGACCTGCAAAACACTAGGTAAGGGCACAGCCTCCCCCATTTCCAACATGTAAGTCATCTGGGAGGAATCCTCTGTGCTGGGCAGAGCATAACTGGCAGGAGACAATGCACGCTTTATTCTTGCTGCCACAATGCAGGTTGTTAGAAGAACTCAGCTCGCTTTATTCAAATAGCCATTTTGGAAACAGGCTACATTTCTGCACCTTGTATTTTCAGTGCACCTCCGGCATTGTCAGACTCTAAAACCAGCAGAACACTCTGCGGCCGGCTATTCTGAAGACAGCTATCCCTTCCATTCTCCAAGAAATGCTGTTCTCATGAGATTTCCAGCACAGCCCATGCTCTGTTCAAAAGGCTTGCATAGGTTTGAATAAACATCTGACCTTCTTGAGGAAGAAAATGTAAACCTCCCCCCCCTCCCACCCCAGCTGTGATTCTTTTGAGGTTCTTTTCTACTATTTGTCTTTATTTATCGAGCAAAGACAATATGTTTGACCCTATATAAGAACAGAAGACTTTCAGACTTAAAGAAGCTTTCAGCTATAATGGAAACAAGTGAAGAAGTTCAAAATTGTGAATAAATATGAAGTTTGTAGGAAGGAAGTTGTCATTTCAAGTCTTTTACACTGTGAAGAATATACAGAACAAATAAAACCCCTCGTGCTTCTAGGTACACACCATCCTCAGCTCAGTGTGACAACTGCTCCTACAATTATATTGTAGGTTTTGTGGAAGAAGTGCAGAACGGTGTGGCTTGATCAGCCAGGATTTGGAAGGTCTTTCATGTTTTTATTTTACTAAAGCATTGCTATTTTCAGCCAATTTTAATGTGTGCCATCAAAACCCAAAAGTAACTTAAATAGATGCGGGTTTTCTTTTTTATTAAATGCATGCCTTTTCATTAAATGCATGCCTTTTTTTGCTGAACATTTCATGTCCTCCTTCAAGTTGTTCTAGGTTCAGCCTCCAAGAGACTAGCGAGGGAAAATCAGGCCATTTAAAAATAAAATAGATTACTTCTGCACAGCTTTCTTTAATCAAAACCATTATAACTGATGGCTCAGAGCCTTGATTACACCTCTTCAGAGGGCACCCCTTGATTTTGCGCGACATCCCTGATTATTTTATTTACTTATTTATTTATTTATTTATTAGCTTTTACTTTCTGCCTTGATTTCTAGGTCACTGAGTTGAGGCTCTTTCTTGCTTTAAATGGACTTGCTTGTTTCTCAGTGGCAGGTTATTTTTCTTACTGGGGCTATGAAGTAAACATGCCCCTTTTTCAGAAGAAGACAAAAATTCCCGTGATCACATATTCCTGGAGTTCTTTCTCTTTTCTCCCCCCCTAGCCCCTGTGGAGAGCAAGATTGGACGAGGAGTCATTCCTCCCGACCTCTCCCGAGCCCCCGCGGAGCTAAGGGCCAAAAGGTCATTTTCTCAGGTTCCCTCTGGAGGGAGAATCCAAAGGTCATTCCCTCCCTCCCCAACTCACCCCAAGTGCATCTAAAAGACATTTAAAACTCCTTTGAAGAGGGAGGGGAGAGACCGAGTCCATGTGCTTTACCTACTGCACCTCAACAGCCAAGAGATGTGAACCAGGGCTGTGCATGAAACGTTTACCTTGACGCTCAAACCTACTCAGGCCTGGCCTCGGGTTCAAGGTTTGGCACTTTGTGAACTTCAGTAGGGATGGGCAGAGATTGCTCACACAGCTGTGGAGTGGGCCTAACCATTTCTGCTTCCTTTTCTATTCCCCAAATCATCCTTCTCCTTCCCACAGTCCCTGGGATCCTCCTCCTCCTCCCAGACCTGGGTTTCACTAGGAATTAACCAGATGACATTAGGGAGTGGTGTCGAACAGCTCTGAACCTCCCAATGTTCCTGGTTCTTGGGAACGGAGCTGCAGGGATCATTTTATGAGTCCCCTTAGAAAACAAACCCAGATAGGCTCACACAGCCTCACCCAGAGCTCCTGCTGCTGGCTGCCCGCTGCTCTCTGTCATCCATGAACCCCGTGGACCGGTTTTGGAATCACTCTGCATTTCCCAAGACAGAAGTAAATAGTCAAGGTTAGCACTTCTACATTTCCTCCTCACTCCTTTCAAGGAAAAAGTCTCTTTTTTTCTTGCTCTCTGAATGACGAAGTAAAAGAGAGAGATTTCTCATCGTTAATTTCTTTGACCTGCCCGAGGAAGGAAGGAAGAGAAGAGCAACAGTTATTTCACAAGGTCCCCTGCAGAAGGGGGGCACCAAGGGTCACTTCCTCTCAATCTGTCCCCTCCGAAGGAGAGCGGTTAGGCTGTGTCAATGCCACGGTCCCTTTTGTGGTGGATAGGCAGCCGGAGGTCATTCCCTGCCCCAGCCCTGCTCTCGCTGTGGACGCACACACTCTCCTGCGCGCTTGCTTTCTCTCGCACACGGGGGGCAGGGGAGATTAGTTCTTTTTTCCTCTCTCTGCTTTGTGCAGAGGGAACTCACAAGTCACTACCTGGGCCCCTTTCAGAAAGAGACAATAACAAAAGGGCAGTTCCTAGGGTTTTTTTTCTGAAGATTTTTCAGGGAGGCTGCTGGGGCATAGTGGAATTAGCTGGGCAAAGCTTTAAAATCCAAATAAACTATAGGTTTTGAGCCACTTGGAGGTTTTGGTGACACTGCCCAGCACCGCTGCAAATCCATGGCAAAATTTCTACTGACCTCTGGGTACACATCAGCCCTAAATTTGGAGAAAACACTAAACTCCTGTGAAGCACTGTGAGAAAGCAAGGATCAAGTGAAATACACTGGAAAATTCAGGTTCTGTGTTATCAAGACAGGAAACAATCAATAAAAACACCTATCCTGCTTGTTGTTTGGGGTTTGAACTGTTGCAGGTGACTCCTTTAGGGCCTGATCTGAATCCTTTAAAATAATGCAAGTGTTCTGGCTGAATGTTATGTGCTTTGGGTCAGGCCACGACCAGGCTTCCATCTTTACATTAGTCTCTGGGAAGATCTTCAAGGAGCTAATGTGGAATTAAGAGTCCTTGTCAAGAGCTACCTTTTCACAGATGATCTTCTGATTCTTTCGAGTCTTGGGGCCAAATTTTGTTGAGAGATAGGGGTTTGCAGTTCCCACTGAAGTCAACGAGCTAGTCTTCGCCACCTCCAAAGCACAGACAAGGGAAATAAGCATTGTGTAGCTGCTCACCTTGAAACAAGTATTTGGCCCTAAGATTAAAGCAGAAAACACACTTTTACATCGTAAAGGCATCCTACAATTTCAGCCTTCACTATTTTAAATGACAGGAACAGCAAGCTGCTCAAAAAAGATGCGCAGGCTTTCTACGTACTCCTAAGACTGGCTGAGTAGAGCAACTAATTCGGCAGCATAAA
This sequence comes from Pygoscelis adeliae, assembly GCF_000699105.1. Taxonomy (NCBI): domain Eukaryota; kingdom Metazoa; phylum Chordata; class Aves; order Sphenisciformes; family Spheniscidae; genus Pygoscelis; species Pygoscelis adeliae. Next base: position 1,567,765 of record NW_008825285.1, on the reverse strand, counting down.
TTAACATGTACCCAGAACCTCCACATGAACTCCTTAGGAAGATTCAAAGCTCCTTTTGACACACTCCAAGACCATTTACAGGAGAACAAATTGTAGTCAAGACTTCTTTCTTTCTTTTCTCCTTCTCCCCACTTCCTCTGCAAAGTCAGAATGTCTCTTAAGGCAGATGTTGACCCCTGGTACTGTGATTGCAGTCTCCACATTTCAGCACGCTGAAATAATTCAGGACTTTCCCATCCAGCTCTTGAGATAACGCATTGTTTCTACAGAAGCAGTAGCACTTAAATGTGGAACAACATAGCTTTTATGCACTAGGTGAAATATACCTCCATGATGCTGTGAGGCTTGGGTGGTAAATGGCTACAAAACGCTTTGAGAGCCCTGTGTAAGCGTGCAATATTGTTGTTCTACAGCACCCCACCACTGTGGAGTTCAGGACTGATGCTGTTCATCAGTGCTTCAGATGACCCCCCCTTACAAATGAGGGATTTAGCCTTTGCAAATAGAAGTGACATTATTCTACATACTGGGTTGCATGTAGGTGGGACGCACTGTAGGTGGACAGCACCGAGCCTGTCTGCCCACACCCAGAGTCATGCAAGGATGCGAGGGGGAACAGGATCCGCTCCCCTGCACAGACTCGCTTGGCTCATTCAAGCGTGAGCTCCTATTCCCACCCGTGCCTGTGGATCTGCGGGTCTGCCTTGGAGTGTTCCACGCTTGAAACCGAGCATACGAGGATTCTTTATTAATTGTGATCATTTCATTATTGCCACGCAGCGCTTCTTGTTAAGAACACCACAGTGAATTTCAGTCATTGTAGTATCCTTTCCTCCCCTCCCTCCCCAAATGCAAAGTACAAATCCACTTAAAAAGCAGAGATCTTTTGACTCCTAACAGAAACTTCTGTCCACATGAGAGGATAAGAAATTCATTAGCTTAAGTGGTGTGATTGTAAGAGCTCATTAGAGAGCACTGCGCCTTTCAGAGTGAGCATGCCTCCAGCCCTGCGTGGAATCTGTCAAAGTTAAAGGTATGGGACAACTTAACCATCTTGGAAGGCAATTTCTTATTTTTAACTATGCGGACCACAGGGTTCATGAAACGATTTTAATGAACAGTCATAGGCCTGACATTCAAACCTTCATTTGTGTCTAATTGCAAGCCAAATATGAAATTGCTAAATTGATCTTTCTTGCCAAGAAAAAAAAAACAAATTTTAATTTACGGTCAGTAATTATGTTTTCAGATTAATTTTGACTAATTGTTGTTGTATTGGGGTTTTTTTTAAGGTAAAATAAACATTCTCATTTCAGGTTTAACTGCTGCAAAATACTGCTGTAAAAATCTTAACATGACTTCTCTTCAAACAAGGGAAAAAATGCCACTTCTAAACAGAAAACATAGTAATTAGTCCTACTAATTTGTTGAAAGAAATGAATGACAAAGCAGAGTTCTCAGCCATTTGTCAGATCAAGAAAGTTAGCGATATGGTTATTTTTTCCTCTGTGGAATCTCAGAAGGCATGGCCTTGACAAAGCAGGTGGTTTGCAATATTTTATAAAATATATGAGGCGAGATTGGAATGTATTTTCCAATCTTCCCCTGGCAGCCTTCACGGCTTTAGTCAATTTATGCATCATCTGTTAAAGTTCAATACGGGGCACTGGGTCCCAAAATGTACTTTGAGGCATCCATAGCAAATCTTCTAATCTCCGCTTTCACTATCTGAGCAACGTATGCATTAGGATGGAATCTGGGATCTGCTTTTAGGTTAAGGGGTGAAACGCTTACTTAGATAACCTACGGTATCTCAGCTTCAAGTGTAATGTTCAGGTTCGGATAAATGATTGCTTTTCATTTTCCCCAAAGATAAACCATGAAAGATACAGTTTTATACTAGGATTTACAGACCTCTGTACCCGCATATACATGGATGTCGAGTATTTCTTTTAAAATGTACGTTAAATACAAATATTGCAAAAGCAAGTATTTCCTTATGCCATTCTGAGAAAAATGATACTATTTTACAAAACATGACGGTTGCAGTAAGCCACCATCGTAAGCCTTTAGTGATCAACGAGCTTTTCTGGCTTCGCTATTCTTATTTAATCTGAACAAAGTTCAATACCTTTCTTCCCCCTCAAAGAAAGGACATTACACATTTTTGTGTGGGTAGCAGTACTATGACTTTACAAGAGTTAACAAAACTTCACAAAAGAATTGCATGCGGGAAGGCCCAACACTTGCTGCACTTTTGTTTCCAAGTACAGCTTCTACTACAGATTTTTGGGTTGTTTTCGCAACTATTCTGTTTCCACACTTCCCGCATTTTTGCTTTGTTCTCCCGTATGTCATTTGAGAACAATGACAGTGCCACACGAGGTAAGCCAAGCTCTTGGCATGGAAGGCAAAGTCACAAAACAGTAATTATTGTTGTAGGGTGCAACTGAGGAAAAAAATCATCTCATTTTTAAGCCGATTCTTTAAAAAGAGATCTCTCATTTACGGAGCGTTACAGCGAGTTGTTGCTGAGCATTTCTGCTTCATGAAGAGCAGTGGAATATAAAATACTGTTTTTCGAATTATGCAGCTATTTGTAGTTAACAATCTTTATTAGGGGGGAAAAAATTACGTAGGTTTTGTGCTCGGCAGGTACAAGGCATTTTTTTCTCAGGAAAGTCCTTCTCGAGGCTCAAGTGTTTTAAAATACATACTCTTGACTGCCAAAAAAAAAAAAAAAAAAAAAATCATTATTCCACTTCCTACTGATCAAAAACCACCGCGTCTTCTGGCGTCAACACACATCGTTACGGCTTGGCTGGACAGACTTTCAAAATTACCTAATTCCCACGAAACAAATTCGGCCGCCTC
>NW_008825285.1:1544700-1564731 GCF_000699105.1 Pygoscelis adeliae | reverse complement strand
CCCCCCGGCGGGTTGGGCGCGGCGCGGCCGAGAGGCCGCCCCGCCGATTGGCTGGGGCGGGCTGCTGTTGCTATGACTGTGTTGCTAGGGCCTCGGCCGTCTCCAGGCCCTGCAGGAAACATGTAATGAATTATGGATGGTTGATTTTCTCAAAGAGGCCTGATCTGTAATGCAGATGAGCTGCAAGGCCCCCCTTTTCTTCTGGGTTCTTAAAAAAAAAAATATTAAAAAAAATAAAGAAAAAAAACCCCTGAGTTTTAAATCAGAATCTGGCATTTGCGTCGTCCCCAGTCACAGCAGTGACTTCTGAATACTGATGTTAATTCTTATGCAAAGACAGGGCCAGAGGTCACTATCTGTTATTTGTTCAGGAAAAGCTGGTAGGATTTTCACTGAACTCTGTGACCCGTTGGGGTATTATTTTTTCCCCCCTCTTTGGTTCAGAGACAAAATAGGATACAAACAGCAGAAGTGGTATTTTCTAACAGTTGGAGAGGAAATTGTCCCCTTGGACCACGATGGAGCTGGAGGAATCCAGCAGTGAGGCCGGCCAGCGCGCTGGCTTTTCTCGCCTCATAAAAGATGTCTTTGCCCAAATATGACCTAAGACCTTCTGTCAGCGTCGTTCGTGTGGTCAGGCCCTCATTAATGGTTTCAATAGCCTTTGGCTGAAGAGGGGTTCCCTGTGACTGCCGCATCTATGACATGCCCACTTCACTCCAGTGCAAAACTGGATGTTGTTATCCACAGATAACTCCCCAGCTGGACCGTCCCCCCCCCATGAACAAAGCCTCTGATGCTTCATACCTGAATAAACAGGTTGCTACAATTCATGTAATTTCCCTAATCTTCATCTATTAAGTACAGTGGATGTTATGCTACAGAAATTATAATATTTTCCTATACCTAATGAATACTGATGTCAGAAGAGACACCTCTCTTGTGCTCATGCAGAGTTTAGTTTTGGGTTTTTTTTCATACTAGTGACAAATTATTTCAATCCTCTCTGTCAAGCCTCTGTGAACAGATGTGAATTGAAAAATTATTAATTTTAGAGAAAATAATGAACCTGATCCTTATTTTGAGTCAGATTTAAGTTTGTGTAATTTTGGCCAGACTCAGCCAAGTGTGGGCATCCTCAGCTGTCCAAATATTGACCGCAGCGGAGGTCTCTTGGTACCTTGAAGGTTCATGACAGATGTGAGGGACGAGGCAGCCCTGTTCCTCCACAAAGCCCTGTTTTTAAGGCAACTGCACACTGAGCGATTTGCTCAGCAAGGAAATGACCGAACAATTAGATGAATTTCTACAGATTTGGTATCATGGAATTTATGCTTTTTACACCTCAACTCTGGTTCATGGCTCTTCCTCAGGGGGAAGTAAATGACTTAACCAAGAGCTCCGAGATGAAGATGAAATATATCCGACCCTCCTGTGATTCAGAGTAGAATGATACCTTATTTCTAGGATTATTAAACAAAATGTTCTGTTGTGTTAAAACCAATGAGCACTGAAAAAAAAAAAAAAGAAAATCTGTGAAACACTGCATACAGGAGTAGAAAACACTTAGGCTCAACTCTGGCCATCAGGCAGTCCCTAAGAGCTTCAGCTGCAATGGCCCTTATCTTTTATTATTTTCTATTATTAAAATGTTTTCTATTGAAGAACATGGTTAAGGCAAAACTGTATTGCCTATCCCACCCATTCCTGACAGAACATTTATCAAATTTCATTAAAAAAAAAATCCAGGCTATAGATGTGTCATTAGAGACCCAATGATGCTTAAAGCTCAGAAATGTCTGAGATGCAGTTTGCTGAAAACACAGTATTAACATTTGTGTATATGGATGTGTTAAATTTGTTTGGTTTTTTATTGTGACAGTGGTTCTGTGCATCTTACATTAAAATGAAAAATATGTTAACAGTTTGTACTTGCAGGAAATGTAGGTTATGTTTTTGTGAACCAAATAATTGTGTTTTAAACTTTTCATTTATTGATCTCTATTTTTTTATATAATACTCTATGCCTAACCCATTGGAAGACAATTATTCCCACACCTATATTAATACAGCGTGCCCTGTGAGATTTGGAATAGTTTAAATAGTCAGCAAAGAGGCAGCAAGTGACTTAAGCACGTATACAATTTAAACAAATACATATTTCCAGTGCTATAAATGGCCTCAGTATCTCTCCATGTTTTCTATTGAGGAGGCACAACAAATTCAACGAGCAGTGGCCTAGCTCTTTCTGTAGCTATGCTGTCAGGTTGTGGAAAAGTCTTACCAGAGCTGGGCATCGTAACGATGTCTGCAGCATAGCTTTTGCCCTCATGCATTGGTCCTAACTTCACTAAAAGAGTGCTTGAACCTGCAGGGCAGAGAGACCTCAACTCCAGCAAGCCTTGCATCTCCCCCTGGACATTTTGCAGGCAGGTCCTCAGGAGGAACCTTGCGGAGTTTACCTGATTAAGATTTTATAATTCCCTTTGCTGTGTTTGTGTGCTGAGGGGTGAAGGAGGGGCTGGAGGCCTTCATGGTATGGACCTAACAACATGACTCAAACAGATACAATATATACTGGACAATAGTTCAAGTGCGAGAAGGTCCGGAGCCATCAACAGGGAGAAAAATGATGCAGGAAGCTTTCACAAAAGCAGCAGCTCTTAAGGAAAGAGCTGAATGAGGAAAGGGAACTTTTTGGTGCATGATGAGTGGGAGGTTGGTGTGTGGCCAGAGTGGAGTGGGAGGCGATCTTCAGAAAGCAGGAGTGGTTATGAGAAAGGAAGGAGAGGAAGTAAATTCTATTTTTTTTCTTTATATCTGTAGCATCTGATTGAAAAAAAATCTATTTCCACAGAAAATATCAAAGTTGTATTTTTCTTTTTCCAAATTTTTGATGTTATTGTTTCAGTAGAAGTTTCTTTCTTTTAGAAACAAAGAGCTTCTTTGAATTTACTTAAAAAGAATAAAAACTTTCTAAGGCTCCATTTCTATTAAGGACTGTATAAACAAAAAGGTTTTGCATTTTTAACAATAATAGTTTTAAAATAGTGCTTTAGCACAAACGTATTCTTCACAAAAATCCTTCTATAATTTAAAACATTTTCTGCTGAAGTAATTCCAACCAGTTTATGCTATCAGTAATCTTCATAGAGTTTACATTAATCCACAAACATTGTATAGTGTGATGAAGCTGATGAGAATCAACAAAGGATAAAGTAGAGTATCGCAGCCCAGATAAAGAAACCCACTGTTTAATGCCAGCTGCTCAGGAAATGTCAAAAGTAAAGTGAGTTTCAGGTCAAGGGCACTGGGAACACTCTGTTAGCAAACCCTAAGACAGGCAGCTCTTGTTATTAGTATGAACAGGGATATGGTGAGTCCTTTTTAATCTATCCCTGGGCCTCCTTCTAGCTTCCCAGACACGAATCCGTGCCATTTGGGCTCACCTCTGTGGGATTGCTGAGAGTTTTTCAAAAGATACCCTCTTTGGTCTTTCTAATGTTCCCCATCAGGTTCACTAAAGGCCGGGATTTCAGTGAAAATCCTGCTCCTAGGAGACATGTGGGCTCCGTGCCAGGCCTTGAAAGTGCAGAAAATAGTGGGCAACTGCTCTTTTTTAACTTTCCATGACAGCGAGGATCTTTCTTCACCCCTTGTTTTTCTGCCATAGCATTTAATAGTACCTGTGTCAAGCCCATTTCCGTCTTGCACACCTTTGCCTTCGAGCACTTTGGTGTGCTATTCTGGAGCATTTAGATGGTGGGTGGTGAGTGTACCTTGTTTATCACTAGTTAAGGGAGTTGTACCTCTTGCTACAACACTAAATTGGCAGGTGAAACTCCTGAAAAAATAGGACTAGAGTGTGGGCAGGTTAACAGCTTGATGAACCTTTCTATAGGTAGCCCTTTCATGGAGGATGGGGCACTATTTCGTGTGACTAGGAAGCAGAGGATCTGGTTTGGGAGAACCAACATGATACGCGCTGATACAGCTTGAGAAAATGTCCCCAGCAAGGTGCTGCAAAATTAGAAGTGTTGACATCCACTCTGGAATGAACAGCAAAGCAACTTGGCCCTGTAACTTTAGAGCCATAATAGGCACTTTCTGTACCTGAATTTCCTGTAGATGTCCTGTAGATATGCACCAAATCCTCTGTGAACTACAAGGAATTTTGCAATAATTGTTCCAAATTTTGCAGGTTAACAGCATGGTTTGACTCTTTCCTTACTGATGTTTTTACCACCTCTATGAATTTTCAGGGATCCCCTAAATGCATATTTAGTCCTTGAATGCTATGTTTTGTACCAGAGGAAAAATTCTAATATAACACTGCATAATGTACTTCCTAACATGCATACTGGTAATATGCAGTGGGATATGGCTTATACATTTTTATGATACAGCACTAGGAAACAAAATTCTTTAGTACAAAGTCTGTAAGCTCAGCCAGGGCATTGTTCAAACTGATGAGGTTTACTCATTAAAAAGTTGTCATAATATACCAGTATGTCGTCACAGTTTTATTGTTTGAATAGTGGATATTGGGAGCTATAGATTGGGAAGAGAGAGCTGAGTGACTCAGACCCTGCAGGTGCCACAGACGTTTTTGCTTCTTAGAGCAAGGCAGTTTCAGATTTGGTCCCGTTTGCAGAGTAATCATCCTTCAAAATGATGAAAGAACAGCCAACATGATGCCATCTACTAGGGATCCAAACCTTCACCTTCACAGAGAAGGGATTTATCTCATCATATGTTAGACATTTACAGAAGAGACTGTAAATCTCACTACAGCAGATCTAGTGAGCCCAGCATTGGAGATAAACAGGCCCTTTTTGCATGTAATTCATTTGATCTATTTAGTTCTGTCTTCCTTAGGTTGAGACAAACCCATATCCTGGAAGTATGTGTGTTGGGATCACAAGGCCCAAAACAATATGTCGTCACGACGGGTTGTGGTGATGCAGAGTCTTCAGGAAACTCACTTTATGTCTCCTTAAGAAGAGCTCTGTATCATGTTGAAATGTCTCAGCCGTGTTGGTCTTTGCTGTCTGCTGCACAATCCTCTTCCACACACAACTTGTTTCTGAGCCCGGAAAGAGCCTTTTTCTGAACGAGCCAAGATCAGTTACTTCAAAGCAACTGGTCACTGGCCTTCCCTTCCCATTCCTCATGCAGCAGCTGTTGGTAGGATCACTGCAAGTGTAGCCACAGAAATTGCTTTAAAAGCAGCTTGGTAGCTGCTTCAGCTTTCCAAGTCAGCTGGCAGCTGACTTGGGAAGCTGAAGCCAGCCGGCAGTGAGATTTCTAATACATCTCCAGAAACCACCGTGTATTTGCAGTGATTACCATAGTGACACAGCACACTGTTTTGTCCATGTTCTGTGGTCAAATAGAATAGGTCAAAATGTTGCCATTTATCCAAAACTGAGATAAGACAATGACATCAGAGGAATAATGGGACTTTGGATGTGGATCCCATATACCATAATTCTACTGGATTGCAAATAGCTTCTATCGTGTATGGCCTGGGAAAAAACAGTCCCATGATGGGTAGGATCTTTCTGGAGAAAGGACCACGATACCAAAATTGCAGATATTTCATAAGGAGTATGTGCCCATATTGCTGAAACATTGATATGGTAGCTGGCTGTGTGAATAAAAGTAGCATGGATAGTTAATGTGTAATAGTTAATGTTACTCAGCTTATTTGTGAGCAAAAGCTCCAATTCCCCTTCAGCAAACTGTGTGTAACACATTGGGCTGCTGCGTTGTGTATTGTTTGAGCTTTTCAAGAAGGTCTTGAACTCACAGCTCTTAGCAAAGTTGGCATGTTTGAATCTGCCTATGCTAGCTTTGAATTTATAGGAATTTTGTTGGCAATGGTATCAAAACTCATATTGTGATCAATGGAAACAACATTGAGCCTTGGTTTCTTAAGAGTCATTTCCTCTAAGGTAAGAAAGCACCGTAAGATCATCTAGTTTGATCTCCTGTATAACAGTCTATTCAGTTTCGTGCAATTCACATGTATTTCCAGCATGATGATTTTAGTTAGATTAAAGCATATATGTCTTCAGGGGTAACAGTTGCATGTTACAGACATTGAACAGAAAGAACATGCTATAGTGCCAAGTATGTGTGAGGCCCCAGCGGTAATGGAGAGTTTATTAAATGGGACATGCCTAATTGATCACAATTAGTGAAAGTAATACCTTCTCCCATCTTTTAACTCATTTCTTTCCAATTTGACCTGAGAAATTCTTTCCAATCTTAAATCTGCCAATCAACATGATTCTGTGCATGTAAGCCAGAAATACAAACATAGTATCTAGGAACATTTGTCTCTATCTGTTCAGAACACAGATATAGTTTGTTTGGTGTCTTCTTGTCAGTTATGGCAAGTCTGTAATTGTGCAAAAAAACCTCCTAAAACAGGCAAATAAACAGAAAATCCCAATCACCAAACCCCCAGTCATGTCCATCTGGCCAGCTGTGCGTGAGAGGGAGAGGGACTCCTTCCTCCCCTGCCTTGCTCTGAGGTTGTATTAAACCCCATCTTTTAGGAAGGTAGTTGGTATCGCCTTGAAACCTCCAGCCAATAGTGAGACCCTCACCTTCACTGGTAATCTTAGTGTTTAATTACCCTGTCTGCAAGAAAATTACATCTTGTTTCAAGGTTGAATTTGTCTACCTTCAACTTTCAGCCGTTCAATCTTGTTCAAGCTTTTGTCAACAAGATTGAAAGCCCTTTATTAGGTATCTTTTCCACCAGTAAATACCTGTATAAACTGATAAAGTCATTCTATAACTTACCTGAAGTTCTGCCTTTAAAAAGCACTTCCCAGCTCTTGCTCTCCCCACATCTCCCTGACAGAGCTTCCTTTCTTCTATATGCTGCATGGTCAGAAACCAACACTGTCTTCTAGCAAGCGATGAAGAAGGAGGAAGAAATTATCTAAGAAAGAAAGAGGAGAGGTTTAAAAGGAATTGCTTGATGATTGATCACTGTTTGTGTATTTGGAAGAGACATTTTCTCTTGAAAAGCAAATCTCTGCTAAACATTCCCAGCCTACCCCCAAACAGGCTGTCAGCTCATTTCTACAACACTGATACTAAATGTTTGCAAAGCAGTGCCCTGTCCTGGACCATACCTGACATAAATCAGTCAAGCTCCAGTGAGGTCAGTTCCTGCCAGTGAAGCTATTGCGCCTTATATCATTTGAGGATGTAGAAAGTGCTTTACAAAGAGGCATGTGGATGTTAAGGAACATTGGCTAAAGCAGTGATAGCCTGTAGCATCCTGTATGGTGCTCTGTGTCCTTAATTCTCCTACTGTCAGTAAAAATACAGGGTCCTCCAAACCTTGGGTGGGGAGCGGAGTCGCAGTAAATCATAGAAAACCCCAACCACTTAACTGAGCAAGTCCATATTAAACATAAACGAACGGTAAAAATTTCACTACCAATCTTCTGTCGAGAAGTCTAGTTTCTCAGCCTGCCCATCCAGTTATTTATATATTTAATTAGCACTTAACTTTTACATTATGAAAACATCAAGATAGACCTGCCAATCTAGGACATCGCTAGATTAGGACAAAAATGTAATGCAGTCCCTACCCCAGCAAGCTTGTGGGACTGTAACATAAGCTTCCAAAATAAGAAGGTGAGTACAGCTCTTGCTCAAGGAGGAACCATGATCAGAATTCAAAATTTGCCAGTGGTGTAGTTTCTGTGTGTACCCTACGGGGGTAAGTTCTGCAGCAGTGATTTATTTCCAACATCTTCATTTTTTTCTCTCAGGATGAAGCAAATGTTTTAAATTACAGCTATAGCATGGAAAAGAGAATTTAACTAAAGCACAAACATGAGTCATGAAAATGTTCGTGCCTTTTTTTCAGGGTAATAACTAAACACCTGCTAAATTACATTTTAAAAAATTACCCAGTATTTCACAGCAGGTTTTATCCTTTTGTTTGTTATTTTCTCTCTTAAGCCCCACTCTCGATCCTTGATCTGCGTGGGAAGATTGTCTCATCCATGAAAAGCTCCCAAAACTCAGCAGAGCTCTGCGTGTACCGATGCTCTGCCCATGCGGGGCTGATTACAGGACAAGGACTGAGGTTTGTGCAGCAGGGACAGCACTTCTCAGGGCATTTAGGCGGAGTCCTGGCACAGCACTGGGTGCACCAACACAACATGAGAGAAGAGATCACTACCCAGAAAAAAAATAGACTTTTTTTGAAAGCTTGTGCAACAGAAATAAGAAATTAAGTGACTCATCTATGTTGATTCTGCCTAACCTTTACTTTCCCACAAGTTGCTGTTTTCTTCTGTTAGCAACTTCAGTGTAGTAAAAGCGTCTTGCTGAGGAGGAGAATGCCGTAGATGGGCATTATCTCCCCTGAGATGTGGAGTGTCTATTCGGTTACCGAGCCTCTTGGGAACATGGTGGAGGGCTCATGCTCAGTTGTCTGTTTTGCTTTTTGTGTTTTCTTTAGTTGTTTTTCATTCTGGCACCGAGTGGGCAGACAAGACTCTTGAACAATCTGTAATTACACAGTGTCACAGTTGATGAGGTTACAAAGGAGTAAATATGTAGTTGGTATTAGAGAGGATATTTTTAACAATACTCACTCTACATCTAATAGAGTGCATCTGTGTCCTCTGTGGGCACTCTGCCTTAGATAAAATAAAAGGAGAGCAATGGGGAAGAGAGCAGCATAATAATATCTGCATAGTCTTTAGTGGAATCAGTTTCTGCAAATACACACTTGACATTTGAACTCTTTCATATCAGTGCTACTCCTATTGATGCCAGTGGCATCTTTGCCCTTGAATAGGAATAGGACTGAATTCTGACTGTCGAATCTCTTATGACGAGAGAGGTGGAAGTTTCCCAGCGTGATCTGATTGCCGTAGTCAAAGAGAAGAGTTTTATTAGACCATCGTGTCAGTAATTCTTGACCTGGGGTCACGACTGTGTCTCAGGGAGGCACGACAACTCTCCCTTCTTTTTGGCTCACAAGGAGAGAACAGCAATCTGATATATTTTTCTGTTGTAACATGGGTCACAGCACAGAACAGTATAAAATAGTTTCATCAACCTGCCTCTGCTGGGTTGTTACCTGCTGTGTTTCCACTTCTGCTAGCCAAATTTTGGCATCTCGGTGATACAGAACAGCCTGCTCTGGACAGTACCACATGTCTAAAGTCATGAAATCATGTTGTATTTATACCACTCAGAGCCGAGGGAAAGAACCTTTTAAAGAGTCAGGGGCCAATTTTATTTTATGATGGCAATGTGAAAAGATTTGTTTAAAAGGCCATTGCATACGAATGCATATTCCATGGCTGAAGCAGTTAGTTGACACACTCTTGGTCATCTTTATTATTTGTACTCCAGCAGCACCTATGAATTCATGTATCTTGTCCAAACATGTAGAGTGACATTACTTGAAAATCCATCGTTTCCAGCTTTCAGGGCAGATGTGAGAACAGCAAGACTGACTTCCATGAAACAGTGTCAGTTCACCTCAGCTGTTGCTCTACTCGTACAACCTGAGGGTGTGACTCAGGCTGTTGGGAACATTGCCCCACCTCTCAGCTTCAATATCCAAGGTATTGCAAGCATACTGATCTTCAGCAACAACATACCGCCCCCTGCACATTACAATGAAATCGCAAGACTCTCCTGTGTATGGGGATATTACTCCCTGGTTTATAGCAGAGCAGTAAAGGAAAAAGCACTTTTAAAAATACCTTTAGGAAAATAAGACAAAATTGAGAAAAGGGAACAGTATACTCAGTTGGCCAAATCCTGGACAGACGTGCAGACCTGCACTATTTTCTAGAGTCACTTGCTGAATTCCTGAAGAAATTACTAATATTTTGTTTTTGTTTTTCTTGCCTTGCTGTGTCGCTTTCTTCCTCAAATCCTGATGGCTTTCAGCATCTGACGATAGCACCACCTACGCAATACAGCAGAAATGATCAAGAAATAAGGGGGGTGGTTAGGTGATCTGCTTCTTGAGCAGATTGCTAAGAGCCATCTTCTGTATGAATGAGAGAAGTCAGATGCAGCGTAGGAGAAATCCAACAGAGCTTGCTTCCTTTTTCCCCCCCTCTTTCCTCTAGCCACAGGAGTGGACCAAAGCAATCTCAATCCCCTGGGCCTGATGTGGTGTGGAAGGATTACCCCTTCCCCCAGCATGAAGGATTATTTGTGACTTCTTCTTTTTGTCTGCCATTTACTCTATTTTCCCTGTCTTGAGGTTTTCCCACTCTCATTTAAACGGTGTTGCTCTGTTTTTGGCAGCAAGGTGTGCAGGACAGAGCAGAGCCAGGCCTGCCTTCACCTAAAAGGCAGAAAGAAAACAGTCCTTTTCCCTTTGGCTTTAGCATATTTTGTGGGATCTCTGCTTGACCCGCACCACTCTCTTTCTCCACCTCTGCTCCTCCTTTGGTCTGCCCACTCTTTCCCCCCCTTGTCATGTAAAACCTCAACATCCAGGTAATGAATGCCATCTCACCTCTTTCTCTTTACTCATATTTCTGCGAGGTGAATGCACCCGCTGACAATGGAAGGAGGAGATAAGAAATTCCCCACGGAAATATCACAGATACTTAAAATAATTTGGAGCAAAAATCCCTGCAGGTTTATTGAAAACACCCCCGCCTCAACACAGACATATTTATTTATCTGCTTTACTGCATTTTGCTTACGTCAAGAGCCGGATTGCTCCTGTACAGCCCCCTCGCCAGGCAGATAATTGCTACATATTCTTTTGTATTGCTGCCACCACCTCCACCATCGGGCGCTTTCTCAAACAATTGCCTGTACAGCCTCGAAGCAATCCATCTCTCTGCAGACAGTAGGATAACAGTGCTTTGATATTAGGGGTCTCCCAGGAGCAGGTGAGAGTCTTGCCTCTTTTCTTGAAAATCAAATGAAGTAAATCCTGTGCATTTCTCCTTCCTTTTCCAGATCATTAGCAAAGATGTTAAATAAAACCGGGCTAGCTCTGTGACAGCTCCAGCTTCTTCTTGATGGTATCTTGTTGGCCGTCACTTCCACGCAGACACACCGACCTGATGCAGTGTCATTTATCATTACCTTTTGTTTACAGCCACTCAGCCAGTTGTCACTCTGTGTGACAATGCCTGTATTCAAGCCAATATGAATCTATTTTTCAAGAAAGACTTTCCGAGAGTAAACCTTATGCCTCAGTAAGGATCCAGCTATACTGCGTTACTGGCAAGACCTTTTCCTTCACCGTCATCCATTATATTTCTGATTAAACAAATCATAGTATAGCCTGGCCTTTCTTTTCTTGTTATTTACTGCTCAAGGTTTCTTCCACATGCTCATGCTTATCTTTTCAGCTGGATATTCATTAAATTCTATTGCTGTGCGTTTAGCCAATAACAGTTTTTAGGCTTTCTTTGATTTCCTCCACCTGTCTCCAGCTCCTGAAAGCCAGTTTCCTTCTCAGCTCCCTGGACATGGGACTGTCAGACTCCATCAGCTGCAGGCAGCTGGAGACCCCAGCAGTGCCAGGACTAACCATGGACCCCAATTTTTGTCCTAGGAGAAGGATGCCTCTGACAAACATGACATCAGTATGTGTGAGGCAGGAGATAAACAGCTTTTTGTAGGTCACGGTAGCCACAGCAGTGGATCTTGATTTTGAGCTTCTTCCTTTTCTACCCTTCCCTTTTCCCTTGCTGCTCAGTGAAGGTGGGAGGAGAAGAGCCAGATGCAGGGGCAGCATCCCAAGGAGAGCTGGGCCACATCTGGTTATCCCTCCCCTCCCAGCACTGGTGTGGCAGCGTGCAGGTAACAGCCTCTTTGCCATGGCCGTGGACGGAGGCAGGAGGACGTGCTCACCTGCTGGGTTTGCCGAGTTGTCTTCTGGACGAAGGCAAAGCTGGATAGAGAAAACCTGCAGGGATTTGTTGGCCGTGATGCATGTCAGAAACACGCTCAGCAAAATAGTTTGCTACACTCTGGACAAGTAACGACTCCCCTTTCGCTTTTTTCCTATTGTTAATACATTCATTGCCAAAATAAATATTTCATTTCCCAGTACTAATGCAGCCCAAGTACCATTTATTACCTATGTATTTCCTCCCCTATTGTCTCCTACCCCAACAGCACAAAATATGTAATTGCACAAAAAAGACTGGGGGACTAGGGACATATCTTAAACTTCTGCTGGTCTATCTACAACTTCAAAATTGCAACAGGAACCAGATGCTGGGCCCAAAAGACAGAGCTGGGTGGACTATTTTATGTAAAATTTCTGGTGAACCAGGAAGATTCCATGATACTAAATATTTACTTCAAAACAAATTTTATCTCACTGAGAATTTTTTTTTTCTGATTTCATAGAAAGTATGCTTCTTTTTAATACTGTCAGGGTGGTATATTCTATCTTTTTATTGGAAAGTACATTTCAGCTAGAAATGACATGAAAATTTATTTTTAAAAAAGTTTTAAATTCTTAACATCAAAAGGAAAATAAATTATTTTGGTACATGAAGCATTTTGTTTTACCTGATACAATAATTTTAAAAATATTTCTCTGTTTGCTGATAACTAACACACAAGTTTGGAATGAGGCACAGTTATTTCAAGGACATTTTTCCAAAGCTACTAGTGAGATAAAAATCTATTATCTGTAAAGCTCAGAGCAGACAGTCTAAGTCATGAATGTTATGTTGAAAGCATCTTATGATCTTTAGATGGTAGATGCTGTGCACTTAGAGAGAGAGCGAGCGAGAGAGAGAGCATATATATCATAGGATCATAGAATCATGGAATGGTTTGGGTTGGAAGGAACCTTAAAGATCATCTAGTTCCAACCCTGCTTCCACTAGATCAGGTTGCTCAAAGCCCCATCCAGCCTGGCCTTGAACACTTCTAGGGATGGGGCATCCACAGCTTCCCTGGGCAACCTGTTCCAGTGCCTCACCACCCTCATAGTGAAGAATTTCTTCCTTATATCTAATCTAAATCTACTCTCTTTCAGTTTAAAGCCATTACCCCTTGTCCTATCACTACATGCCCTTGTAAAAAGTCCCTCTCCAGCTTTCTTGTAGACCCCCTTCAGGTACTTGAAGGCTGCTATAAGGTCTCCCTGGAGCCTTCTCTTCTCCAAGCTGAACAACCCCAACTCTCTCAGCCTGTCCTCACAGGAGAGGTGCTCCAGCCCTCTGATCATCCTCGTGGCCCTCCTCTGGACTTGCTCCAACAGGTCCATGTCCTTCTTATGTTGGGGGCAACAGAGCTGAATGCAGTACTCCAGGTGGGATTTCACGAGAGCGGAGTAGAGCGGGAGAATCACCTCCTGGTGATTTCCTGATCAACCTGCTGGTCACGCTTCTTTTGATGTACGTGTGTGTGTGTGTGTGTGTTTATATATATGTGTGTGTGTGTGTGTGTATGTGAGTGTATATCTGTAAACAAGTACATTATGCCATAGCAGTTTTGCCCTCAAATATAGTAGCTCAATATAGCTTATGGAGAGGCATGCAGCCTACATTATTATGGATATTATTTCTTTACAGCTTTGGACCCAGTCCAAGATTTAACCACATACTTATAGAATCATAGAATCATTAAGGTTGGAAAAGACCTCTAAGATCATCGAGTCCAACCGTCAACCCAACACCACCATGCCCACTAAACCATGTCCCTAAGCGCCGCATCTACATGTCTTTTAAATACTTCCAGGGATGGTGACTCAACCACTTCCCTGGGCAGCCTGTTCCAATGTGTAACCACTCTTTCAGTAAAGACATTTTTCCTCATGTCCAATCTAAACCTCCCCCAGCGCAACTTGAGGCCATTTCCTCTCGTCCTATCGCCAGTTACTTGGGAGAAGAGACCGACACCGACCTCGCTACAGCCTCCTTTCAGGTAGTTGTAGAGCACGATGAGGTCTCCCCTCAGCCTCCTTTTCTCCAGGCTAAACAACCCCAGTTCCCTCAGCCGCTCCTCATAACACTTGTTCTCCAGACCCCTCACCAGCCTTGTTGCCCTTATATTTGAGTATATCAGTAATTGCACTGAGCTTTGCTTGAATGTTTTCCTTAAGTCTGTCCCAAAAGTCTTCCATGAATATACAGTGTGGGATTTTGTTACTAACCCATTTACTAGTCCCCAATAACCCTCATTTTCTTCTGTTTTGGAAACCACCATGATGCGATGTGTGTGTATGCAGCTTAGGCTTGTGTGCTGTATGTGCTAAGTATTTGGATCCCAGCTTTTCTTTGGTTCCCTCAAACAGGGCCACTTCTGAGAGCAGAGATAATAAGCAGGGCTGTAGCATGCTGTATGAGAGTCATGGTCCAGATGCCTTGGAGAGCAGATCTGCCACTGCTGTTGACAGTGTATAAGGTGTTGAGGACTTTAGCTACTACTTGGGGTGAGAGAGAGACAGCACTTGGAGAAGGTGTGCTTGCTGCCATCTCTGGCGATATCAGGATTGGTAAATTCAGCTCCAAGCCTTCTGCAGTGGGCATGGATCCAGCAACTCAGCCCTGATCCTTCATCCTCAAGGCAAAATCTCAGTTTTGCCTGCCCCCGAGCCAGATTGAGCTGCCTTTGCCTTTATAGATGGATAGTGTGTGTTGAGCAAGAGGCACAGCAAGACCAGCACAACCTGCTCAGTGGTGCTTAACGTGAGCGCTCTGTGGGGGTGCAGGTGCCACCTCGTTCTGTAGGTGACTGGAAAGCAAGTGAAAACAAGCAGATCAGCCTTTGGCTGCACAGAGCTACAGATCAGGTCCCCCGTGCCCAGCTCCCCACGGATGGACAGAAACTCGTGGAGGCAGTGTAGCATAGCTTGTTTAATGCTGCATTATGTTAATGCATACCGGAAAGCCATTAACATGGGAATCTTAGATTTAAAAAATAACGAACCACACAATTCAATGTTTTGTAGCAGTGTGTACTCTGGAGTCATAAGCACATAATTTTTTTGATCAAGTTTCAGCCCAAAGCAAATTTTCTCAGCTAAGTAACTCTCTAATCTATCTATCCACAAATATATATATATATGTTTTTAATAAAATTTGTTAATATTTACCAGACACATAATGGCACTGTTATTCTTACCCAGGGTGCATGCTTTACCTATTAAATGTTATACAACCTTTCTAAAACCAAATTAAGCAAAAACATTAGCATCAATCCATTGAATGCAGGCGCTATTTAAAAAATTTAGATGTTTTCAAACACTAGATCGAATGGAAAAATATTGCTGCCTTGACTGTCAGATTACATTTCTTTCCTATTGAAGCTAAGTGGGTTAAATTAAGTGATTAATTAATTATGCATCTGCACAATTAGGTGGGCATTTTTATTCCCTTTAACTTCTATATTTATTTCTAGCTTGGGAAGAAAAGAACCGTAACAAGACAAAGGGAAGAACATCTACCAGAATTAGACATTCCCGATAGCACTATTGTAGCATGGATTTTACTATCATTTCCATTGTAGCATTGTTAATTCATTGGGTTTATAATTCAGGCATGAAAATTTGCTCCATGGTGAAATTTCTCAGTTAGAGGAAATTTTGCTAGATTTTATTTGCTGTTGTTTTTAGACTAGAAAAGCTGTAACAACATCTAACAAAAATAACTGCCTTTGTTGCAGGTTTTCTGAGTTTCTTCTTGTCATCAGCTGACTTGGCCCAGCCTGTCATTGAGGTGCCATTTCCAAAACCAGCTCCTGAGCTGCTACCTGGATTTTTGTCTGCGGTGTGCATGAGGGCGAGTAAAGGCAGGTGCTGCTTTGCAGCTGAGGAACTGGATGCCCAAGCCAGTCTGGGGCAAAAGCAGCAATCACAAGTTTCCTCAATCCCCCTTCCAAAGTGCATGTGGATGTCCATAAACCTGCTGCTAGCGTTCAGTGGAAGAAGGGCACGTATGGCTTCTCCTCTCGGGGTAGAACTCTCTCCTTCCACCCCTTGCACTGCCCCTCCATAACTGCAGCTGGGTGCAGCCCTGTGCTGGATTTCTTGTCAAATTCCCCCGGCATGGCGAAAACAGAAGTGCTTTTCAGCACTGCCATTCGCCAAACCTCCTTTCTGAGACGGTTTTTATCTTGGTCCCTGCCAGAATCCCGGTCACTGGCTGGTAAAAATGCTGTAAATGGACTAATGTGGGCCCAGCAAGCACTGGGTCTACTGCTTTGAGCTGTGCCTTTGAAAATAATGAGCTGGATTGTCAGAGCCCTCGGTCAGCAAGGCGAGAGAATGAGAACCCTGCTGCTCCCCTGCTCAGTTCGCAACTCCAGCTGCCGGCAGTGGCAACTATTCAACTGAAATTCCCTCCAATGAGAAAGGTCTTTGGCAATATGGAAATGTTCGGATTTTTTTTTTAGCCTCCCCTGTAACTTTTGTTTTTTGGCATCAGCTGCCTTGTGTCCTCATACAAAAGTTCTTTTCTTTTCTTTTTCTTTTTCTTTTTTAAGCTGACATTTTGATTCTGCTTTAATTAAACCACTTTGGAAGCAGCATGACTCTGTTTTGGAATGAGTTGCACTGGTACAAGTTTTGTGCGGAGGCATCTCTATTTCAGAGTGACTACATCCCTTCTGACAGTCCTCCCACAGCTAGCCCGCCTTGCCTTGCTTCAGGCCCCTATCAGTCTGGGTTTTTTTGACTGCATGAACCCTACTGCTCTACAAGCATCCTGACCAGATGTCACAGGGCAGTTTTCGTGCCGAGAGGCAACTGCTTTCGCTCCTTTGCTTTTCTGCTTGCCTAACCCCCCTCTTGCTCCTTTCCCCCTCCTCCCCTCTTCCACGCAATTACTGACCCAGTGGGGATGCAATGCCCCAGGATTTCTCAAGGCTTTTTTCTCTCCCAGGCGAAGAGCATGTCCAGTCCTCACAGAATTAGTCAGTGCGTTGCTGTGACCTATCAGTGTCTGGGGCAGAGCATGCAGGAGGAAAGCAGTTGTGGGGACAAGGGCCAGCACCCTACTACATCCAAGGAACATGGGTGGCATTACTGCAATACAAGGGAGCTCTCTTACTGCTCCCTCTGCCTAAAGTTCTGCACCTGATTTTGCAAAGTTATAAGTGGGTATAAATAGTGGTCGTTACAGGATCAGTGATTCTTTTTTCTGCTGTTTCCCTTCAAACCCACCCCCGTCCTGCCCTGCTCATATGGTGCTCCTACAGCTTCGTACTTTTAAAAGCTTTGTTTTGTTCAAAACGTCTAATTTTGCAATAATTGGCCAAATGCCCCACCTTTTCCACATGTCCATGTGCTTTATCTGTCTTGCCTGTTTAACCACTCTTCTCCTTTTTACCTCTCTCTTTTCTTCACAGAGCACAGTAGACATTAAAGTATCAGTATTTTACATGGCATGTTTACCGGGGTAGAAAAACCCTGGTTCAAAAAACCATGAGTGAACACTTTCTTAGTTTTTTAACTACATTTATAGTAGAGGAGGTAAATTGCCAAAATTAAACCATGACAACATTACAAAAATCCGTGGAGACGATAAGGCAGAAATTCCCAGACATCCTCTCTTGCAACTCCACTTCCAAGCTCATGAGCTCATCCGCACCAGCATTTCCTGCTTGGAGCGCATGCCTCAGTCTGGAAAGCACCATTACAAGGAATTCTTGGCTATTTTTAGTCAGATCCTTGGAATTTTTAACAATTCAGATTCAAATCTATTATTATAAAGTCTAGTTATTTGGAAGTGCACTTTTATGATTGAAAAACATATGGGAGAGGATTTAAACAAAGATAATTAGTGCTCAGTTTCAGTGCCTGGATTATAGAGTAGTACACAGCCTCCTCGTGGGGCAGTGTTCATTCAGTTTTTCCTTCCTACCCCAGCAAGGCCTTTTCGAGCGCTAGTCTGGTACATCAGCATTGCTCCATTTCCAGGTCTTTTAGAGCCTTTTAAAGCAATATCCATTTCTGTTTTGCAGCCCAACATTTCAAGAAAGCATCCACTTACAGAAAGGAAATCCATGGAGATTAAGAAATAATTACAAATCTGAGCAGAACTATTATAATTACGAATATTTCTACCCTGTGCTGTTGGTTAGTGGGTTGAAAATTGAGCCCACTTGGACGAATTAAATGAAACGCAGGAGGAAGACAATTGGGAAGTGATTAGCTGGTCCCTGTGTCCTGGAAGTCCTGTAGTGAACTACTAGGAAATTCATAGCATCCCCAGAGCCAAATGGCCAAATGCTGGGTCACAGCATATCTTCCTAGGACACTGCACAGTTACTTTGAAAAAATCCAACACTACAATAAACATGAAAATGCTCTTAAACAAAAGAAGGGAGGGCAACCGTGATCCTTCCCTGTTCTGCCCCTACTGCAGGGCAGCTACAAGCCATTGCCTGTTCAGGGCAGACAGTGAAATTACAGCCCAGCATAGCCTAGTGGGCTTGCTCACTGCCATAACAGCTATGTTTAGCGGTGGGTATTTTCAGAATCAGGATTTTGTGTTGTAATCCACGTCACACAGCACCTGACTGGCAGATGTCTGGGTACACAGCGAGGCTTGGAGGAATCGGTAGCTTGGAAGCGCTGGAGATTTTTTTGACGTGACTATTTTGATCATATTGTCTTTATTCCAAAAGTGAGTTTCTAACTACATCCACAGTTCTGGGTCAGCAAAAAAGCCATAACTCACATACATAAAAACAATCTAATTTTTAAAGTTGTCAAAATGGCAAGATCTTTAAAAATCTGTCAGCTCATTAATATATAATAATCCCATGCCAACTTGCCTTGAAATAATTTAGTAAATAAGATCTGATTTTGCTGATAACTAAATGAATTTTAGAACATTCAAGGTGGGTTTTTTAAAATCTTGTTTTCATTTATGATTGCTTGTAACTGTTTATATCCATTTAATAACTAAAAAAGCATGTCCACAATCTGTCCCTGGCTGAATTCCTCTGAGTAGTTCACTCGTTCAGAGCGGTATTGGCCTAGCTTGTTGGTTCAGTGATCAGCATGATTTTTGAATCAATGTAACACAGGAGAGGGTTTACATTACTGCTGCCACAAAATGTAATCAACTGCCTAGCATATTTGTCTGAAGAATTATTAAAGCATAGAATGCAAAGTGGCAGAAATAGAAGTATAATTCTGGTAAAATCATCAAAGGATGCAATAACCGAGTTAGAAAATGCACTGACAGATCTAATTAATGAACTAAATTACAATTCAGTCCAAAAATAATTGTCATTAGAAGTAAAATCACATTTCTGTCTGAAGCGTCTCAGCATGTTTGCCATAGTGATTGGTAAAACTAGAAAGAAACCCACTCTCATTATTTTTTTAATACAATTATTACACACAAAAATCAGTCATGAAATCGAATATGCCAGTTTAGCAAACCATTCTCAGTTAAGAGCCTTCCCTCTCACACCGCAACGTAGAGGTTTAGGCTAGGGCTGCTGGATTACAACACTTTCCTTTTGTGTTCGTGTTGGAGTCAACAGTATTTTTGGACTGACTCCTTCCTTCCAAAGACCTCTTAATTTTCTGAATTAAAACAACAGACAATTTGTTTTTCTTAATTTCTTAATTTTCTGAATTAAAACAACAATATTATAATTTTAATATTGACCTAATTGCGCATATGGATCAGTTGGAAGCTATCTAACAAAAGGAAAATACTAACGTGCCAACTGCAGTTTAAGCTGGGCTGCTTTTAATATAAGCTGAAGAGCTTCTGTATTAAGCTCTAACAACGGGTAATACAGCCTCCGAGCTGATTACTTAAGCAACTTCTGGATATATTCACACAACAAATTTGAATTCTAAGTATTTTGCATACTGTTTCCACCTATATGATTGTCTGCTGGCCCTTATCATTATTTATTATGCAAAACTGAATTTTTTTTGAAGCGTGAAGAATGAAGTAATTTAGTATGCAAACAGTTAAAACTCTCATGTGGATTCTGATTTCGTATGTGTTGATAAATTCACTTGCGATGACTGACAGTGTGAGATTTTTTGGGGTCATATCGGTC
>NW_008825285.1:1538873-1544670 GCF_000699105.1 Pygoscelis adeliae | reverse complement strand
ATGACAATGATGAAAATAATAAAATAAATGCCAGAAGTGTCCCTGGCGCATCATAGGATGAAATGTGTAAAATGTCAGTGTCTAGCCGGTGTCTATTAATAACTAAATATGATTGCGTGTAATGAGCAGAGATTTTCATGTTGATTGAAGTATGATTTCTTTTGATCTTCCAGATGTTGCTGCTTAGAAATTCATATTGCTCTTTTGCTGCTAAATGCATAATGACCTTTTAAAACCTTTTAACTGTTAAAAACCCTATTATTTTCAACAACGAAGTCAAGCTTCCAGCTTTTTTATGTTGATTGGAAGTTCCTCTCTCCTCCCATCCTTACCTTCCCTTTTTGCTTTCTCTGTTCTTCTCTTCCTCGCTCTTTTCCCAACCCTTCTTTTCCTCTAATACATTTGTCTAGCAAAGTTCCTGACAACGCACCGACTCCTGTGCTCAGAGGGGCAGACAGCATAAGACAGCTGGGCCTCATCGCCACTTGTGTCACTGCTACTTCCTTACAGTCCCAGGGAGTTATCCAGCATTGCTGGGAAATTTGGCCCGAGCAAACGTTTCATGCGAATACCCAGGTCACTTCGCTTCCGAGGTAGAAAAGAAACAAAGGCAGGTGTCAGAAATAAAGAATCGTGTAGCCGATGGTGATAGCGGAGTGATCTGCTCTGAAGAAAGGAATTGCAGAGCATTGTAAGCTTTCTGCATGAATAATGCATTTGCGTCGCTCATTTTTGGGCTTAGTCACACCCTGCCTTCCACATTTGGCCCCTTTATGGTTGCACCTGTGCATGAATGGTGACTGCCTGAGAGCTTGCAAGAACAAAACGAGTCCTGGAGTAAAGGCAGCAGCAGCAGCAGCAGCGTAAGCTTCCCTTCATTATTCAGCTTTTGTGCTAGTCCCGCGTTAGCGGAAGGCAGTCTCTGGCCGGTGTGACTCAGCCATGTTAATGCAGGGAGCTGCTTCTGCACCATCAAGCTGTTTTAAGCTCTTAACCAATTCGGTTAGTGGCCACTGTATGAAGGCGGCAAAGAAGGGTGTCTCTACTTCCGGCACTTTTGGCAATATGAGCTTTAGGATGCTTCAAGACCTCTGAATGGGCTTCTTCCTCATCGTTGCACCATCCTAGCATCATTCACAATGAAAAGAGGCTTGGGAGACCATCTAGTCCAAACCTCCACTCCAAGCAGGACCAGCACTGGCTTGAGACTTATTTTGCCCAACCCATTTAAAGTATTTCGAATGGGTCTGGAAGAAGAATTGTATCTGGCATGTTCGATACGGTATATTGTACCTGGCATGTTATGTTTGATATGGTATATACTTCATGGGTTAAGGGCCAAATTCTCTTCATAGTCTCATTCTGAGCAAATGCCATGTCTCCAAGAGGTATTTACTCCTGTAAATTAGCACAAAGACAAATCTGCTTGGAACAGTTTGACCAATTCACTGTAAAAGGCTTGTCCTATCTAGTTACTTCCCAACCATCCTTTGGGCCTACTACCATCCAGCCTAGGAATATGCTCAGTGCCTGGACGCTGGTAGACAATGGGAGGTTGCCAAGGGCAAGGCTGAAGCACAGGGCCATTCTGAGGTGGTTTGTGGCCTCTGAAATGAGGACATGGCTCATGGATCTATTTTAGCTGTTGTGTAATGGCAGGAAAACGTACCACTTCTGCACAGGCAGTATGGAGATGGAAAAGACAATAAAGACAATAAAGCAAAGTAAAGCACCTAGCAAAATAAATCCCATCTCACAAAGTTTTTTACACCTAGATCTGTTCCTGGAAATATTCAACATAAACCAAGATTCTGGTTTTAATTACAGACTCTGTGGCCAATATGGCATACAAAGCCAAACTCAAGAAGATCCTAGACCCTTGGAGGACCAGACCAAGTCTACCATGGCACAGGTAAAGAGTGGCCCCAGTGGTCGCTGTACCAGATTATGCCAGATTTTTTGTGTTTGCAGGTGAAAAATGCTGTCCACCGTATGGCATCTTTGCAATGTCTCTGTGAAAATGGCTGCATCTTTTACAGACTTCCCTGTGGATCTGTTTGTCACTAATGCAATAGTGACAGTCCTGGGGTCCTATTGCTCTTAGCTACTTCTGGTTCCTGTGCAAGTATTGTGTCATTCATTATATATGCTGGTCCCATCTGGTCTGACAAGCCTTCTCCATCCTCAAAAGTGATTACAAATAATAATGATGACAACACCCAGAGAATTTTTGCTTTATTTTGAAAATGATTGTGTTGTGTTGCATGAGGGTGCTTCCTGCCTATCTCCGGGGTCACAACCATTTCCTAGCCTCCTGCCATCAGATCCATATCAACCAAGGGCATCTGGAAGCTCATGTGGGATGGGAGCTGCT
This sequence comes from Pygoscelis adeliae, assembly GCF_000699105.1. Classification (NCBI taxonomy): domain Eukaryota; kingdom Metazoa; phylum Chordata; class Aves; order Sphenisciformes; family Spheniscidae; genus Pygoscelis; species Pygoscelis adeliae. The sequence continues at coordinate 1,542,296 of NW_008825285.1, read as the reverse complement.
CCCTTTCACCATCCCTGCTGGCCTTCTATGGGCAGAGGTGAGAAGACTCTGCGGGCGATGGTTTCATGACCATTACTCTGAGAGAGGCTATTTAAGCATATTGTAGCAGTTTCATTTGTGTGCTGCCAAAATATTAAAAGAAAAGCTGATGCTAATACAGTATCAACCACCAACACTGCATAATTAAGCATGCATTATTTGCAGTTGATGTTTGTCTGTTTAATAGAATTAAAGATAATTAAGAGAAAACAGTGAGAAGATATCACTGCACAATATAACAATCACCAGCAAATGAAACAGTGAAAGCAATGTCTCTCAGTAGGATTGTTCACCCTGTGTGTTTTTTGCTCCTTTGTTTCTTTAATAGGTCACTTAATAATAAAAATTATGTATTTATATATGTACATACATACATATATGTGTGTGTGTATATATATATATGGGTTAAGTGAAAAAGTGACAGCATGGTTGGGGCACATTAGGCTTTTAAAAGCTCTGTTTAAAGGGGGCACTCAAATTTTGAGAGAGTAGAAGCATTTGCCACATAGGGCTAAGATGGACACGTCCCAAATTTCTCTCATCCAGCATCCTTTCCTTTTGTTTACACTGAAATGCCCCGTGACTGTTCCTGTATGGTCACATTCCCCATTCTCACCCTGAAGCTAGCAGCTCTGAGTTGACTGGAGTAAGTCCAAAGGATGTTAAACACTGGTTTGGCCACTGGGTTTTGCTACAGCGGTAAAAGTGGATGAAGGCTTTGTGCCAATCCATACCTTGGTAAAAGTGTCTTCTTTTGATGTCCCACCTTGGTGCTAAGCCTCCTCCCTGGCTGTGGTGTCTCAGATATAAATCATCTTTCTGGTGGTGGGTATCTCTTTGCTTCAAGGGTCTGCTCCTTTAATCAAAATCAGTAGGAAGAGCAGAGGGAGTGTGGCTAAGGATGTATTGAAACATCCAGAGCTCTGAATATATCACCAACATGGGCCAGAATGGCCTGGGGAACATCTGTGCTTCAGCTTTGCTCAACGAAGACAAATATGTCTCACTCAGTGCTTCGTTCTTATATAAGTTTCCATATCAGCAGAAATAATTCAATGTATCTCGGTAATTCTGTTAAGGCAGGCTCACCAGTTCCCCCACCTCAGATTCAATAGTAATTGCGTTGGTATTACCTGCAGGTATCTTTGTAAAAAGATGCTGTTAATGTCACTACTACAAAAGCTTTATCAATACATTAATTGGTGCTCAAAAGTTGACAGCCTGCCCTTATGAGTGCCTAGCTTTGAGCAACCTGAAACTTAAATTATTACTTGAAATTATTTTTGTTTTGGAAGATAATGCACTACAGAGGGACAGTAAGAAGCAGCATCCTTAGACGGCACCTGGGTTTGATGAATGGATACCTAATGCAATCACTATTTTTATTTGTTCCTGTAGAGAAGGCACACCCAGGGGCTTTGGTGAGGATTAGGGCCTCTGTGCTCAGTACCATGTACAAACAGCTTGCAATCGAATGTGGATTCATATATAAGAAAATGAAACCAGCCATTCCCTTTCAGAAAAATTTAATTCCCTTCCCACAGGTCGATAATGCGAGCTCAGACGGTGGTGGTTGAAAAGGATAGCTGCCATGGTGTGCAGTGGAGCTTCCTTAGGAAGGTCCCATACCTCCATCAGGCTCCAGAAACTTGCCCCTCTGTCTTCATTCCTCCAGGGCCGCCTTTACAGACAGGCACAGTTGGTGGTTCCCTGCAGTAGCAGGGGCTGGCAGTCTGCCACGCTTGGGCAAGGTCTGTGGCATAGCACTGCCCAGTCCCCAGTCTGGCCAGTCTCTATCTGCACAGCTGCTGGCAGAGACTGTAGGAGACAACAATTACTATTCTGGGTGTCAGCTCCCCCCTCTCCTCCTCCTCAGCCACAACTAAAGAAGCAAGTCTGGTTCTCCTTCCCAGGTCTGTCCCTTCCCTCTCGCACCTGATCCAGCCTCTCCCATTCCCCACTCACGAAGCGTTTGGGCAGATGATCCAGTAGCCCAGAGAGAACTTAGAAAAGCAATCTGGTGTTTCCCAGCTTTTCCTACACCCTTCCTCTAAATCTCTTCTTTGCTTTTGCAGAATTGAATTTTGCCTATAGTAAGGGTCAACCTTCAGCTGGCATTGTGCTCTTAAGCTCTGCTGAGAGCTGATCCCAGAATGCACCTTTCTGCCTGGATTTTGCAGAGCTCTCTGAGGTCTGGTCCTCCTGTCACTGCACAAAAAGACCTGATGGGTTACTACAAAGGGGTAATGAGGACTACTGCCAGTGACCTGAACCCAGTTGGTCTAATTTGTGTGCATGGCTGAAATTTTAGCGGCCTGGGGAGAAGGAAAAAGAGAGGGATACAGATACCTAAATCTCTTTGCCAGTCAATGCAAAGGCATAAGCAACTATAAAGACTTGCAGAGGTTGCTCCTGTCTTCCTTAGTTGTGAGGTGTAAGGAAAGTAGCGGGGAACCATTGGAAATGTTAGTTGTCTTCAAGCCTTTGAAATCTGCTTCATCACTGTTTCCTAAAGGCAGGAATCTAGTACTGGATGGTGCCATTTCTTATGTTTTGAACTATGTGGCAGTAGTTAGAGCACTGACTTAGGATGGGGAATACCTTGCTCTCAGCTTTCCTCTGATGGAGGTAGAAATGTTCTCCCATTTCCCAGATCTCCAGAGTGCCCTGATCAGCAAACCACCCTGTATCCTGAACAAGAGCAGTCGCCAACCCTTCTTTTCAAGCCAAGCCATGGTAGAGCCAGGCTCTCAAGATGGAAGAGACAGCAAGCAGGAGGGAGCCGGGCAGCAGCCAGCAGCCAGGCACTCACTGGGCATGCAAGAGCAGTGCTGGGTTCTGCCATGGCTTTCTCCTGTTTTTTATCCAGCCATGCTGAATGCATGAACAGCAGAGATGCCCCAGCATGCTGCAGCCATAACAGCAAGAGGGAAATGACTGCACCGCCTTGGTGGTATCAGGAGAAGTCCTGACATCTCCTGGAAACTGAGGCAGGGTACAGGTACCTGTTTGCCTACACCTGGGTTGCTTTAGGATCGGTGGCCCCAACCACGCCACCTGCACCAGGAACTGCAGCAAAAAGCCTGGGCAACGTTCAGGCTAAACCTGCATGGATTTAGCTGTCAATGTCCAAATATGCGATTGTTGAAAAGGAACAGTTTTGACGAACTGGACCAATGTCTGATATTTGTAAACCAGAGTGTGTCTGTGTTCATATCTATTCACACCATTCTCCAATGTTCCAGTTCCTAGATTGGTGTGAGGATAGTTCCTTGGAAATTAATAACTGTTAGAGCTCTGTGGCTCAGTGAATTGTTTACTTCCTTTCATCATTAATACTATCCTTGTAGGGAGAAGGAGTGTTGAAAATAATAAACACTCTTT
>NW_008825285.1:1532055-1538790 GCF_000699105.1 Pygoscelis adeliae | reverse complement strand
TAATATTCTGAGGACTATGGGAGCAAAGGCAAGACATGACTGCGAGGTACTGTGGGGCCTCAAAATACAGCTGGTGCTTCGGTCTGTGCTCAGGTCTTTTCTCATCACCATAATAAAACAGTGGTATCATTAAGCAAGCCCAAATTTACATCTTTTCTGGCATACTGACTCTTCCGTTGTCTGTCTCTCTCTCTGTATATGTGTTGTATATACATGACTTAGAAAACGTGCTGGAGTTTACATGCTAGGCATGGGTTCTGCGTCTGGCTGGGAAATCACCCCTGAGCACTGGTCGTTGGTGGGGCTAGTGGTTCAGTAGGTGGCACTATTTCCTCTTGATTTAGGACCAAAGCCGAGTCCCAGCACGATGTGTGGGGAGCTGTACGGCCGAGGTGCTCTGTTTAAGTCCATTATCGGGGCTGGTTGTTTCTGAACATGATGTGAAGCTGCGTTTCTGGCCTCGGGTGGGAGGAGGACTGACCTTGGCATCATAGTTAAAATTCATTTGTGTAATTTCATTCTGATTCTATAAATCTCTTTTGCATTTTCAACTGTGTATTGTATTGTTTTTTACTTTCCAGCCTAAAACCTGCTGTCTGGTATTCAATACGTTGTAGTAACTCTCTTAAACCAGTTATTACTGTCTACCCCAGAGATGGATGCATTCCTACAGTGGAAAAGAAATATGTCCCTATACATTCCTCCCCTCACAATGTTGAATCTTAATTAATCGCCACTTATAAAGTGCTTTGAGATCCGCAGAGGAAAAAAAAAATTTTGGAAGTGCAAAGTATTGTTAATTGTTATTTTAGCACTTTAAAAGCATGCACCTGGCCCTGAAAACTAGCCACAAAAATGCACTAATTCCAAATTCTGCATGAGAAAACTCGAGGCCACAAGGGAATTCGAAAGGTTCCTAATTAGGCAGAATTCACAAGGCAGACAAAAACTGGAAGACAAAGGTTAGATAAAAGAGGCAAGAATATATTTCATAGGAATCCAAAAGACAAGTAGAGAAATGCGGTGACAGACAGATACTTGGTCTAGACCATAGACCAGATGCAGATCCAGCCGGGGAGATGCCCGCGCATTAAGCACGTACTGCACTGGTATATGGGCTGGACAAACCCATGCCTGAGGTAGCTCAAGCAACTTCCTTGGAGTGACACCAGGGATCTGCTTGGCCCCTTTTATTTAGCTGATATCACAAGAGCCGAGACGGGGAATTAGACTGACATTGATAACTGCCTGCCGTACAGTCAGGGGAGAGAGTGATCGTTTGTGTGCTGCAGGCTCTGCCCCATAGGGTGTTTGGATCTTGTGTTTTTTCCCCCGTATTATTATTCTTACTATTTTTAGAAAATCCTGGAAAGAAGTAGCAAGTGGTTAGAAACACTAACTTAGAATAAAAAATGAGCAACAGCCTTGGGGCTGGATTTGCAAGGACAGCTCAGGATACTAACAGCCATTTTATGTTCTAAGTCCAAATATAAATTTTCTAACTCTCTCCTCTCCCCTCACAGAAAACATTTAATTCCCTAAATACCAAAGTTTCCACTGGTAAAGTTTGCCAGGTGCCATGGCACTGGGCTTGAACAGATAGACCTTCACCTGCAGTTTGATGGCTCTGAGTTGCTTGACATCTGTTTCACTGATGAATTGTTGCTCTTTCCAGGGGGAGGGGATCCTGCAGCCACACTTGGAGCCGGCTTTCCCCCCACCTCCCTGCTTCTTCACACAAAACGCAGCCAAACACTCCTCCCCGCTACACACGGGTTCTTCTGATAATCCTTGAGATCAAATCCCTGCTCTGCCTGTTTTGGGACAGAAACTCACAGCCAGATCTCCCCTCTTTCTGGAGACTTTCTACCCAGTGGGGTACTGAGTGAGATAGGATGTACTTGTCTCGGCCAGTCCTGTAACAGTCATTTCCAATTTCCTTCGGATTTGCAATTCAGTATTGCAGACTAAGGGCCCCAGCCCTGCCTCTCCCCCAGTGCAGGTAAGAAGCCAACCCCCAAGGCTGCAGAATCAACTCTTTACGGCTTCTTGTTCCCTCTGACTTAATGAATATTTATGTCTTTATTGCAGCATGGAATAGCTCAGGTCCCATGAGCACAGCAAGCAGGGGGATGATTTGTGAGCCTGAGATAGAGAGCAGCAGTAGCTGAAATTCAGGTGCTGTGAGGATTTCTGTAGAGGAGGGGGGAGCCCTGGTATCTATGTAATTTAGGCACCAAGGAGATCTGGAGGATAGCTGTTTTGGAAGTTAGTGCACAAAACAGCAGGTAGACACCTCCGACACCCCAGTGAATCTACTTCCAGAGGCTCCAGCACAATATGCAATCCATATTCACATATTTTGATTATTCAGAAAGGTTTTTACCTTCCCTGAAAATTAAGCACAAAGGGCCTAATTCGAGATGCTGCACTGGTACAACTCGATAAGTATCACTAAAGCCGATCAGCAAAACAGCGTTTCACATATGCCTCTCTGAGAATGGGATTTGTTCTTTACCTAACCAGATAATAGTGTTGTCATCAGACTAATCCATACACCTGCAGAAGAAAGTATCACCTCTCTTGTTTTACCATTGCCGTAACATTTCCTCTTTGGACATTCACTGCATATTTAAAGGCTCCACAATTTACACAGAAAATAGAGAGCTTCTCTTTCCTTGCCAGTCTTTGGCTGATTTTACCTGTGCTCAGGACGCAGTAGACAGTGTTCATTTTCCTGACATTAGATATGGCAGGTAAGTGTAACATCCTTAACGGAATACCACAAATACTGTATGGAAGGGTACAACATCTCCCTTTTGGGCTGGATCTTTGCTTAGTGCATGCAGGTTTTTAATGTTAAATGTTCTCAAGAAGATGTTAAGACCAGAGTCCATTTTCCTTTGTGAGCCCCCATCGAGTGACAGCCCGGGTACTTCTTAGGATAAGATTTCGTGAGACAGCTCAGCCTTAAAGCTCATAGTCTGCAAAAGTGTAATGTCCTCACTACAGATCCCATCGTCTAACTGTTTCCCCTGCATTCACTCAGATCTTTGGACCTCTTAGCAATGAGTCTGTATCATTAAAGAGAAAAAAGATTAATGTGGGGAAAGAAAAGAAGAAATGGAAGTTTAGGTTAGTGAGCTGAGCTGTCTCACTGTATTCCTAGCTGAGCCAATGCAAGGGACACGATAAGGCAGCACTGCCAGCAGCAGGGGGAGGTGCAGGGATGGGGGCTGCCCCCCAGAGCAGTGAGCTGTGAGCTTGCCCCATCTGCCTGTGAAACTTCACCCTTAGAGGTGAATAGATGTCATTCCTCTGTGTGATCCACCCCACAAGCCTTCCAGCAGAGCTCCCTATCTAGCATGGATGCAACAAACTAGACCCAAATGCCTTAATTAGAGCATGCTACCATTGCACGTACGACAAAGCAATCTGGCATGGGAGAGAGAGAGGACCTAAGAAGTGATGCTAGCTGTGGCAGGAGAAAATGGACTGCTTTCCTTCTGTGTTTGAGCCTAATTATTGTACTGAGAGTCTGTCTTCACTGGTGTCTTGGAGCTTTAGGGCTCTGTGCTGAAAGCAGGATAAGTGCCAGTAGCAAAGGAACAGGATACTCAGTACCAGAACAACAAAAACATCTTCATGAAGGCAGTGACCTGCAGGACTCTAATTAGCTCTGGTAGCAGCAGGACCCAGCTGTGATGCTGAACACAGATCTGAAGCTTGAAGAGACTCTGGCCAGCCACAAGCAGGCTCCGTAACTGTGCCAGAAAAGAAGGGAACAGAGGAAACTTCTGCCACGGTGACATGAAAGAGTGCTCAAAAGGTGCTCAGGCTCTTGTGCCAGCTGGCTGAGTGGCTGCAGAGCCTAGGTATAGAGGCTAATTTCTGGGAAATGTAAAGACATCTATGTTTAATATTAGAGCTTGTGACTCATTTTCTCTATTTGCCACCCCAATTGCACAACCAAACGCAGAGGTTCCAATCTTCTTTCCTATGACCTCCAATCATCTGTTGGAAAGTCATGTCATTAGGATGAAATTGGGAGAGTTTATTTCAGAAATTTCACTAACTGAGGTGAAGAAACTTCTGTGCTGCATTTGCCCATCTCTCCTTGAAGACCAAAGATGAGGTGGGTCACCCAAAAGGCAGATTTTTCAGTCTTAAATTGTTCTGACATTACACTACAGTCTCCATATTTTCTTGAATGCAATAAGCCGATAACGTTACCCTTGCTATGTTTTCACAGATCTGGGCCCCTGTTCATCATATTCCTCTAGGCAATTCAAGGTCTATTTTCTACTTGACCCCATAGTTTTGATTTGCATGGCAGGTTGCCTACTCCTTTGTTTTTGCACATTTCTTTTGTTTAACAAAGAATCCCATCCTAATCCCTTGAATTTGCCTGTGATTCTGCCATTAATTCCTCACAAAAAAAGAAGGGTACGAAATGTACAGACTCTCCCAGAACCCAGAGAAACGAATATCACAAGGAACATCGGTGCTAAATACTGTTATTTACCCATGCACTCCAAATACATTAATAGGTTACAAAATGGAGATGAGTTTAGGTTAAACAGACAGCTTTGTCACTTTGCAGATGACAGGCCTTTAGACTCACAAGATAAATAAGACAATTCAAGCATGGCTTTACAACTCAACATACTTCTCCTTATGTTCTTAACAAAGCTTGTGCAATTGTGTATTAATGTAAAAGGCACTTTCCTTCCTGTGATTATTTATGTAATCAGTAGGAAAAAATTCATGATGAACTAGACTCTGCGGGTCAGCCTCTGATCACTCTAATTTGAATGTTGGATGAAGAAAAAATGTCACAGGCAGCCAATATCCTGAAAAAGAGAAGATCTGCAGGGATACTGACAGGGGACTGGCAGTGAGTTGTCACAGTAGACTTCACTAGTTATTTGCTGTCTTTCTCTCTGTGTATCATCTGGTCTTTTGCCCCTGAATTACTAGCTTAGGCTCCCCCGCATGCAAGACAGATGCCTAATTTGTGGATACCAACGGGAGTCATGTCCAAAATAGATGTTGAACTGCTCAGACCTGTTAAAACTGAGAAACTTCTGGGCATGTCTGAAAATACAACATTAGTTGCTTCAGGAAAACTGGTGCTCGAGGCCATGATGCTCGCAGATTTTTAGGTGCCACCAGGTTTCATGAAGGAATGGTTTTGGGGGTACCACCTTTTTGGTCCTTAAGCCTTAAAAAGATTTAGTTGTGGTGTGGGCCCCTAAGTCCTTGATATTTCTGTGCAGCTCACAGGGAATCACCTCCACCTTGCCAGCTCTGCAGTTTTGCTGGCTCCCCAGTTGGGGTGGGTGATGGGTTACAGGGATACAGCATTTGGGCTCCTGCTGCTCCTGGGTGTTGTATTGGGAGCTGAGATGTCTGACTTGGGGGGGGACATTCCTTTGTGTGGCAGGGTGCTTGGGTGCAAGGCTGCACCAATGCCATACCAAGGCAAAGCCCTTTACTCCCTTTCAGTGGAGGAAAGCATAAATGCATTACCCTTTGGTTGGCACAGAAGTAAGTGATTCCAAAGTGGCCACAGCAGCCTATATACTCATTGTTTGCTCAGTGATAATATACAAAACTTTTCCTAATCCTACCCTCATGTTTTTCTATCATAAAATCATAGAATAGTTTGGGTTGGAAGGGTCCTTTAAAGGTCATCTAGTCCAGCCCCCCTTGCAATCAGCAGGGACATCTTCAACTAGATCAGGTTGCTCAGACCCCCGTCCAACTTGACCTTGAATGTTTCCAGGGATGGGGCATCCACCACCTCTCTGGGCAACCTGTTCTAGGGATTCACCAATCTCATTGTAAAAAATTTCTTCCTTAGATCTAGACTAAATCTATCCTCTTTTAGTTTAAAACCATTCCCCCTTGTCCTATCGCTACAGGCCCTGCTAAAAAGTTTGTCCCCATCTTTTTTATAAGCCACCTTTAAATACTGAAAGGCTGCAACAAGGTGTCCCCGAAGCTTTCTCTTCTCTGGGCTAAACAACCCCAACTCTCTCAGTCTTTCCTCACAGGAGAGGTGTTCCATCCCTCTGATCATTTTTGTGGTCCTTCTCTGGACCCTCTACAACAGGTCTGTGTCTTTCTTGTACTTAGGACTACAGAGCTGGACGCAGTACTCCGGGTGGGGTCTCACCAGAGCAGAGTAGAGGGGCAGAATCCCCTCCCTCAACCTGCTGGCCACACTTCTTTTTATTCAGCCCAGGATACTGTTCTATGATAAAGCTGACCATGGTGTTGATGCTTTCTGTCCTGAAGCTCTCCCCAGCTAGAGTAGGAGTACTCAGGTATGACAGTGGCAGAGTTTCACAGGCTCCTTATTGCAGTTCAGGAAAACAGTTTTATTGACACTTCTCAAAGGGGAGTAATCAATGAGTTGATGTCCGGCTGGTGGCCAGCAATGAGCAGAGTACTGGGCTATGGTGAGATCCCATCTATGGTATTGTGTCTGGTTTGGGCCCCCAGCTGAAGAGGGATAGGAAGAAACTGCAACAGGTCTAATGGAGGGCTACCAAAATCCATGAGGCTGGGAGCTCATGGCTCACAAGGAGAGGCTGAGGGAGTTGTACCTGTTCTGCCTTTGTGGAGAGAAGGCTAAGGGACAAACTTGCAACTAAAATGGCTTGATGAGCAGCTACAAAGGTGGAAGACGTAGATCCTTCTTGATAGTGCCAGGCACTATAAGAAAGA
>NW_008825285.1:1524075-1531999 GCF_000699105.1 Pygoscelis adeliae | reverse complement strand
GGAAGGCGCAGCAGTGGAAGAGTTCACCAGAAGTGTCATGCAACCTCCATCTTTTGAGGTTTGCAAATCTCAGCTGCACAAAGGCATGGACCTGGTCCTGTGTGGGTGATAGTCCAGCTGAGTCGGAAGATGGAGACTAGAGGCCTCCAGATGTCCATTCCAACCAACATTTCTGTGATTCTGTGATTTAGACAATTCTGGGCATTTTTGTAGCTGTTATCTGTATCACAAATGCAGTTCCAGGCTTCTGAAACGAGACTGAGTCAGACCAGGAGACTAGAACAAAAAAAATCTGAGAGCAAAAGTTTTGCTCTAAAAACCAAGGCACCGGAAGACTGGAAGAATTCTATCCATAAGCTGATATAAAATGAAGACCTGCGTGTTCGCCATTACATATGAATGGACTGACTGTGAATCCCCTGTCATGGTACAAAGAGCTGGGGATAACTTCAGAAGGAACCTGCTGGAAGGAGACTCGGCATGCTAAAGTGGTGAAAAGCTGCCTCTCAGCTGAGAGCAGAACAAAGTCTCTTTATGCTCTAAAATTATTCTTATAGAGACCGAGGAGCTATTGTGTGTGGGGAGCCCCATCCAGCTCTTGACAGTGGTAGTGCTCTGGATTAAAATGTTAGGAAGAGAGAAGGAAATACCCTGAGGAAAGAAGTCAGCATTAATTTTATTGTTACTGGGATTTGGGAGGGAGTAATACCGAAGTCTCAAGCTTGCAGTCATCCATGTAGCAATAGCCCCCAATTTAGTCTGCAACAAAGAAGTTTGCTGTCAACACACACACACACACACACACCCCCACACCCCTACACCATCTTTCAAATACCTTCTAGCACTGCTCACCATTTACTTCCTATGTGATTAACACATTCCTGATGAGTGGGCAAAGGTAGCATTTCCAGTTTTCACTGTACGACAAGTCTTTGACCGTATGGGCTGGCTGCTGCATGAAGAGCAAAGAGTGCACTGCCATTTCGCCTAATCCCGTGTATTAAACCAAAGAAGCAGATTGAAGCTATGGCAGGCACACATCAGTGTGCATGGATATGAAACCTAAAAAAGAAATAAACTTGTAGATCTCCACGGATCTATTTAAATACAATATTTTATTCCATTCCATGTAGCTTTTTATACAGTTCTCATCACCATAGCAACAGAGGTCCAGCTCTTCAAAGGGTATTTAGATATCCTTCAGCACCCAAATCTACCAGCTGGGTGCTACTGCAGTCACAAAAAGCTTATTAAGCTTCCACACACTCCTGTGTGTGTCCAAGGTGCCTGAGTACAGATGCTGCCCATAGCTGAGAAGCTGCTAAGGGCTCTAGCTCAAGCCAAAACAGGACCTGAAGACAGATCCTCAAATTGAGAATTTCCCCACTTGACTCTCCAGTGCCTTGGAAACACACTGGGAAGATGGTTAAATGAGCTGTGGCTCACCCAGTGGACAGCCTATGGACAAGTATGTCCATATATTCATTTCTATACCTGCCAGTCTTGCCATCCTGGCAGCCCCACACAGCTTGGTGGTTAAAGCACTGATGTGTGACAGACAGGTTCAAATTTTACTCCGAATCATTTGAAGCCAAGAAGTAGACCTCCTTCTCCCACATCCTACCCTAACCCTACTTCGAGTTCTCCCTGTTTGAATGAACAGGCTGAAGCAAAGAGATTTCCTCTGCAGAACTGCCCCCCAGGGGAAAGGTTCGAATTTTGCCTCAAATGAAGCAAAAAGAGGGAACTGAGCTAGAGTTTCCTGCAGCACAAGATTAACAATCATCTGTCATGGTTTGGTTCTGTTATCTTTTTGCAAAGGGAGATATGTGTGCAGGGGGATTTTAAAAATATACATATTTCTGTGCATATAAATTGTGTACTTCTTTGCATGCTTCTACTTAGATGAATAGTGGATGTATATTTAGCAGCATTGTCAGATATTGCATTAATAAAGGTTGTTGTGTACATTTTTTATTTGCCCTCTCTAAATACCTCAATATATGTTGTATACAGTGATGTTTATGTTCAGACAGTGTGCAAGGCTGTACGTGCATGTGCCCTGTTTGATGGGGGAAGGGGATCTCCTTGGCACAATACTTATTAGTATCATCAATCATCGGGGGTGTCATTTCCAAATTCCCTTTCCCTTACCTAATTTGCTAAACCTAATTCTTTATCAGACTACAAAACCCAGCATGAGAGATGGAAGTGATAATGAGAGGTGGCTTGCTCATCCATGCTCTACTGTACAGAGGCAATGTCAGCCTGGCACCTTCTGGAGGGATTTCCCATTTTCTTTCTCTTTCCAGGTAGGGTGATCTGTATCTGCTCAACCCACAGCAATTAGCAGCCCATTGCGTCCCTATTGCACTGTGGCTTTATTTACTTCTGACTCCTCAGTGTCCTCTTAAGTTGCTGGAGAGTGCCTAAGTCAAGCATCTTGCTTGATCTGTCTGCTGGTGCTTTCTTTGCTTACATTTGCTAATGCATCCAGTTCAGGACACCTCCAAAATGCACTTCATTAATCTCAACAACCTAAGGCTATATGTTTTTTTTCCAAGTCTGGTACTAAATTAGCAAAAGACCTTTACAAAAACTTGCCTTATTGAATTTGCCAGTCCTGTTCTGCTTGTGCAAATGGTTGCATGTCTTTAAAACTTGGAGGGAAGAAAACAACAAACCGTGAGTGGAATCTGAGCTACTGACTCAAAACTCCCATCCCTCACATGGACAGGGCCAGGATTCATCCTATATGTGCTGTCACTCCCATCCCATATGCAAGTCTTGTTCTTGTCAATGAATTTAACTCACCAGAATTCATTGATTTCCCTGGGTTTATTCACAGGTTTATCCTACACACATATTCCTAATAGAATTAATGGATCTGCATCCTGCCCACATAGATTACAGCACTGGACTGGGGCCCAATTATTCATGGATGTGACTTTGTTTCACCAGCAGACCTTTAAAATATGCAGCTTCTTCTCTCAGTTGTTGTAAAGACGATGCCATAGAAAGAAAACAGAAACATATGAAAACAGTAATAAGGCAGGTCAGGAGCCCTAGCAGGAAATGACCTTCAAAATCTCATGCACGTTAAGAGAAAAAAAAATACAAGCTCTGTTTTTCATAAGACGGGGAAGGTATATCCAGTGCATAAACCTTTTAACACCAACACAAAGAATCAGTGAAGCCTGACTCTTCTATTTGGTGAGGAATGAGTAAGACTCAGAATACAAAGATGTCACCAATTAGCGGCATCTCAGCTAGAAGTGAGAAGCTATTTTTAGAAAACTGAAAGAATGGGAGACTTATTTTTAAACAAAGAAGAGACTTTAATCAGATGGAGAAACAGATATTATGGGGGATGCTTTACAAAAATCCTTTGGGAATTTGGTTGCTTAGTGCCAGGAGGAATGGTACTTAACTCTTTTTTTTTCTTTTTTTCACTTTGGACATCTATGATTCCCCCAGTGACAACACAGTCCCCTGAGCTAGACCATTTGGGACTCCCTGTTCAGACGCTGTCACGATGACATCAGTCTTTGTAGGAGCACAGGAAATAACATTGTGGATCAAGGCACACAGTACTGAAGTTTCACTAAAACCAGAATCTTTATACAAGTCCAGTAAAATAGACCACTTTGGGAAGGACCTACTCAAAAGGTGAAAAGTCACATCAGTAACTCAGGCCGGCAGCAGTCAGGATTTATCAAAAAATTGGAAGAGAACGTTACTGACACAGAAGTTACGAGAACAGGAGATGTACAGCGAAGGGTCTACTTTGATAACTGGATTCACAGTGGTGCACCTTACCCGCCCTGTGTGTCCCCCTGAGGCAGGCAGGCAGATGTGCAGCAAAAGCTACGTCACTCGGATGCTCCGTGTGCAGCAGCAAGAATCCCAACCATGAACTCAGCTATTTGCTCAGAGGCCCTGAGACCCCAAAGACTACTTTTCCTTTACAGAGGAGGTACTTGTTTGCTCAGCTTCCTGACTGAAAGCCATGTTCAGACTGCTATAGCTATAAATAAAGGCTTAAACAATCATTTTGAGATTGTAAAAGCTCTTCTGAGCCGGGATTGACTACTACGCTGACCCAAATATAAAAACCTTAAAGGCTAGAAAATTGCAATATTCCTATATGAGAAGTATCAAACGTAAGGGAGAACCTGTGCTTGCTACAACTTAGACCTTTATGGTAAATTGTGCTCTGATCTGGTCATTTCACACCCAAAGGGATCATGCCAATGCCAATGTCCAAGGAAAGGTACCATCAGATTCCTTGTGTCCCATTGGATGGCCCATAAATGAACTTGCCTGATCAAGTCCTCTTTTCTGGAAGCTGTAAGTACCTCATGGAAATGGCTTTTAGCACAGGGAGGCTACAAGGACTGAAGTAAGACTTTGGCACTGAAACTGCAAGTTGCTGGTCAATGGCTGTTTGTCTTCCCAGAGCCAGAACTCCAACTGTCCCCCACAGTAAATGCTCCAATATTCAGATTATCTTAGAAGTATGAGTATTTTGTTAGCCTTTTGTAGCAGATCTGTAGAGAAAAGAATCATAAAATAAATTGTAAGTGTAAAATAAATTGTGATTAGACACAGGCAGTAACCCTCCATTCCTGCATATTCCCTGCAGGCTGGGAGAAGTCCTTTTCCTCCCTTACACCCTAAAGCTATCCTGTTGGCTGTGTCCAGCTGCGTGCCTCACTGACATATGTTGTACAGCTACTCCCTGAAGGAACTGAAGGATTCGCAGCTTGAACGTACGAGTGTTGGCAGTTCAACTTGTCTCCATGTGTGTGTCACATTATAGTACCCTCCACACAAGAACGAGGTAGTCATTTCTCTGATGCAAAGTCAGCTGGTAGCTATGAAAAAACACAGGTTTTGTTTGAATGCTATTTTGAGGCTAATGTATACCTCTTGCACCAACATCTAAGGAGGTATCAGTTGAGATTTGTTTTAGGCTCCATATCTGAAAAGACCTTCCCTAATAGCTTGGCCATTCCATTGTGTCTAACATTCCTATGGATCCTATCAGTATGGCGTGTGAGTTAGCTCTCCTGAAGTTATCCTACCCACTAGCAATATCAGGAATAGCCATGCATATAATCTGCTATAAGAAAACATTTAAGAACATTTTACTGAGTGATGCAGCCATTTTCTCTCATGTCTATCAGAGGGGAAGGAGCAACCCCTATACAGACGACCAGCTCAAGAGCTACTTGAGTTAGACCATAACAACCAACTGCAAAGATGGCTGAAGCTCCTACCCCCAGTGGCTGGGTTCCCACTCCACCAAGGCAGGCAGAAGTTGGCCAGGTCTCAATTTTTTCAGTCTGTAGAATTTTAAAGAAGTCACCAAATTATTGCGGGGATAAATCTTTCTTGCATACTTTGAAATTGAAAAATATTATACTTCATGGCAGAGAATTTTTTGACAGGTAACTACTACCTTATGATTCACATTTTACTTTCATCAATCACAGTAAAAGTCAGGTAAGGCCAGTTTTGCCAGGCCACAAAATTTACTGTGCCTTGTAAATTTTCTCAACAAGTCTGCAAGGCTAAATGTTTCTGCTATTGTATTTAGATAACTGCCACAGCCACCTACAATGAGATGGTCTGTACTAAGAAAAATATTACTTTTGCAAATCCACCAAGTTATGGTGCCATTCAAGCTAGGATGGTTATGAAGGCAGTTGTCACTATCCTCCTGCTGCTCAAAGGTCTGTGTAACAATTTTGGCCCAGGAGCCAGCTGTACACTGGGTTAAAACACCAGCAATTTTCACCTTGGCTTAAGGTTTAGTGGAACTCATTGTTTTTAATTTGCAGCTTTCAGAAGTGTAACCATCTATGTTTTATAGATTTTTCTTTTCCTGTGAGGGAACTCATCAACTTTGATGTCTGTAAGTATTGATTCTCTGTATTAAGGGATTGGTAAAACAGATTAACCACAATAGCATGTTAATTAAGACCATGTTTCAGCTTTCCAAAATTACTCTCTTTTTGCAGAAAGCTGATGAATTGACTGGCATTAAAGGCCGTCCAAGCCAAGGAGCCAGAAGGTATAGATCACAAGGGAAATAAATCATCTGCATACCCAAGAGAAAGTTTGGAGATAACGCAATCCTGTTTTCACAGTGTCCTGTGTGGGGCTGTTATATCCAAATCTTTAGTGGTGCTAACAGGATACTTCGCATAGACAGAGCCCTGTCAGATCTTCAGCCAGGTTGAAACTGGATTTGCTGTGCGTACAAATCCCAGGATGAAGAGTCAAGACTAGGAACAAGGACCTTGTCCCATGGAAAGATGTTCTGCCAAGCAAGCCCAGCCTATCAGACTGGGAACGTCTTCAGGTTTTCTACATTACCGTCAGCTAAATCAATCATTCGGCTCCTTCCATCTGTCTTGTGCAGTTAGGCCTTTGGAGCAGACCCTTGTGGTGGGTTTGTGTCTGGTAGAGAGGGTGCTAATCTGAGCTGGGGACATTATGGGTGCTCTTGGGTAAATAACAGTTTTCATCTGAAAGGAAAAATGCAAATGTCTCGTGTGTGGTGTTCATCCACCCTGGTTGCTCCCAGACCCCTGCTCTGGAGGAAGGACCCTCTGCCTGCCTTTCATGCTGGCTTTGCTCTGCCTTTCCCAAGCCCCACTTCTGACTGCACTCTCACCGATTATTTTTTTTCAGAGGCTGTAAACATCAGTGTCAGCTCAGCTCGCATTAGTGTCAGAGAAGTATCTCTTGGCAGTTTACAAAAGAGAAAATGGAGAGTCGAGCATTATTTAATGTGAAATGTGGTAGAGTGCCTATGCTGAGCTTCTCTGAGAGGCTTGAGGCTCCAGCTACCTGAAAAAGCTGGTAAAAGCTGCTGTCATCCGGTGATTCAGCTCCCCTCTCTACCATGGCTCTGGCCCCGCTCTGCATGGGCGACTCACAACACACATGAACTCTGTTTCTGATGCGAACCAGAAGTTGGCGGGGCTATTCACCCAAATTTCACTTGCGTTGAAGTGTTTGTTGACTTTTCAACTGCCCAGTGCTCTTTTGAAGATGTATTTAGTCAGGAAAATGCTGTGAGTTTGCTTTTTAGGCAATGATGTGGATTGCTTTTTAGCTATTCTGGCTGGGAGTGAGAAAACCTGGATCGATTTCCAAGATGTCTCTGCTGCTAGGTCAGGCTGGTCTGATCTACTCTCAGAAAGGTACAGCACCACGTGGGCTGAGAGTCACCTTCTCCAGCAGACAAAACCCCCTCTCCATTTCTCCACCGCCCCCATTACCCATTACAAGGGTATCCAGCAGACTCTTGTCCCCCGTAGCATCATGCAAGCTGGGATGTGGGTTGGATTTCCAGAAGGAACTATTGTCAGTGCAACTCTTCAGGGTCATGTACATGCTTATATTCAGTTAATTTCATTTTAATTTGGGTGTTGAAAAATTGAGGAGCGTGAGCT
Source organism: Pygoscelis adeliae (assembly GCF_000699105.1). Lineage (NCBI taxonomy): Eukaryota > Metazoa > Chordata > Aves > Sphenisciformes > Spheniscidae > Pygoscelis > Pygoscelis adeliae. The sequence goes on along the minus strand of NW_008825285.1, from coordinate 1,524,530 downwards.
GTACAGCTTTGGTATATTGTTTAAAAATATATCTTTCCCGGGTAGATGGGAGTATGTAAAAATGTAGATACCTTTTAGAAGAAGCCTCAATTTTATTATTGCTATGATTTCCCACTTTCAACATTTTCTGGAAGGGAGAGGGATATTTGGTTCAGAAGTTATTTTAACTGGTTCTATCCGTTTTGCTGAACTGAATTCCTCCCCCCACCCCAAAAGGCTTTCTTTTTAATAACAGCTGTTATTTCTTTCCAAGTGCTGGGAAGAGGAGTCCAATAAACCCCTCCTTGGGTTCCTTCCAGAAATAAAAAAACATTTCGGCTGTCATTCAGGCCTGCCTTTTCATTAATTCTGTTTCAATGTATTTCATATGACTGCATGTCTGCCTTTGCAACAGCAAGGAATCTCAGTGGGATGGAGCAGCTTAATCGATCAGCAATCCTGGTCACCCAGAAAGA
>NW_008825285.1:1517039-1524060 GCF_000699105.1 Pygoscelis adeliae | reverse complement strand
TGAAGCATGTGACACTGCCTGACCTAATCATCAGAACTGGAGAAGCCAATAAATTAGAGCAGAAATGCAGATGGATAAAATAAGGACCCAATTCTATACAACACGCTGTGAACATTATTCCTGAAACCAGTAGCGCTATATGGAAAAGCCAAGTCAAACATTTGCTGGATAAGGGCCGGGGGAGCTGAGAGCAAGAATAATTTTATGTTTTCAGAGTTTCACCTTTCTGTCTTCTGTGACGTACATTTGATATGTCTTAGCAATTTGTCTGAAAGCTCCTAACTGAATCTGTGAAAATTATTCATTCTCGCACTCTAATAACCCAGCGGTGCAGCTTGCCTTGCCCCTGTGCTCCCTGGGGATGGCAAAGCCAATGTGACCTGGTCAGGGGACCGGCAGGGACGTGCCAAGGCTCATCTCCCTCTGAGAGAGGAGCAGCGTTCACACAAAATTCGGCGTCTCACAGGTGAGATCTCAGCTCCCTCTGCGGCAATGGGAGTAGGTTTGCTTAGCCACAGGGTCCAGCCAGAGCATTTACCTCCAACCACTGATGAGCTAATAACTTCAGGCTGCTAATTTAGGCCTGTAATTTAGACACATGAAGAGGCTGGTGTGAATACCTCCCACGGTGCCTGCAGTATTAGCCATCAGCAACGCCCGGGTGAGGGCTGAAGGAGAGTGGATTGCCTTCAAAGGCAGGGCAGTCTCCTCTTAGCCTTATTAAAAGTGCTCCCGTCCCTGTGCTGCAGATGAAGGACTTCAGCCCCTGGAGCCGGCAGGGGCGACTTTCCAAGCATTGACTGCAAAGGAATTAGCATGTGCAAGCACACGCTGTCCTGATGAGCGAGGGGAAGGATTACCCTACGTACACAGGCAGGGCTTGAGTATTTGGGCTTTTGGCAGGCAGCCAGGTCAGGCAGAGGCTAGCGAGACAGAAGAGTCCAATATCCCAAACCTGCGTGGGGGCAGAGGCCAGCCCTCTTGTGCAGTATGGCTGGGTAGGAACAGGACACAATGTCCTTTCTGCAGGACTAGGTGGTGTCAGGATTGGATCCGGAGTAATAAAGCTTTTCATCCTGCCTGCTCCGAAGGCAGCGAGTACTGTAGTGAATCCTAAACCCTCTCTTAAACATTCAGAAAAAGAAGGAAATAAGCAGTAAATGCATCTGACAGGCAAAGTGTAAGGAGTACCCGCCACTGCCTGTTGTGTTCACAGTGAAGCATTAGCACACCAGCAGCACCGGGATGCACAAGCCCCTTCAGAGTGGGACGTCTGGAGGGACAGACACAGCCCTGGCCTCATCGTGCTCATGGCAGAGCCGATATCCCCAGGACCTTCCTGGAGAGGATGCAACGAGAAAAACTCATGCAGGCCCTGCTTGGGGTATGGTCCTCCTGGCAGCCAGCTACGGATGTGAGCAACTCATCGGTGTGTTTAATGCCCACTGCTGGCCTGTCCTGTTGGGACATGGCAGGTGACACAAGATTCTCAGATGTGGGACAGGAAACCCAAGGACATATGTCAACCCCCAGGCATGGAACCATTAGGACTGAAGCCCCGAGGATGAGGATGCTTAAAACAACATCAGTCACAACCTTTTGAACACTCATTTGGGTTCTGAATTACCTTCTAATTTTTGTCTTTAAGGCTAATGGTAGGCAAAGTATTTGTGACTATGCAGCCATGAAGTTTCTCAAAGGCTGGGATCATTTGGTGATTAAACATTTCTGGACATGGTAAGTGGTAACTTTTTTCCCTCAGAACCCAGCAGGTGGCAAATGCACAGAATCCAGCCTGAATTTTTATGCAATGAAAAAAAAAAAAAAGGACAGTTTCTTACTCAGACCAGAAGCTGTGGGGACTGGGCTAAAGTCTCAGACTGGGGTAGCCAAGCCTCAGGAAAGGGTCCTTTGAACCAGAAGGTCCTGAAGAACAGATTTTCAGTGAAAATTTTTCCACCAATTTTTTCACCAAATATTGATTTTTTTTCAATAGAAATCTGTCAGTTTTGCAGCTGACTCTCAAGCTAGTTGGAAAGTGGACATCATTTTTTTTCCAAAAAATCCAATTTAAAATTTTCCAATTATTTCTTAAATTAGCTCCAGGAATCCTTACAGCAACTCAGGTATCTTGACTTCATATTTTGCACCCTGACCCACTCTGTATAGCCACACAAGGGAGAGAGAGGAATCAACTGCAGATTGTGCCACTGCCTACATGCACCTCCCAGTACTCAGAAAAAATGAGTGTCACCATCCCTATTTATATGTGGTGCAATGAAAGTATTTGTTTATCCTTGCAGTCCCATTAGGAAACCAAATTTACTGTCTTCCTCTTTAGAACTTTGTCCCTAACCACCTCCCTTTTATTGATTTAAACATCCAAACCCACAGCTACAATGAGAGAGAGCTTACTGGGAGGCTATTGGGTTTGCAGTTTCCTACAGTTAGAACCACCTTGTGCTGGTGGAGTCAGTGGCGGGAACTGGTGGGAAAGGCACTGCTGCCAACCAGGCGCAGGGACACCAGAACAGGCAAAATGACTCCCAGCTCCTTGCAGAGCCAAGATGGTAGCGAAGGGGTGGACGTCTCCTACACCAAAAGCTATAGATGCCCAACCGTGAGTAAGTGAACATGTGCCTGGTAGGAGTGCTGTGACGCTATTTTATCCAGCACAAATGTCTGGAGGTACACTTATCCATCTGTTGGCTATCCACATAGCTGTGCTCTTATTTCTTCTTTTTTTTTCTGTTGTTGTTGTTTATGTATATATAGATCTGTGAGAGAGATATATATATATCACCTCTCTGGAGATAGTTGTGCAGATAAACATCTGTAGGCAAGGTATGGTCCACAGTGGGAAAAACCCACTGTTTAGCAGAGAAGTTAACATAAATTTGCAGTCAAAAGTCACAGGCACAGTCCTACTAGTTGCAACTGTCCAACAAAATGCATTTTCAAAAGTAAGTAAAGCTTAAAAAAAATAAAATATCAGGAAGAAAGTTAACAAGGCACTGGAAACTCATTTTGCTGCCCTTCAGGTGCCAGAAGGTGTCAGGGACAGCGGAGCTATTTATGTTAAATCAAATACTGAAGGAAAGTAGACCAGATTATAGTAGCCTGGTGGACAGGAAGGAGGAAAGACATAAGGAATAGGAGCAATAAAGCCTCCAGACCAGCCAGGTGAAAAGTGCCAACCTGTCTTGTCCTCTCCTTTCCATAGCTCACCTTTTCCCAGACCCAGCAAAAGTGATCTGTACCACGTCCTTGATCTGCTGGCCTTTCAGTGGGGAAGGCAGGGTTTTTAAATAACAATAATAAAGCTTTCCATTTGTATTTTAATAAGGAAACATTCCTTTTTATCAGATTACCAGGCCTGTAATGATTCACCTCCAAGCCCTTCATTTGGCTAACGAATTTATGCCCCTCTCTCTAGGGGCAGACGATCTTGTCATTCACAAAATGTTATCAGCATATCTTATGCCAAAGCGAGGCAGGGAAAGAAATCCCTGCTCTGCTTCGTTGGTGCTGGTCTTTCCTTCCTCCTGTGCTTGGTGCTGTAAGAGGGCAGGTCATCACTTAGCTCTGACGCTGCTCTGCTCAAGGGCTGCTGGCCCGTCTCAGAGCCTTTGAGGTCAGGAGGGACCACGGTGTGCTATGAAAAAACCCCACAGCTTTGTCCTTTCTCAGATCAGGAGCTGCTTACTCTGAAACAGTGCAAAAAGCTCCTCTGTTGATTCAACTTGGGTTCAAACTGAGTGGAATAGGCTCCCCTATGACCCAACACGCCACATCCTGCTCCTAAAGGTTGAACAAGGGTGACATTTTGGCCAAAATGTGGTCAAAAGAAGGCTGGACTTTGGTTGCAGTTGTGCCAGGAGGTAATTCTGCGTCTCTGGTGTGGACAGGATACTAACCCATATGGCCGCAACATCACTCAGGTGGCTTCGAACTTTGTTAAAGACAGGATGTCTTCCATGCCCATCTACTGCTGAGCCATTTCACACCATGCCAGGGCAGCTTCTCAGCTCTGGTTCAGGACCCCAGAGGTGCTGCCCACCACCTGCACTCCCATCATGAATATCTGGCAAACTTAAGTTTGTAGATGGCAGAAGGGCAAACCTGTGTCACAGCACATGGGACATCCCTAAGAGCTGGAACACCATCTGGTATTGTTTTTATAGTCTCTGGCTAAAAAAGAAAAACAGAAGTCATGTTTTTTTCCTATGCAACTTCAAAATGTCTATCATTCATAATCCTCGCACAAACTTAGCCTACACATGGGCAACATCAGGGAGGGTTTGTGGGAGCTGGGTCTAGCAGTTGCCTGTTGACAGTGCAACGCTCCCTTAAGAGATGCAGTTTCCCTGATCAGAACCCTGGGCATGCTGGGGAACGGCAACTTTCAGGGGAGACCTAAAGCCCATAGCCAGGTGGGAGTCCTTCCACATCTTGTGATGCTTTCCTTCTGCAAGAGAGGCTATTTCAGTAACATCCTGCCTACCTAACGCCCAGCCTGTATTTTCCACTGGGAACAGTAATTTTCCACTTTCAGCCCCCAAACAATTCTGGGCTAAATAACTTACCACTGCTTATCTCTCTCTGCTGATTTGGGAGGAAGCCAAAAGGATTAGCAGAGACTACCACTTAATTTTTAGCTGGCTGTATTAGGGGAAGCAAATCCCACCCTCTATGCCTACATTACAGACTGAAGGGTTGGAGAGCAGATGGGATGGGGTGAGGCAAGAGTGAGTGAGAGAAAGTGTGTGTGTGTGTGTGTGTGTGTGTGCAAAGGAATACTTATTAACGTGCTTATAAAAAGATCTGTTAGTGGTACACTGCTGTGCTGTTATCTGTCATCTCCTGGATGGTCTAACCTGCACAGAGGCACCAGGCATTCCTCAATCCTGGGTATGGGCAGGAGGAGTTTATCAAGATCCTGGTGCTCCCTTTCCCTCTTGCCCAAACCTCCATATCTCACTGTACGTTAAAGGGAAACTCAGACAACTAATTAAATTAATTTTCCCTGACTTAAAATACTTAATAATATTAAATGAGCTTTCACAGATACCAAAAGTAAAAGCTATAATGGTATTTTCAGCCAGCATTAAATTGTTAATTAATTGACATACATCAGAAATAGTGTAACACATGCAGCATCAGCCATCTATTCAGAACAAACCTTTAAAATGTGATGGTCTCAGTGACTCATGCTGGTCAGACCCAGTTAGGCTTGTATATATAGCTGCAGGAGTCTGCTTTAGGATGGGGAGAATAGCATTGGTTATGTATGGCAGGGCTGTTTGTGCCTGTCATTTACATGAGTCCTGCTTTTACAGGACTGGAATTCACCAAGGAAAACTACAAAAGCTTTTACAAGCCAGTGTTCTGCTAAAAAGGAGCTTTGTGGACTTTTATGTGGTTTTGGGAATGTTAGATGTTGTGTTAGCAACTTACAGAAAAGCAAGTTTGGGTGGATGCAGAACAGGAAGAGCTGTGAAGGTCTCCCACGGTAAATACCTACAACACTGACAAAGAAACTGTTCTTTTCTTACTGAGAAGAATAAGGTTATTAGAGACTGGAACATGCCCAAGCAGTGAGATGACAACACTGGAGATCACTACAAAGGTGTCCATCCACCCCGTCCCTTGGCAAATGTGATGATATGGGGTTACTGCTGTGGAGCAAGGACCCACATTTTTCCTGTAGAGAGCATGTTAACAGCAGTCTTATCTTCAAGATTTCTATTCTTATGCCTTACACCCTCATGTCAGAGGGGCACCAGCCTACAAACCATGTCCATCTCCATTTGGCGTCTCGGCCATGGGGGATAAGGGAGGTGGAAGTCAAGCAGGGCAGGTATTTGGCATAACGGAGATTCCAAGCAAGATGTGGTATAGAGTCAGGTTCAGCAAACACAGCTATAACAAAATCTTTCAGAACAAAAATGCTGAAAGTGTATGAGCCAGCAGTGCATCAAACATCTTTTCTTTCCCAAGTCATCTCATTATCTCATCATGTTGTTATAGTGTCTTTACTCCCTCAACCTCAGAGAAAAATAAAGAAGGTGATTTAACGTAACAGACATAACCTAAGGGTTTCTCCAAAAGGCTCAACGTTTAGTGCTAAAACTGCAAGGAAGGCCAAGTCCTACCTAAGTGCTTAGGAAGACGATTTGGCTTGGTTGCCTGTCTTGTCGGTCTTTGCAATGGAAGTATATGGGATGGGCAGAACTGTAATTCATTTCAGATGAATCCTAATAGATCCCAACTTGTTACTTCATTGGCCTTGGCCCATCGATCCAGCCTGTCCAGGTCCCAATTGAACTTCAGTCCCATTGAACTTCAGCTCCTATAATACCTTGTTTAAAAAAATAAAATAAATTGTGGGCTCTACTTAGAATGAACAGTAGAAGAGATAAAAAAGTCAATGCTAAAGACCTTTTGTTCTGCAAAGAACATCTCATTGAGTCAGGTCACTTACCCAGCTTCTTCAACCATGCATGGCTGCACACACCAGATGTTGAATTAATCTCCCTTTTCAAAAAGAGATGTGTATTCCTGCTCATGGAAACAAATCTATAAATAATCAAAAGGTAATTCTGGAAAACGTGGTGGTTTGTTTTTCCCCTTCAGCCACTCATGAGAGCACTGGTTTCCTTTCAGGCTCAGCAGTGCTTTTATCAGGATCACAAAGCTGTGGGTCCACTTTGGCTTCTGCCCAACAGATTAAGTGTAGCATCAGTAACACTGCAAGAACTGGTCTTGCTCATGCTCACTCTCTATCATAATATCCGTATGCAGGAACAAACATTTCTAACTTGGACAACAGAAATGAAATCTGCTGGAAAAGGAGCAGATTTCCTGTGTGAAGGAAATGGATGCCACATTTAGAAACAAGTGCTACTAGAACACTGCTGTTCACTAGTTTTTTTACATGAACTCAAAAGTCTAAATACCATGTTTTTGGCCACTTTTCCCTTTTTCCCCTCTTGTGCTGGAAAGCAACAGTGCCTATGCT
>NW_008825285.1:1509640-1517011 GCF_000699105.1 Pygoscelis adeliae | reverse complement strand
CACGACGCTGTCACTGGCTGTGAGGTACACAAAGCCATTAAGCACTACCGTGCATAAAGGCTACTCTCCAGTTGTGCCCTGCTGCGGTCATCGCAGCACCTTGTGCCCGGGCTTGGCGTATGCTCAAGCAGTGTTGCCTGCTGCTGGAGTCATAGCTCTACCTTGAATCCAGTACTGATGGATGTTCAAATAGGCATAATGAGGGTTTTCAAAAGCTGCTGCCAGTTTGGGAGTGGTGTGTTGTATCTGGGAAACTACTGTCCTGTGAATTTCCCTCCCATACCTTGTGTTTTGGTAGAAGTTACAGAATACAACTGGTAGACACATGATGTGGGTTTTAGATATCCAACGTCATTTGAGGCACCTCAGGAGATTTAAGCCACCAGCACAGGGCTGGCAAACAAAACACAAAACTTCAGACCCTCCGCCATTTGGCATGAGCACTGGAGGCTAGGCAGGATGGATACCCACAGCATCTGCAGTGACATTGAACACTTACAAACAAGCACTGAATCCTGCCCAGAGGGTGGGATTCAGCTCATGTATTAAGACACTTAAATATAAATGCCTCCATGTGTGCTACATGCCTGAGTGTCTACTACAGTAAATGACAACCTCATTGGTGGAGCCTAGAGAGGGATTTGGCTGTCCAAGTGTAGGCATCTCCTTTTGGGGAGCTGGTTAGCAATCAATCTGCATCAAGAGAAATTTCAATTAGGTCTTGAAAAGATACTTTTCACAAAAGGACCCAGAGGAATCTGCGTCTCTGGAGATACTCAAAACTCGTCTGGAAATAACCCTGAGCAATGTGCTCTGAGTGCTGCTTTGAGTGGGGGGTTGCACTAGCTGAGCTGCAGAGCTCCATTTTAAAGTCCATTCAGTAGCTCTCCACTGACTCCAAAAGGATACCAAAGCTATTTTAGTAGGTGTCTTACTCTATAAGCTGCATCCCCCCCTCGTGTCTAGATCCTACACAACTGATGGCGTAAAGGGGAGGGAGAAGCAACATGGCTTTTGCAGGGGGAAGTTGTGTCTCAAAAGCCTACTGAGAGGCTTTGAAGGAATCAGTGAGCGTGTTGATGTGGGTGATTTACCTGATATTGTGCATTTGGCTTTCCTAAAAGCGTTTGGCAAAGGCTGCCTCATGAAAGGTTCTTACAGAAACTGAGCTGCTATGGAATTAGGGGGAAGTTCTTTTGTGGATTAATGAGTGGTTAAAAGATAAGAAACAGGTTGGGAAGGAAGGGACAATTTTTGCAGTGGTGGTGATTCGCCAATATAAACAATGTGAAAAAGGAGGAGGTGATAGTGAGGTGGCAGAGTGTGGATGACATACTATCTAGGGTCGTAAAAGCAAAAGGAACTGTGAAGTGTCGTGGAGATATCTTGTGATAATGTATGTCTGTGTGAAGATGGCAGATGAAATCACTAATGATAAACAGAAAGTAATGCACATCATGAAATACATCCCTAACAATAAAGACATAATGATGACTTCTGGGCGAGCTATTGCCCTGAAGAAAAGGAAGTTTGGTATTGTTGTGAATGAGGGTGGTCTGCGAGCACCAGCTCAGTGCTCAGCAGTGGAGGAGGGCAACAGAGTGTTAGAAATTCCAAAGAAAAGAAAAAAGAGAAAAACATCACTACATGACAGTGCACCGCAGCTGGGGCCCCGTGGACCTGAGAGCAAGCCAAGTAGAAACAGAAAAGGACAAGGTAAGGCGAGGGACAGTAAAGGTGATCAAAGGCACGGGACAACTTCTGTAAGTGGAGAAATGAGCCTGCGGTGTGGAACAGTAAAACTGAGGAGGAATAGGATAAGGATGTCTGTAAGTTCATGGTCAACAAAATCAGAAACTGCTTCCCTTTTTCTCACAAGTGATGCAATGCAGTTATGAGGGAATAGGTTTACAGTATCAAAAGGAAATGCTTTTCTACCTAATACATAGTTAAACTTTGGAACTCCCTGTTTCAGGGTATTGAACGAATAGGATGATTCACCTTATGGTAAAGTAGACATCCAAACCAGATTAGATAAATCACACCCTAAAAATGCTTGTTTTCCTTCATTGACTACAAAGGAAACTTATGATGAGTTGCTCGTCTGTAGAAGTCCATGCAAAAGCTACTCAGAAGTTGGTAAAATGAATCCCACCTCTAACCTCTGCTGGAAATGAAGTAACACATTCCTGTATCTTTGAGAGCTGTGGCCAAAGCTCCTGCAGGGAAAAATCTGGTGCAGGGAAACTGTGTCAGTCATATAGCCCAAAACCTAGTTGAAGTCTGTATCTGCCAGGATGGTCATCCATAGAGTCTTTTTTCTGTATTGCTGATTTACCTGTGTGTGGGGGTTAACTGGTGCATTCTCAAGGGAAGAAATTAATTTTTGGCTTAACTCCACTGCAGGAAGAAGAATTTCCCCAAGGATTCAGTTGTTTCCAGTGCACAATGTGCCGGTCCTATCACTAAACCAAGAATAAACACAGCCTACCAGTTACCCCTCCCTGTGGGTACGTAGTTCTTTGTTCAGCATGCAAAACAGAAATACCAATCCTGTCAGCATTGAAGTTTTACAACAAGCCCTATAAAGAAAACCCCGAGGAACTTTGGACAACTTGAGAAGTTCCTGGTTTTTATACTGTATGAGGGACTGCAGTAGTTCAGCTGGGAGCAGAAGCAAGTCCCTTTCGCGCTGGCACCAAGCAGGGCAGCAGATGGGCAGCTCTTTCTTCTCCTCCAGTTTGCTGAGTGCTGTGTCCTCCTGCTTCCCCAAAAGCGGGAACAGCTCAGGCTCAGAGGAGGTGTGTTACCACAGCATGGGCTCTGCAACAAGAGTATTCAGGTGTGCTGGGGATGCTCCAGGCTGCTACTCAAACCCGGCTCTTTCCTGAGCCCTGTCAGAAGCCAATACCCAGTCTGCCGTACTGTTGATGAGCTAGAGCCATAAATACAAAACCAAGTATAACAGCAACAAACAAAGTAATGCCCCTTGGCAGCAGCTGAGGCACTACCCTACAGTCAGAGCACTGGAGAGGGTGAGGCTCCATGTATCTGTGTAGCACGAAGCAAAAGCAAGCACTGGCTGCATGAATCAATATATGTGCAACTGATGGCTTTCGTGTTTGCCTAGAAGATACATAATGCTCCAGTAGTTATATAGTTAAATGTATTTCTCTTTTTGTCCTCCATCTGATGTTACCAGAGGCTTCAGAAAGCTATCTTGGAGATGAAAGACCTCCTAAATTACACCACCAGGAAAATAGCTATAATGGTGCATATATTTTGCTTCCCAGATGAAAGTCACCTTCTTACACTGAGAAAGGCGTAGATATTAAAACACACAACTTCATAAACAAGGTTGAAGAATGTAAAATGTGATTCTTCTGATGGGAAGGGAGTGAACTGGACCAGGACAGTTTCTACCTTTCTATTTACATTTTTCTAGTTATTTCCAGGTAAGCGGCAAACTATTTTAAGTCTTCTTCAAAACACAAGTGAAATTTTAACACACAATAAAGGACCATGAAAATTGGCATACCAGGACTGTCTAATCCTCACGACTGCCTCTGGTAACAGCTAACAATAGATATTTCATGGAAAGATACAATCCTTCATATAATGGACAGTGCTTATGGGAAAATTACTTCCTATCCCCTGGGGAAAAGACTGCTTATTTTATGCTGTGCTTATGTAGGAACCTTAGACTTTAGTCCTCTTAACCTTATTTAATATAACAGTGAGTATTTTCCATTACCCGTTCAAATCCTTCTGTGAATCCTGCTACTATTTTAAAACTGTAAATCCTTGGGCAGCCCGTACCACCCATTATGTGATGCTCTGATCCACCAGCCTTCCCACTCCAAAAACATTTTCCTGCCTTTAGTTTTCCTGAAAGACGGTATCATTTATTCTGTTTGTTAACTTACACACTCTGTGACACACACTATAGGCCAGATTTTTTCACTTGCCGGTTGTACAAGGAGCGTCGCTGTAATTTAGTCATTTTTTTGCCTGCTTCACTCTCCGGTCTGAGCACAGGAGTCTGCCTTGATCAAAACGTTGGAAGCTGCAATATTACAGGCCACACACCCAAGCCGGAGGTGGCTGCAATCTCTTCTGCTCAGAGCAGATTAAACGTGCCCCTCTAAGCCGTCAGCAGGACGTTTGTGCCCCTCTCTGTCAGCCCCGCGTACCCACCTCGGATATTCAGAATCCAGCTCTCCAGCAACGGATGGAGGTACCGCTCCCACCCCCCAAATAAAAGCAAAGCACCAGCTGTTAATGCTGTATTCACAGTACCGTACTCCACAGACAACGTGACTTTATTCACAAATATGATTTTTACAGAGGTAGAACAAAATATTTTGTATAATTTTTTTTAAACTATATACACATAAAGAATATAACAGAATGACAAGAAAGAAAAGGTTGTAAACAAAACAATATTATGCCATCAAATACAGTACAAACAGCATGCAAGAACAGCTTCAAATGAAATCTTGCTGGTGTAACTTTATTTTATTTCTAATGTGGTAAATGAAGAGTAGTAAAGAGTCATGCTCTAATTGGATTGAGTATGCCACAGCTCTGCAATTTTAATTTTTTTTTTCTTTTACAATAAACCAACAGGATAGCTTTCTTTTCACTGTGGTGGGGAATGCTTTTGTAATGCCCAATGTAATCTTAACAGAAAAATATAATTATCAAATCTACAAAGTGTACTCTCATTTAAAAAGCAAAACCATAGAAACTGTACAGTTTTAAAAAGCGAATTATCTCAACTGCTTCTTAAGAGAATTTTCTAAACAAAGAATAAAATATGCAGAATAAAAATTAGGAGAGCTATTGTTCTGTAACAAAGCTAATCAAATACTTGTTTTCTATTCCAATAAACAGGTTTTTTTAATTAATGACTACTCTGGAAATTATGAAGTGGGCTGGGTTTTATTAATGTTCCACTTGACTAATAAAGCATGAACTCCTTACAGGTACTATAGCTGTCATTCCCCTGGGGATGGATGGAGATTGGTTCTGCATGCGTGCTAGAGACAGGAACAAGGTTTAGTCATTGGCGTAGATTTTAAAAATATTTTAAAATGTTTTAAACGTTTAGTAGCATCTATAAAAATAATCTTGCTTGTTTTGCTACTGGATTGAGATTTGGATATGGGATTTTCTGCTGAAATTCATTCTTGGCCCTCACAATTGCCAAGGACTTCCACTGGATGTTACCTGGGCTGCAGCAGGTCCCACAGGTGATGGTCAAGAGCAATGGTTAGACCTCACACCTGAAAAACGTGAAGCCAACAGCAAACCCTACAGTGTTTTCCCCGTGGCTAGGGCTGAACCTCAAGGATCTGGGCTTTGGGGAACGGTGCTGTCCTGCCCCTCCATCCCTCCAAATCTCAGCCCACGTCATGGGAAGGGCGAAGGCTGGAGAGAGCAACTGTGCTGTTACTCCTATGAACTATCAACTCTGGTGACAACCACCTCTCCGTCCCTCATATCTGCACGCACTGTGACTACGTAAGCATGGGGTCCGGTCAGGTCACTGCGCTGCTCGGGGCCAGCAGCCGGGCTCGCTGCTGTGCCTGTGGGAAAACAGGGTTTTCTCCCTCTGCCACAGACTTTGACCAGTGAGGAAGGAAACTGTGAGCACTGGGGTTAAACTGCCCTCCTGCAGCTCCCCCCCTTAAACGTCATTTAAAGATTCAACCACACAAACATCACCTGTAGATTCGTCTTTATCAAGAACACGAGGTTGGTTAATATTAAACACATGCTAATGTTAATATTAAACACAGGGAGCAGCCTGAACAACATCCTTCACCAAATCACAAGGATTAAGCTAACTTCAGTGAAAAGGGTAAAGAAATTCCTGCCCTGCATAAGAAATCCATCTCTGTGGCTTCATCCATGGCTTTGGCATCTTCCTGGGAAATGGATTGTCAAACCCCTCTGGATTGCCCTGGTGCAACTGAAACCTGCGTATCACTAATAGATCCTGCAGCAGATTATCACCCCCAGAAGCAGGGCATTTATTGAGAGGTGTCAACAGTATGCTACCTGCGCAGACGAAATACTCTGTGTGATAGTTTACAGTCAACATAACAAGCCTGGCACCTTTTTGTGGAAGAACTGTACAAAAGACGGCTGAAATAACAGGATTGTCAATGACATTCAGTGAGAGATACTCTAACCCTCTGAGTAAGACTGCATCTTTCTGTTGTGTAAACTGGTCTACAAGTATGAATAAAACAATACATCCCTGCCCCATTAGCCCTGGGGAAGATTAATGCCCTCTAATCTACGCTAAATAAACTCTGAAGCATGAAGATCAGTATTTAAGTCCTACACTCAGCTGCTTGTGAATTAATAGGGATCACCCTGAAATTGCTATTATGAAATGCAAATATTTGCAAAAGAACAATTAAAAAATATTCCTGAAGTGCAAACGAAAGGCTCATCAGCCATGTTTGTGGTATGCAGAGGGACAGTCAGAAGGCGAACGCTAATGAATCCCACGGCAGAAATCTGTGCTAAAAACCCATTATCCCATTGGCAGTAGGTAATGGCACAGCATCTTACACTGGGAAATAATTCCACCTGATAATCGGAGGGCGTGGCTTAGGATGCCCTAATTTGGACTCTCTGGACAGTTAGCTTGGATATAACTACCTGTATTTTCAGAAAGCTGCAGTACCTGGCTCACAGTAAATCTACTTCAAACACTTGCTGATACTGCTCAAACTGATCTCATCTGCCCTGATCTGCAATTTTGCGTTAGCTAAAGTAATAAAAGAATCCTGTTAAACCTAAATTATCAAATGAAAAAGGCAATTTTCTCATTCATACTCCATTAGTTTTTTTAGTTATTGCTAGGAAAGCTCTAAAATGCTTAGGTCATAAAATAAACATGTGGCTTAATGTACAGTATGTGTACTTAAGAGGATGATGGCATCTGCAGTAACTGCTCTGTACTGCCACAGTAATGGGATGCACAAATTAAGCAACAGCACATACCAAATAAAGCATACAAAAATGTATGGCGAAAAGTAACAAGCCTTCTGCCTTTTTTTTTTTTTTAATAAGTCTTTAATTGCTAAAAAGAAGAATTCACCAATATTCCACACCTACAACACAAAATTGCAACCTAGTTGATTTTGATAGATGCCTGTTACCTTTGTGTCAGCAAAACTCTATGATATTGTTCTCTTTAACATTTCACCGATTAGTTTATAAAAGCTTCCCCTTCCCAAATTAAATTCAATAATATATTTTCCAGTGCCGAAGTCATACAATTAGCCTAATGTGGCTTCAAGCATACAACACTGTTAAGATTTTGGAAAAAAGCACCCCAGAACTCTTAAA
>NW_008825285.1:1454289-1509608 GCF_000699105.1 Pygoscelis adeliae | reverse complement strand
AAAGCATCCAAGTATTCACTTTTGAAAAAGAAATTAAGAGCCTAGATCACTTAAATACCTTTGATATTTTTATTCTCAGGCCCTTCATTCAAACATATAAGAGTACTTTCTATCAATAATTTATAATCCTTCAGAAGAGTACCACAACTAAACCTGTGAATTCACGTAAGCAAGATTGCATAACCAAACCATTTACAGACATATTTTAGCATTACTTTGCAACAGTAGGCATTAGGATTTTGAGAACGCAAGAATCTCTGAAATACAACCCGTGTGCTTCTTTATCCCTTAATGGTTAGTTAAAATAGGTATCATTCAGAACAAGGGGTGAGCAGAGCCTCTGCAGAAAGGTGCAATGAACGTCTGGATCAGACAAACTCGATGAGAATCATAAAATGCAGATTGGAGATTTCTCCTTCAGCCAGGCTTTTACAGAAATATATTTTCTTGGCTAAAAAGGATGGCACAGCACAGTTTTACAGAGGGAAATGCAAAAATATGAAGAGGAGAGTCCCATTTTCTTCCTCAGTAATCCCATAAAATCAACAATCTGTTTCCATAACAGCTCTGGTCATTTACCTGACTGCTGACAGGGCCTTTCCCCATCACCTGAGGTGAGTCTACGCTCCCCTTTTCCGCGCTGCCAGGGGTAGGCACAGGGTCAGAGTTGTTGTGCTCGTTATCCCCCGGGTTCCCATTAATGTGACCAATTTGTTCTCCCCAGTTGCAACAACTGTGCAGGCTTATTTACTTACAGTTCAGATTTTCTTCCATTCATGGCACAAAGCTGAAAAGTAAACAACAGTTAAGAAAACATTTGCTTGCCAAAGCCCAGCACGAGAAGGTGCAAGCTCTCTTTGCCAGAGCCTGGACCTGTGTTTACTCACACCCTCAGCACTGTTTCACGCTCTTGCCTGGCATTGTATAGGAACAATCACCATCCTCTTCAGGACACCCCCCCCTCGCCCCCCTTATTCAGCCTTGTGGAAGTTACAAAATATAACAGAACACTGTTTTCTGAGACTATATTGACTGCACTAATTACCCACAATACTGTATATTTGCTATTAAGAACATGAATGTGTGCTTTCAAAGTGTGACATTCAGGGCTTTGAGGATGTGAAAGGAATTAGATGGATTGTTCTGTCACTTAATCCGAGACTTCAATGTACTTTTAAAAATTTGTTTAAAACCCCAAAAAACAGAATACACATTTTAACTGTTGAACTTTTACCAGCTAAAGGAGTTTGTAAGGACCCTATCACTATGTGGTTACAACAGAAGATACACAGTTAAGGTCAGGTCACGGTTTCCAAGAACATTCACAGGGACTGAGGATGAGAAAAACGAGGGACAGATCCTGCGGGAAGCTTCGGGAGACTGAGCCGCTCACTGGGGAAGTGCCTTGAGTATTGCATTCACCTCCTCTGCAACCGCTGTCAAAGCAAACTCAAACTGCTCCTGTGGAGAGAACAAATGCATATTCTGAATAATAAAACAAAACACTTTCCAAAAGCCTGATGCACTATTCTGCAGCCGAACATCCTCAAGACATTGTTAAAAATATGAATATGCAGGATGAACTGCACACTGCAATGGAAAGGAACAAAATATTCTGGGATTATTGATGCCATATAACATGTTTGACAGCATCTTGAAGCCGGAGTCATTTTAATGGAGAAGAAGGTTGGTAGCAGAAACTAAGCTATTGGGACACAATGATGTATTGCAATTGCGTGGTCAGAAGGGTTTGGGAGTTGTTGATCACCAGCCATTTTCTTCTGACACAGAGACAGAAACTCGTTAACATAATTGAGATATGAAATAGGTGAGATGCTGCAAAGCAGAGCCTTTGGCTTTTCTCAGGACTGTTTCTAGTTGAAATCAGCTAGAATAAATATCTCCTCACCTTCTATCTATTATATAGAACAATATCTGCTTTTTGGTTTACCTGTTATTGTTCTTTTTCAGCCTCCCTTTTCAACAGTCTTTCTGCACCCACAAATTACCCAACGATGTTTAGACCACTCCTATTTAAGAAATACTTGGGAAGGTTTTCTCTGCTATTAATTTACTGTAAACAAAATTATAAAAACAAAATTATTAACAGGCATCTGCGCTCCGTTGGCAGAGGCGTAAAGGTCACAGCCATGAATGGCCACCATAGTCCTACAAAAGGAGAAAGGAGTTTGACTTCCTTAAGGTTACCAGGTGTTGTATTTTCTAAGCAAGTAATTTTTCTCAGAAATTTAGCTTACTGAAATATCTGACAGGATGATTTGGCGTTTGCAACTTTTCAGATGAAAAAACAAATGTGGGCAGTTTACTCAGAATACAGGCAAATCAAGGACACTACACAAGGACTGTGGAGAAGTTTCTGGATTTTCTAGAAGTACTCCAGTGGTTTAAGCCAGCCAGGGTCAAGAGCTGATAAAGAACCAACTTTGAGAATGGAGGTCTGAGATGCACCCTGAAAAGCATCCTGAGATCACTGCTGGGATACTATCTGTGTCTTCGATTAGAAAATTGGTGGTCTGGTAGGTACCTCCAGCCCCTCAGTTTGCGCTGCCAGGGGCTGTGCGGGATGGCTGCAGGTATGTATGCAGCAGTGGTGGATGGCTGCAGAACACAGCCAGCCCTCAAAGATGATTACTGGACTAATAGCATTCATCTTCCACAGTGTTTCACTTTACTGCGGAAATCTGCAGAAAGGATTAAAGAACAAAGTACAGATGTGCAACTCATAGTTCAGAAAGACAGCTGACTTCTAATTGCTGCAATTCAGTGCCTGTCTTCTCTGCCTTGTCTTACCCCACTGCGGAGTCATCTCCGATGTGGAGATGCCTCAGAGAGAAGCAATGATGGGCACAGTTCCTGAGCAGAAAAAGAAGAAAACTCAGAATAATTTCTCAGAGACACTGACATTCAAGAATTTTGCTGTCTGCTTGGTGCTGTCAAAGTGGCATCCTTGTACATTTGCTGGACTGCAGCCAATAGTTTTTAATCAGACATCAATTCACCCTAAAGAGCAGGACTCATCCTCATTAGGCACAGAAAATGGTGTATATGTCTGCCTGTGCCTCCTCGCACCCCCCAAGGTCTCTGCAATTAAAGAAAGGACTGGAAATGCTGGTGGCCACCCAGGAGCAGCAGTTCTATTTTAACTGGAGCACACTGAATGTGTGAGAGGAGCTGGAGGGCAGTGGAAGCAGCGGGCATTCATCTGGACATGCCATGCCGGAACCAAACCGGGCGCTTGTACCGGCTCAAAAAGCTTCAGGAAATTTGGGCTGGTGCATGAGAAGTGCTCACCTCCGGGCAAAAGAGCCTTGGCAGGAAGAGCTGGCAGCCGCTGGACCCCATCGATGCAGCCCAGCAAGGTGAGAGACCTGTGGAGCAGCCTGGGCAGGGTGGGGGTGGGAGACGCTCGTGCCGGGGCTGGCAGGAGAGGGGCAAAAGCGGGTGCTCCCAGGACGCCGACGCTCAGATGTCAGCGGGACAGCTGGTCCCCGTCGCTGCCAGTCCTTGGAGCACAGGGAGCACAGCAACAGAAGAGGCTGATCTGAGCACGACGGGGTTGACACAATGATGCAGCCAAGTTTCAGAGATGTGCAGATGACTTTTCCAAGATGTGGGCGTCAGTTTGGAAGAAGGGAAGCTGCCCATGGTAATGAGGCTACCTAATGTGCTCTTCATCTGAGTATTGTACAGTCAGGAAAAGCTTGTAAGATCGGGGACTACAATGCTTTAATATTAGTCCCATTGCTGAAAATAACTTACATTGCTCTAAAGTGATTCACTGAGCAAATCTGCCCTTTAACTTTGTTGGTCCGAGATGTGTTCACCTTACTGTGAAGATCTTCAGGCCGGAGACCATCTGACCTGTGAGTGCCTTTACCCCTCACGTGAGCACAGGCCATCATTGCACCGCCTGAGAAGTGTCTGTCTCCCCCAAGGACCGTGGACTGATCAACATGAACTCCAAAATTCCGATATGGATTTTGGAGACAAGTTCAGTGGAGACCACCAGCTAACATTAGGTGTGACCCTAAATTACTAAGGCAAAACAAATTACAAAGCATGATCTTTACAGCCAGAGCTCAAAACTGACTGAAACACTGCAGTAAAGGGGACAGTAGAGCAGACACATGAGATGTGTGAGGACTTGGTCTTTCTGGGATGGCGCAGCCAAGCTCTTCCCCCTCCTTCCTTTTGCATAATACGCACAGGCGAAATGCAGATAGTGCAGCTTCCATTGATGTGTATCACCACCCTCCAAAGAAAAGCCTTTACACACCTTCCGCACCTTTCCATGAGAACAACCACAGTTAGAGCAAATTAATTTCAGTAATTTTTAAAGGAGCTCAGTTTGTTGTTTTGTACAGCTACAGTCATTCACATATGCTATTCGCATATCCAAGATTGACTAGAGATGAATTTTATCATCTAGCTTTGCCTAGAAAACAGAGCTGGACAGGCATTTTGTGGTGTCAGTCCACCTATAATGCAGAGGCGACAAGAATATTTTTAGTAAAAAATAATAAGCTATGTTTCATTAAGCCTACAAATAAAAATTCCCAGGAAAACAAACTGAGTACATGTAGCATATATGACACAATAAAGAACCTTAGCTAAATATTACAGATTGTGAGAGGAAAGATATAGAAGGAGCGAGAAAAAAAGGAAATAGATATTTTTCCCATCACAGAGAATATAATTCCTCCTTCATTACTTTTTCCTCTAACATGTGGCATATCAATTCTATTTTATGATTCCCCTGCAAAAAACCCAACAAAACCACAAACCCTCTATTATGCTTCTCAGAAATGCAGAATGTCATTACGATAATTTCATTACCATTTATTATATACAGTGCTTTTGAATTAAAGATCCCTTCCAGAAGACAAAATGTTGCAAACAAATCTTTCACATGCTTATTGAAAATGTGGAGCGCTGCCTGCTGGAAACACAATAACATTGCTGAAGTAAGTTGGTGTTTGTTTTGCCTAGGGATATTCTGTAATTGGCATTTCTAACCTGACTTTTAATCCATTGTTTTAAATTACTCCAAGAGTCTAATATTGCTCATTTGTATTCAGTTGGGAAAGCACAGGGGTTTGTTTAAATCCATCAGAAAAATTCTCTGGGGATCGTGCATTGCTAGCATGTAACCAGATATTTATAATTTGCAAGACATTAGCTTGAATAAGTGATTTGGGTGGTTTTGAGAAAACGACAATGATGGAAGAAGGAGCAAGAGGAGAGATAAGCAATATCCTGAGAAAATTTTTCATCCTGGATGAAAACACAGGATACATTTATTTTTTGGAGCTCTTCCAGATAAATGTTTGGAGGGGAAAAACACATCTTGAGTGAGATTTTCATGGGACTCGGGTAACTATTTCTGAGCTAAGAGAAGTTGTTCACATAACCTCATTCTTTGGTTCTGGGACTATGTTTTTTCTTTTGTTGAAGGCAACAAGCTGTAATTTCTCTGCCCTGAGAGGGAAACTGGAATCTGAGCTCTATATTTCTACAGAGCTGCCATATATTTTGGACGCATTTACAGAGTAGTTCAGGGCTTGCATCTTCCCTCAGAGTAAATATATGTGACATTGGATACCGTGTGCTATATGCATTTTTCTTCCAGTCCGAATAATCAAAGCAGAAGAAAGATTTGTGCAATTTTACATCTTACTTGCAGATAAATATTAGTTAGCTTTGACTGGCTCATCTTTGTTTTTCATGCACTCACTTAATTGGTAAATAACAATTACGTCCCCCCAGCTGTTCTCCAGCACCACTTCTCCTAGTATTAGTGGGAAGATAAAATGATTAGGAAGAGATTCAAGAAAAGTTATGAACCAGTGATTCCTGCAACACACATTTATTTCACCTTTGTCCCTCATCAATTTCAACTCCCTAAATGCTGCAGACTTTCCTATTAGCCAGCCAAGACTGAGTTCCAGCCTGGAACTCCTTTCCTGTTCCGGCCTGGCCAAGACACAGCGCTGTCACATTGCTCTTGTTGCTCAGTTTGGGGCTATAACTCTCATGCAATATTTTACAATGTCATCTACAGATTTATTTGGTCTCCGTGCCATGAACGAGTCTATTGTCATTTTTGCAGCTCTTAACTTGCAGCAAATACCCCAAAATATCATTCCATACATCACTGAAATTGTTAATAATAGAAAGTTTCATTTCTAATTTAAGGGACTACAATCACACCATCAGCTATCTTTGTTGAAGAATGTCAAAACTATTACAACTGACAGGAATTACAGAGTAAGACGTTCACCTCACCAAAGGGTACAAATATAGTTACCATGCCACATCCATAAAGGACATGGCTTTAGGCACGATGTAAGCTCTTCCATTCAAAGATATTAAAAATGACTTAATTTCCTACAAAACAAAATTTCCTTTAATTCAAAACTTTTTTTTTCCCCAGAAAAAAAAATCAAGTGCAGCAGTTACATTCTCTTTAATGAGTTGAAGCTTTTAAAAACTATTACATGCACAGTTAAGCACAGATACTCTAAGAAAATAATCCATATTTCAGGATGAAAGCAAGAACATTCTTTCAAATGCACATTTTCTTTAGTAGGCTATAGATTGTTGTCTTGACTGCCCTTCATATATGGTAATCAAGATAGATGTTGGAGATGTTACAAGAAAGAGCAGTAAACACCAAAGAAAGTAGCCTAGATAAATCTTCAGCATAAATAAACCTCAGTTGGTAGGGAGCCAAACAGAGTAATCAGCAAGCGACCTGCGGTAAATTAGGTCATACCCTCTCTCTTCTGTCATGAAAACAACTACTGTGAAAGACCTTTAATGTATTTAAAATCCCAGTGGATTTATTGACAGTACCTTTGTCTGGACCATGCCTGGTCTCTGGTCCCTCAAGTGCTCCAGGGTAGCAGCAATATCAATCTCTTTAGCACCTGCAACAAACCACAAATTGGGCTGAGTTCAGAACACAAGATAATCCATGCTGCATCTGTCAATCTCTTGCTCTCGGGTTCCCTTTGGGCTAACAGTCCAATTGAAAATTATTACATCCATCTCTCAGCAGACTTGGCAAGCAGCTGCAATTTTTGTGTTCATATAGAAAAATAAGAGGTTGGGGCAGCTTTTATTAACATTAATTCAAGAAAAGCCAGAGAAAAACAAATTCTTAAAAATGCCTCTGCACCTAGAGCAGAATATATTTTGCAGAACCTAAGGGTCCGTCGTGGCAATGTCACCGAGTGCCCCTTTGTCACTTCTAAGTGTATGCACTGAATTAAGGGCCCAACCCATACAAAGATTTATGCTGTTCAAACAAGATTTAGGTGAACTGCTGTCACCTGCAGCCGAGATCCAGAAAACCTGTCTGTGGCTTCCTAGTTCAAGACCTGCCAGACCGTCTTGCTACATGATCACTGTTTCAGCCAGCAAACCTACAGCATTTTCTTTAGATTATACTTTGGCTGTCTGGACACTGCTGCTGTGTCGTGATTGGCAGCACCAGGATGCAGAAAATAGGCATGCAGAGCCTAACTACTGTGGGGACTGGCTCCCTTCCTCCGTGCAAATGGAGGTGCTTTCTTTTCAAACAAGATCTGTGGAGACCAAAGCAAGTCCTTGTGCCTCTCACCTTTCTCATAATAACCCAGAGCCGAGAGAACCAAAGGGGACAGGGAGATGCTGATTTCCTACTCAATTTCCTCCAGTTTGAGATGTTTCAAAACCACCCTCCTCATTTTCCTTAAGTGCCTAACCAGATACATGTTTTTGAAGGCACTGAGAAGAAATTGGGATTTTGGTTCCCTCCTGTCAGTCCCTGTATGAACTCCAAGAGTAGAAGCCCAACTGAAAACCCTTCGAGCTGAGAAGTTCGGTTACAGTTTGTCTCTCTTGCATCTGTCCCCTTCTGCATCGTGCAGGAATATCACACAGCGCCAAAGCATCGGGCAGATGGGCAAAGGGTCACCCTGGACCAAGTGTGACTTCCCCATCTCTGCTTCCCTATCCCCTACTGCTCTGGACGTACACACATTCTAGGGCAGATGTGGGTCTGTAGCCTCTGCAGCTGAGGAAGATGCTGATCTCAGGTCTCCCCTGTCTTGTACATACACTTTCATCATTACATGGTTTATCAATGACAGAGATCACCTACGTTCTGAAATCTGCTCCATTTTGAAGGATACTCAATGGTGTGCTCTGAAGAGGACTGTCGCCCTTCAATGTGCAATTTGACAACCATTTCCCTGGCCCTAGGAATCTCCTGGCCCAGCCTGTGTCAATTTGGGACTTCATTCTGGAGACATGTAAAACTCCCCAACTATTCACGGGGGTCTTGGTGCCTAACTTGGGGGCCACGCACATAAAGCGTTGCTGCTGCAATAGCTCACTTGTACACATCTAGAACATATACTTGTTTAGTTCCCAGGACTGGATTTGCAGGATTGGACCCAACGCTTACCACTCTTACTAAAACTCTTGTAATTTAAGGGCTTAAATCTAACTGTAAGTAGGTTCATGTCAATGTAAACATCATGCACCTCCTCATTTACCCAACTCAACTTCGTAACTCAGCACCATCTTTTAAAAAATTCAGAAAAGCAACTAACAGTGAATGATTTAATTTGGTTTCCTTTGATAAAAGATATTTAAAAATAACATCAGCTCTAGAAGAATAATTGATTTGCAATACATTCTTCATATCGATGAAAATATGTTCTTCAGCTGTATCAGAAATGGAATGAATTCATTCAATAAATATAACAGTGACAATTTAGAAAAGGTATCTGTCAGATATTTTTGCTAATTACCATGGGTTGGGGCATTGTATGGTTTTTGCTTCCCCTCCGCCCGCCCCCCCATGCATTGTACAGCAATTTACAGGGAATTTACAGGGCTGAGCTTTGGAAAAAATATAAAGTTTTGTTTTAAAATAAAAAAAACCCAAACCTCCTTACAATGGAGCAGAGCAATACATACTCACATGTGCTGTAAAGTCTGACAGCAGTGACAGTAATTATACCTTAAGACCGTTGCAGGTTTTGCAGTGGCAATTCATCTGGAAAGCATCAGTAAAGGTACATTCTTTGTAGACCCTAGCACTGGTGTCACAAGGTAGCTCATTTCAGTGTTTAGTCTCACACATGCACGTGCAATTAGGTGGGAATTTCCTGTTCCACCACAGATGTCCATGGGAGCAGAGTTGTGTGAGTACCACACGCGCTTACAGCCTTACTTATGGCCTCATTAGATTACCAGGAATTAAAATGTCCCAGCAGCATCTTGGCTCAACATAAGAGGAATTCTCTCTTTCAGAAATTAAGATATGAGAAAAATTTAAGACATTGACATCCATGGATGAGGTTAACCACAGTCCTGAGCCAACCTCCGAGGTGTGCTGCAAGGATGAACCTGGAGATCCTCCCAGTGGAGCTGGCCGGCTCGAGTGCCATGGGAGCTTCCCCATGGCTGCAAATGTATATGTACCACCTCCAGTAAGGGATGGTCTTTATTTGAAAATATTCTAGCCTCAGGCCAACACAGTAACTTATTAGGTGCAGGGGAAAGGTTCATGACAAGACCTAATAACACTTTTTAATGGCCTACCTTTGAAAGAGTTAATTCCTCCATTTCTGTGATGCAGATTGCAGGCATTTACTAGTGAACTGATGCTTGCTTTTTTATCATCATTAACGGAATGACATGCCTAATAGTATGAACAACACCTGCTTATAAAATCCTGATTTAGCAAAACACCAAAGCATATGCTTGCACTGGAACATAAGAACAGTCCTAGTGGGCCAGTGTGCTTAATGGGAAGCTTGTTTTGAAGTGTTCTGTCAGTAGAACTCCCTGAAACATCAGTTTTTACTGATCAGTGTCCCCCAGCCCATGGGCCATGATCAGCACATCACCCACAAGCACTTCTGATGTCCTCAGCCATAGGTAATTAAAAGGAAAAGGAGAGCAAAGTATGCTTTTGCCCAAAGCACGTGTCTTGTTCAGAGGCCGGGGGGTTAGAGGCAAGGCGAAGCAGAGGCAGAGATTGGTTTGCTACCTCCTTTTTTTCATTTCTGAATGCCTCTGATACTATGGTAATGGGAACTACCTAAGTGCCTAGAGAGGCTGATCCACAAAACTTAGTGTTGCAAAGGTGGGCAGCTGTTTTGGAAGAAAAATATCTCGGAGGAATAAAATTCACAGGAAAAAGGATGAAACCAGCGGCATCGGATAAAGCCAGCATGACTTGTTTTCTCTCTACATGAGTAAACCTCTCTTCCTCCCCCGCATCCACCACTACAAGTTCTTCATCTACTCCCTTATTGTGCCTAAGACAAATGAGTTTAAATATATATTGCTAGTCCACTATTAAATCTCATTTTGTGATGAGGGCTTTTTTTCTATTCAAACTTACACTAGATTGCTGTTACATTATGTAAATTCAGCTCACTTCCACTGATGTGTGCGATAGTCTGTAGAAAGTTCTCTGGTGACAGAGGGACAAAGGAAGAGATTTTCAAGGCACAAAGGGAGGTCTGAACCCAACCTGCATTCACAGGTGAGAGGAGCTCAGTGTTTAACTGCAGTGTGAGCTTTCAACTCTCTTTGGAATTATTTTGTTGAAATCTGACACGAATTCAACGTCTTCTTTGCCACTCTGAGTCTTTCTCTTTAATTTGAGAGTACAACAGTATGGCATAACATTCCATAGTACCCAATAACATTTTCTTTATGCTTTTAAGCCATTTCAGGTGACAAAAAATACAGCATATGTTACATGACATTGGGAGAGAGGGATATTGCCTATAAGGACATTAGGGTCAAATCATGCTCTTACTGAGATGGCCCTGAAATATCCACACACTGCTGAGGTATTTTAAACATTGCTTATCTGGAAAGCCCACATACAAACTAAATTTGGTGCAGTGGTTTAGAGTACAAGCTGGAAGAACTTGACCCTCTGATTCCAAGGATATCCTATTATTGGAAGTGTTTTGCTCAGGCTACTAAACTATGAAGTCCAGTAATAGATGGAGATGGCAATTTATTGTCATACAACAAACAATCTAGAGGAAGGGTTAAAAATGCTAGGCTGGAGAGCACTGACGATTGGAAAAGAGAACACAAAATGTGCCAAAAAGTCAATATTTTGTACCTTTTCTCCCCACCAATACATATCTGTCTGCTTAACAGTGCTACTGGTTTCAGAAAATAAAGAGGGGGATAAAAGAGGAAGCATTTAAAGAATAAAGAACTGCCTTTTCACCTTTTGACTGTATTTTACTCTGCAGGGAATAAATTTGGTTTGCATTTGTGACAGGTTCCTTTTTCACAATGGATTTCATTGCTTGTTTTAAATGAACGTAAAAATGCAACTTAGTGTGAGATTGAGCTAATGTTGTACCAGCAGTATTGTGAGAAATGACTGTGCAATGTGCAATGTTGTTCTTTTTTAAACAGAACATGCATTTGCAGTAATTCACTGTGAGCCAGATACTGCTAGCCTTCCCCCTGCCTTTAAGCAGCTCAGCGAGCTAGCTGAGTAAATACCTCCAAAAGCACTTCCACACCAGTGCAAAGCAGATTTTAACTTCAGTAATTAACTATCATCTTCCTAAAGGCTTGAAGCATTCACAGTGAGTGCCCAACAACCCACATCAGGAACATTAACTGGGTAAACTAAAAGAAAACACGAGAAGATGCAAGCTGCATTACATTTTGCCCCCAAGGAGCAAAGCGGTTTCTGAAGTTTAGGGTCATATCCTTTGCAACCCTTTCTCTCCCCGCAGGCACCAATGCAGGATGCACGCTGGCACTTAGCAGCTGGTGCTCCTGATTAGCAGGTCTCAAGGGGTTAAAGTGTTTGCCCTTAGATAGTCATATAAGTGAAGTATCCAGCATGTCATAAAACCATGGGTAAAAGTTGAATTCCCTTTTCCTCCTGCAATAAATAACGAGCTAGACAAATTCTGCTGCAGTAGGCTCCATGAGGTGACAAGCAGCAGCTTGCAATATTTAAAAATCATCGTGAATTACCTAATGTTAGTTTTATGACTATAATAATGAAATCTTCCCTCTCTTCTCATCCCCCTAAACA
Source organism: Pygoscelis adeliae (assembly GCF_000699105.1). Lineage (NCBI taxonomy): Eukaryota > Metazoa > Chordata > Aves > Sphenisciformes > Spheniscidae > Pygoscelis > Pygoscelis adeliae. The sequence goes on along the minus strand of NW_008825285.1, from coordinate 1,497,499 downwards.
TGGCAGGGGACCCATTTTGATAAGCACAAGAAACAAGAGAAACACTCTGTGGAGGATAATCCCTTCCACGTGGTAGCACCATTGCTGTCACTGTGATGGTACAGGAATTTGACAGACAAAGTTTGTCGAGAGCATAACATCTTTTAATACATCAGCTGGGAAGACAAAATGAAGGCGTATTATTAAGAAGTAGTTTTCAGGTTCAGCAAACTACCAAGCTTGTGCACCTAAAAATGTGCTGTTTGGTTTTTTTTTTTTCCAGTTATAAGAACAATCAGTATTTGTTACAGAAATGGATGAAAATTTTGGCTTAATTAAGGCAAGCTTTGAGATTTTATTTTTACATAATAGGCTTGAACATACTTGCACTGAAAGCAAAGTCAAAAGTTCTATTTTATTCATTACTAATGAAAAGTGCAGTGTAGATTCAGTGAGACTGATAGAATTTTATATTAAAGGACTGCATTAAAAGGAATATTTTAGATTCTAGATGCTCTGAATTTTCTGTGTATTTATAAAAATAAAATGATCCTTAAATACTTCATCAAAGCAGTTATTTGTGGGGGGTTTCTTTTTAAATAACCCAAACTGAAGAGTTTTCTTTGTGATGTTTCACAAATACATATCACTCATAAATATTAAATTAAAAAGGATTTTTCTAGCTGGGAACAACTTTCAGATCTACCGTCATATATCCTCAAAAAGACAGGATTATAACTCTGCAGAACGGCTATAAATTTGTTACTGTGAGTCCTAAAGGATGGCTTGGTCATTAGGTTCCTATGTTTAGATACATTTGAATTCTCTTCCAGACTGAGACTCTGACTTCCTGCACCACTTCAGTTAAATCATTAAATTCTTTGTTTCACACCATCATTTATAAAATGAACCATCTTTTTCCTACCTAATAAGTTGTTATGAAGGCAAATCCATTAATGATTACAAGGTACTTACACACTAGAGAGGTGAGGGCCTGGATAGATACTCTGTTTTTTTTCCCAATACCCTTTGCACCTTTCTCAGACCTCTTTCTGTTCCCCTTGATCATAAAGAGATCACAAAGCTGAATATATGATGTAGGAGTCATGCTGAGTGGTTGTAAATGTGGGATTATTAGCACTGTTACCATTTCTCCTTAAGGAGGTGATGATGATCTGTGTGGGAATAAGCATTTATCCCAACAGAAAAAAAACAGAGTACTAAGGGGAATACAGAAATGACCTGTCAAGTGCCCTTCTTTTTGCAGCAGTAAGTATTCAGTTTCATTCTAGCCAGATATTACCTGCTTAATGCATCTTTTTATATTTATTATGTTGTATAGATTTTGAATTAGGCCTTGAAGGGCAAAGGGACTTGTTAGGTCAGATTAAAAACTGGCTTGTTAAAATCTTGATGGAACAGTCCCTAATACAGTTCTTTCCGCTGCTGTTACTAGAAGCTGAAAGAGATCCAATTAATATTTGCAAGATACTGCTGATTGGCAGCCTTTTAGCCTCAGAGTCATGCACAGCACAGTATTTGCAAGCAGTCAGGAGCGCCATGGAAGAATCACTTGTGATACTATGAAATAGCAAAAATACATGTGAGAAAGAAAATAAGGGCAAAAATACAGTGTAAGCAAGGACAATCAGCTGAGCTGTCTCATCACAGCGTGTCTGTGTTCAGGAACAATATAAGTGGTTTTTGTGTTTGGGTGATGACTGCATGACTCATGCCTAAAAGTGATGCTTCATGGTCAAAGCAAACTCGTGCAGAGCGGCTTTATGCTGCCTTTCTTCCCTCCCCATGTGAGGACTCTGACCAATAGGCTTTCCTGGGTTTAGTACAACATCTTCTGGCCCTCTTCTGCGTTCAGCTTTGCCTTAGCAAGGAGGCAGACAATGAACTGTGGAGACCCAAGAACAGAAACCTCCCAAAGAAGGGCAGAGAGTAACTAGATCCAGGTCTGCCAGGAGCCTAATACATAAAAAGGAGCCATCTATACTGCTGGCTGTGATAGCGTATAGAAACAAAAGTGGGCTCTCTGGGGAGTTAGCAGGGTAAATCAGCGTTCATGGACTGTTACACTGTCATAGCTATGCTGTTTCCAATGCCCAAGCTAGCTGGACGTAGCACAGATATGCTATAGATTTGCAATGCTCCTAAAGCCCTAGATGCCTCCAGCTTCCCACTGACAACTTCTAAAGGACAGCTCGTGTAGCTGCTCCAGCGAGTGTTTGCCCCATTGAGTACTTAATGTTGCAGTGAAACATTTAATCACACCATATGAGGGGCAAACTCAATCTGATTAAAGAAGAAAGGTCAGAACTAGGGGGAGTGTAACACCACTTCTTCACTGACCATTAGTTTTAATGGCATACCGGTAATATTTACTAACTAGCTTAGTCTCAAAGGCCCAGCCTCATCTCATCTACTCCAGCCATCCTTGAAGTTCTAATCGGAGTTAGTCATCTCCTCTCCCAACAGATAAGAGAGAGAGGGGAAGCTCTGATGGGCAATTCATTTGCCTGAGAATTATCCTCCAGAGGTGCGTATCATTCTCCATTGATGACTGAGGAGACCTAGACAACTAGGTTAGGTGAGATGCTTAACGCTAGGTGCTTTATATGGCTAAAGTTAGCTGGAATGAACCTGGGTTGAAAACGCTTGAGTTTTTGCACTGCAGTTTTGGGCTCCTGAATGCTAGAATCTGCCAAATCTAACGGTGTTTGAGATCTGTGTTTTGTGTCTGTTGCCTTCCCCAGTTCCCTCCCCCCCCAGTTTGGCAATTTTGATGGAAATGGCAAAAGAAAAAGCAACATGGAACCACAATGAAAAGATAAACCAGTTGCAGTATAGTGCAGGGAAGGCCATGGAAGTGAAAAACGCATTGTAAGAGTAACTGCTGTTTGTATGGTGCTCTGCTGCAAAGAAACAAGAGTATTTTCTTCCTTCAACTTGCATTGTCTGAGTGCCCATTAAATAAAAACACTTGTAAATATTAGAGTTGAAAAAGGGAGCTGAACAACAGCTAGAACCTACAAAAATAAAAGCAATTTTCATTTGTAGTTATCCAGATGTCTGCTGCTGTAGCTGCTGGAGTTCTGCTATTGGCCAGGAGGATTATTCGATGCTTTTCATGGAAAGAGAAAAGCGTCAGCAAAAACCTAGTGAGGGACACACTTTTAAAGATAACAAAAAAGATAAATGTATTCAGGCTGGCATTTTCATTAAAAGCTTATTCTTTCTCTGAGATGAACAAAATCTGTGTGCATGGGTGTATATGGTTAGGGATGGACGCAACATATACCTGAATCTGTGAACTGTGTGTAATTTCAGACAAAATACATAAGGGCTTCTATACACCTAAAAATGACCCAAATTAAAATTTCACTACCTTTACTAAAAAAAAACCAAACCACAACAAAAAACCCAACGGGCAAAGCAAGCATATAAATGGAGGAGGGAGTACTTAAAGCAATAAAAGTGAAGTAACGAAAATTATTGCGACAGTCATACACACAAAGAATATAAATTATATAACGTGTTATTGTTTACACATTTTATATTAATACTTGAAAACTACATGTTATAAATGTATAAATGTATAAAAGTGATATGGCTTTGTCAGTACACAATCTAAAGGAAGGTGATACTGGAGATGGAACAAGTAGGAACAGCCTAATATTTTAAAAACTGCTACAGGAAAATAATGCTTCTAAGCTTTCACTGATTTCAACAGTCTTGCAGAGATAGAAATTCACTACTGACATGTCAGCGTTTAAGCTAATATCCTTTGTCAATGCAGAAAAAACATGCAGAAACCACTCACTGTAACTGAATGCAAATGGATGCTAATTTGAAGCTCAATCCTTCCTCACTTCCACTATGCATGAGAATATGTCACATCATACTCTATACCGTATAGGAATTGTTTCTCTTATACATCTAGATTTTCCCCAGCCTCCCCAGAAGTTAAAAGTAAAAGGAATACGCTTAAATTACTACATGCAAGAAATAGAAGTTAATGAGTTGCATTCCATTTAGGGTAAGATAACCCATAATCATCTATGGTCACTCTAGAAAATACCAGTGCACACAACTAAATTTAACTTACACATGCACACACACATACGCACACACGCACATGCAAAGGGTAATGAGAGCAAGAATTGTGGATGTGCTGCTACTGCCTACTTATAGGTGTTCCCCAGTATCAGCTCCCACAGAGTTCTACGCAATTTGCTTCTTTTAGCACCTCTTCCAGAAACTGCTGGTGAATTACCTGAAAGGCAGTTCATCTCCACGTGCTGAATCAACCATGAACAAAGTTAAGATGCTGATTGCAAAAATGACATTTCTGAAAACACGCCTCAGTTGGCCCTAAAAATCTTGGAATCCCCTTCGGAAAATTTGAATTTTCTTTACAGGGGACACAGAAGTAGCTCACCCACACGAATCAATTAAATTGTAAGAACTACGTTTTACATTACTTTGATTTTACGTTGCATGTAGGTGGCAATGCTTTCACAAGACAGCACATGGAGTGACCTGAATAAAAGATGCAACTATTATGGATTCATTCTTTAACGAAGTTTATCCTTAAAAGTGTCTAAACTGGCCCAGCTAAGAAGTTGTGGAATAACTACACTTTAGTTAGGTAATATACATTGTACCCTTTACAGCCAGAAGACTACCATCTGGTCAATTAAACACTTCTCTTCAAATCCTTCTATGGACTGCTGCATGAGATTAGCTACAAAAAAAAGTAGTTCTTCACTCCGTATATAAACCTCCTTTTCCAAACATTTGCCCAGCTGCTCTTCAAACCGATAGCACAGTACTTCTATGACCAGCTTTTCCACTTTTCCATATTCTAACCTACCCATTGTGTGAAAAAATGCCGCCCAAATTCCTTATCTGCTTGTCTCCTCCTTAGTTTCAGTCAATGACCTCTTGTTTTCAAATTAGTCACTATCTCAAGCTGCTTACTGACATCAATACATTCCTTTCAGGGTCTTCTAACGCTCTATGGGGACCCCCCTTCGTGCTCCCTTTCCCAAGGAATAGCCTATGTCTGATCAGTCTTTCTTCACAATTCTTTTGCCCCAAACCCTGAATAATTAGGATTGCTTTCTACCACACTTTCCTAGTCCCAATTCTTTCCCAATAAAATCCCCACAACAGCAAATAACTCAAGAAATATGGCTCTTTTAGAGTAATACCTGACCACTAAACTATATAAAAAAGAAAAAAGCCAAAGAAATTACATCAATAACTTGTTTGCTTTTTGGTTGAAACCTCTATATGCCATAAAGGAAACCATCTAAAAATGCAGTCCATACAACATACACTAGGAAACATCAACCAACACCACCTTCCCTGTGGTCAGTAATTCATTTCACAACAGAAGCTTGTAGAACGTGCTACTTTTTTATCTTCATTTTATGAACTATTAATTGATGACTCCATAGTGTCAATAATGTGTCAAAAGCTTTAAAGCTTTATATGCCAAAATGTGTTTTGCAAAGGAAATAAACACTGTTTTAAACAGCTTGTTCTAAATAGTGAGAGTTCCCTGAGCATCACAGGCTGGACAGTAAAAAACTGTCCTATACATTCCCTATACACTTTTGCGTGTAGCTGGGGGCCCAGCTCTCATTGTGATTAATTATCTACTGGGAAAGGCTGCAAGAATGAGCACTGTTTGCCTAATTGTGTTTCCAGGGTAACTCATTACGTAAAAGTTACAATACACAAATGCAGCTCATTTGAAAAATCAGCCTTATAACGTACGGTATGTTTACATGGACACCAAGAACTTCCTTCAGAAATTGGAATAGCAACATTTCAGATTTACATGGTTAGCATTATTGCTGCTGAGAACTGAGGCAGTCTCATGGATAGTACAATAGTGCACAAAGCAAAACCTAAGTTTTTGGCTTTACCGGCCTGCATTTTTTTCCTTTTTCCTAGAGATAATAACCTAGCTCACCCAAATCTCAAAGACCAGCAATGTGATCGATTCAAACTTAGAACATGAAAACAATTGCATTTTTAAGTCCTGATTTTTTCTGCCATAAATTTTTCTCCAGAATACCACCTATTTCTAGTCCCACTTCTTGCCCTCTTACCGTTAAATACCACTTTAAAAAAAAGTAATCTCTCTTTTACACTATATATTCTCTCAACCACTGTATGACACGTAGTATGTTAAGTTTTATTTTCATGGGAGAAGCTGGATCCTGGGCTGAAGAAATATTCCCTCGTTCACCAAAAGCATGTCAGAAATAGTCTGCTCTAGACTTGTATCAGCACAACCAAACAATAGCATTTTCTCAGACTTTGCATAAGGACTCAAAAATAAGCAGATTGAATCCATTTTAACATGAATATGGGCAAGCGTTTTCTTTCATAAAATCCTTTCAGAGAGGAGCTAACCCCACAACTTCATTATGATTGTTAAATCCACACAGCAGATAAGCAAAACCTCAGCAAGGGTTCAGATTAGCCAAAATCATTTGATCACGATGAGTCAGAAAGCGAATTAAGGAATCTTTTGTTTTGCCTTAAAATGTCACGGTATAAACTGCATCTGCTCAGGAGCTGACTCACAAGACCCTCAGACAATAGGGTAGCGGGGGCAAGGAAAGGACTTGGGGAGATAACCTCCGCAGCCAGCCCAGGCCAGAGCGTGTGTGCTCATCAATTATAATCCAAGCTTTTGAATGTGAGAGAATAAACCGTTGGTTTGGCTTTGCTAAATCGAATCTTTTTGCTGGGTTTTAGAATTTGGAAATCAATACTTTAAAAGGATTTTAAAATTCATATTCGCCTTCCCTTTGACTCATCTCGTTCCAGCTAGTTCAAACACAAGAAAATGGATGGTCAGCAAACCCTAAGCAGCTGCTGGCTGGATTAATATCTAAAAATCAAACTATTATCTACACTATCCAAGCCTCTCAGTTCAGAAAAATTAAAGTGGGAAGACTCATAATCTCATTTTTTTTCTTTTTCATGCCAGAAACACTCAATAAAAATGTCTTGCAATATACCAAACTTTTAGTCACTACAATAAGCCTGCAGGAAAGACAAGAAATGAGAAAATTCTCAACTTTTCTCTAGATCACACAAAAAGAAAAAAACCTGATCAGGTCAGAGTTACTATGAGTTTGGGGTGAGGAAGGAATATCAAGTAGACTAGGCTAAATCAGTTTATCGTCCCTAGTAACAAAGGATAAAACTTGTAAATGCATCAAGAATGAAATTCTCAGCAGAAATCAGCCTCAGAAAAACAGTCTCTGTCAAAAATCCAGCAAGCATTGTTATCTACAAAAACAATCCATTACCACTTTCTGTATTTATTGAAATCATGGAAGTGCACATGGAGTTGAAATAAATCACTTCTCAACTTCTCACTCACTAAGGATTGTCCTAAGCTGTCTGTCGGGGAAATGAGAGGTGACTTGGTGACTGTCTTAAAATTGTAACACCCATGTAGAAATAGTATCACAGTTAAATAGTTATCATAGTTAAATCATGTTAAATAGTATTTAAATGTGTTACTGTAAGGCCATATTCAACACTGTTTCTTTTTTGTTATTACTTTGATGGTATAGGATCAGGGTCTTGTAACTGCTCTGCATATGAATCTAGCAAGAAAAATAATTATAGTAATAAACTACATGATAAATAGCAGCACTAAGTTACTGGAACAACTAAACAAAAGGATACACTTGCATTTAAAACTTTCCGCTGTCATGACACAGGAATGAGCACTGAATAGACACTGGTGTTCTCTGACTGTTCCAGTACCTAATAAGATTATTTAATGTGGCTGTTTGGAGTGAATGCACAGATGCAGTCATTACATTTACTGCACAGAGGATAGTGAAATTCATTAAAAACCCAACTCAACAGGAAATCCTTCCTGATGCTGTGCAGAGCCGGAGGGAGTCCCGCAGGCCGGTGCTGCGTGGCTCTCAAAGGCAGCTGGGGGCCGGGAGGGTGTTTGCTGAGCGAGGGCTCCTGCGAGCTCCGTGCGAGCTCTTGCGTGCCCTCCCGCCAGCTCACCTTCCCCCCCACCCCCAAGTTCACCAAGGGGGCATTTCTACCCTTGGTACTAACTTTTACCGTTCTGCAAGCGCACTAAAATAGGGTGCTTTGCCTCTTTTTTAAATTTCATTCCTGGTTTCTGGAATTGCTTGGGGCAGTCAGACTGACGTGGCGGGTGTCGAGCACAAAATCCTCCCCAGCTTGGTTTCTTTTCCCCTGCTCTAGGCTTTAGGAACAGGTCCCTTGCTCGTAGTTTTCAGAATCTAAAATAGTCTGAGGGATGGCAACAGGCAAGATAGTAGAAGATACGAATTCATAACGTGTTTAACAGACTAAGTATTAGCGCTAATTCAATGAGCAGTAGGAGAAGAAATTGTAAATGACAAAGGCATTTACAGTTAACTGTCTAAGAGAATGCAGGGAAGTAAATCATTACATGAAAAAGGAGCTCCTTTTCTCAACCCACCCTATTAAAAACCCCACTAAAGAGCCAAGGCATTTATTGATTGCTTTCTACTTTCCCACTGCCGAAACTAAGTACTCCTCTATTTACTTTGATTTAAAAATGCATTATTGTCTACTTTCTAATAAACCAGACAGTGGAACAAGAAACTCAAATTATTCTAAGTTTATTCTTAAAAGTCCATTTTTTTTTTTTTTTGAAAGGCTGAAGGCCTTAATCCTTAAAAGCCTTTTTGAAGGAAATGTTACTAGATGCTGGCCTTGCAGCTGGGCCCAGATTGAAAGTGCACTTACATTTTTATGTTTAGCGCTGAAGGACTCTGAAGTTAGCCCTCGCACTCCACATAAAAGCTTTGGAAAGGGCATTCTTTGCCACTTGTGCAATTCATTCTCTAAGAAAAGGAAATGGAAAGAAAGATTTCATGTCCAGGGCTTCAGGCCTTTGATCATTTGATGAACATTGGATCCTCAACCTGGGCCTCCAGCTTCTCAGGCCAGACAAAGAGGGCCCCGGCCGCACAGGCTGGGCCTCGGTTCCCGCCCGAACAAAACCTTTGGCGGCCGCACAGTGTGACAGCCTGGGAAAGGCCCACCTCAGCAGGGCTGAGATGCCCGCTCTGCCCTTTGATCTTTCATTTAAAACCCAGCCAAAGCACCAGGTCAGGGGATTTCGCGTCGCACACCCCCATGGGCAGAGGGGAGCAGGTCAAGAACAAAATGGGGGTGACCAATCTCCAAAAAGCCCTGTGACGCCTTTCTCTGGCCAGTTTCACATGACTTGTCTGGTATTGTGAAGCGCTAAGCCCACACTTAAAATGGAATTTGACATTACATGGTACAATGGAGTCAATAAATGGCATTCTTCAGTGCTTTTACAACAAAGTCAACCCTCCCTTAAGTGGCTGAAAGCCCCAAGCTAGAAAATACTTCTCATTTACTTCTTTATGCGAGTAAATTGCATATACTTTAAATCTAGTTTTCATTACGGCTTCTCATTGCTGATGACTGAAATGAGCCAAACAAATACCTAACAAAGGTCTACATTAATTTTACGATGTACCATTGCTTCTATTTTTAAAGACTAGGTTGTCACGTGGCACGGAACAAGCATTGGAAATATCTCAATATTCCTTCACAGAGTGAAAACCTATTTTCCAATGAGCATGAAAAAATAATCTCATCCCACTGAAAAAATTATTTTCAGTACAGTGCTAAGGAGAAGGCAAACACACAACTTCTTTTAACATCAGCAGCAAGTTCCACAGGATGCTCGTGGGCAGAAAATTAAGTCCATCTTTGACGAGACATGTTAACAGTCAGAATACGGAGAGGAAAAAATGCTTAACTCTTCTTTCTAAAGGGACAGGATGCCACTATGTCCCACAGGACTGGGATACGCAGGATGCAATAGATGACTGCAAAACATGGAGTGCATTTTTAAACTACATACAAAAATATGTCTACGTTAGAAGATTTTAAACAGCAACTGTAAAGTGATTAGAACTCAAAGAACTAAATATTGTTTCTCTTTATAAATTAATATATGTTTTTACAATTAATCCTTTTTCTTTAAATATACATATGTGCATAATGCCAGATCAAGGTAGCTTAAGTACTCAGCTTAAGAAAGGCGAATAACTATTTTTTGTTTATTTTCAACCTCACAAGATTTCTCTTCCTCTTAAAATGCTGTTCTACGAAACTGTGATACAAACATGGCCAAAGGCATGAGGAAGGGGTACAATATATAAATAAAGCTGTCTTTTTAACATATGGTCAGGTGCACATGCCCACTTTTACCCTCCTTCCTTTTGAAGACAGTATCAGTATTAAAAATTTGTTTAGTTCTAACATACACAGTTTATTTCAGGGTATCTCAAGTACTTCCGACCATGAACCATTTACCAATCAATAAAAAGTAAAGGAATGGTCCCAATCTCTAGAGAATCTATAGACTTCATTTTAAACAAACAACAGTATATATTTATGTTAACAGATGATTTCCCACTTTATAAAAGTACACCTCACAGACAAGGAAACAAAGAAACAGGAAAGTTAAATAAATTGTTCAATATTGAACAGACAGTTCAGTCTTGAACTATTGAACAGGCAGAGCTGGGAACAGAGCATCAGCTGATTTATTTTCAGTCCTCTGTCCTGTTTACTACAGTCTTTTTCCTCCTAAGAGACAAATTTGTGCAGCACATGGGGCCCTGTCTGGTACCAGCTCTTCTAGGCGCTTTGGTGGCAATGGGCAGCTACAAAAAGAAAAGTTCTTTGTTTGGGTGTTTGACCCTCGTGGCTGGGTAGGTGACAGGGGACTGGGCAAGAGTCATGAAGCAGCCCAGGTCCTAACTCATGTAACCACTAAATAAGGATTGTACAGCCCCACGGTATCTTCTTCTAAAAACTGTAATAACTATTTTAAATGATAAAGTTAAAAATTCAAATAATTCTCAACAGCACAAAACCCACCTGCTCATTCACAAAGCATTTGTGTTCAGGTTTGTTGTTTGAAATCGCTATGAAAATAAAACTTAAGAACATTCAGGAAAGAGTACAATTTGCCTCTAATTTATTCTCAGATTTTCTGTGAATATTGCTCCCCACGTTGTCATGGCAACACAAGCACATCTTTCAGTACCGAGGAAGTAACAAGCCTTTCGATTCTCACCTTTGGCCATTTTATTGAGAACCATGTCAATTAGAATGTAGGTTCCACTTCTTCCTGCACCATCGCTGCCAACAGAAAGGGAAAAAGAAAAAATAAAGCCTATCAATGTGCATCTAGACGCAACATGAAGGTACCTGCCCTTAATGTTGTACCGTTACGCATGGGGGGAGAGGACAGAATGAGGGGCTAAAGTAGGGTACTGAGAGAGGAGAGAAAGCTTGCACTGAATTAACACAAGCTGTTCGTGGAAAATTAACGATTAGCCTGCATGGATAACAGGGCTTTGTTCTGATTTTTTAAGCCGAGTTGTGTTTATGCATAAAAGCATTTTAAACAACAGTGAAAAAGTCAGTAACGCTAAAACAGGATACCATTTCTGTTCGAACAGTGTACATATAATGAGCTTATAGTCACTTGTATATGAGATCAAGAACCACAGAATAAACTAGAACAGAGTATTATCCTGAATGGTCCCAAAATGTCACAGATTGCATTTGAACACAGCGGTCAGAGGGAATGCATGCAGAGACCTGTCTGAGAACTGAAATATTTGATTACTGGGGGACTGCAGTCTTTCTTCACTATACATCATGAGGGATTTGTTTTTTCTTTTTACCTTTTCCTTTAATTCTTCCTTAGTTGCAACGACCAGAAAAAATATTATCATGTAATTCCTAAGAAACAGCTTTAACTTTTGTGTATCATCAGCCCTTCCTCGGAGACGTGAGACCAAGCCTTGGGAGGGGGAAAGCTCCCTAATATGAATGCAGCTTGTGTCCCTTTCAGAGAGCAACGTGTAATTGCCAGCGTGATGCTCTTTTAGAGCTGCTGTTAGCAAACATAATTAAGACTTTAAGTAAAAGCTTTTTTTCTTTCCCTCTCCAAAATTTTTACAAAGGTGCATGTGTGACCAATTAGACTGGTATGTAGTTTTATTAATTAAGCCATTATTTTTATTGATAGCTCAATTTGTGTACAAGAATTAATGAAAGGAAAAATAATAGAACAGCGTGAAGCGCGTTATTACATTCTGTTTACAGGCGGGCTATGAAACTTAATTTTTGTTAAGTCTCTGTAGACAGGTTTTTTTCTTTCAGTTACTAGATCACCGCTTAGAGAAAAGGAGGTAATGGTAATAATTTTTTTTTCTATGCCTATGAAGGGAACAGAGACACAATCTTATTAGTTAAGCTGAATAATGAGAGACAAAGCAGCGATCAGGCCCAATGAAAACAAAACCTACTGAGCGGATGGTAGACATTTCCATTCATCACAGTAAGGAAAGAGCAAGAAACTTGAAGGCTCTTCATTCTGCATCAAATGTTTCTTTTCTCAGGCTTCCTGAAGGCAATGCAAACAAGCCTGTGCCAGAGCATTCACCTCTGCAGCGAGCCTCCTTGCATGCAGTAGAAGGTGACTGCTGAGCCACAAGTGAGAAACACGTACCCTCCCTCCTCACTCCCACCCAAAGTGGAGTGCCACACGTCAAACAACCTGCCTCTTAGCAGGGCTGGTTTTCTATCTTCCTTATCTACAGGAATATCATCGATAAATAATTGCAGCGTTCTCCTTATAACAGAGAACCTCCAATGGCAAACATTAACGTGATTATGGTAAAGTTTTCCATTGATCTGCCTGATAGCTTTCATGTGCATCTATCAGACCGTCAGGCCTAAAGATAATCTGTGCTTAAAGGATTACTCAATCTCTGGGTAGGTTTCCACTCCCTGACATTGCCCTCTTCTTACCATGATCTCTAAAAGCAAGCAAAGAAGAAATAAAACGTAATTGAGTGTTAATAAAATAAAGATGACTACATGGGGAGGGAACGCGAAGAACCACTATAATTTTCAAGGAGATTTATGAAATTGAAGTGCTAGTTATATTGGAAAGGGTGGCCATACATTGCTAAGTCATGACACAACATCTACAAAATCATAGGAAAGGATAATTTTATTATGAAAACAGATCCTAAGTATTAATCAGCACTAAAAAACAGTTGAATTATATTTAATACCTTCAGCCTACCTCACTATCTGTTTAGTGATTCATCTAAAGCTTTAATTTGCCCATTTTGTTTATATCTATGTTAAATTCTTACACATAGAAATCTCTCTAAAGCTATTTTAGAAATTGTACTTGCCTGCAATGAACAACTACTGGACAAGAGCGACCCCTGTAGCACTTGTTTACTTTTCTGAAATAAAACAGACACAAAAAATTAATTAAGCATATTACATACTGTTTCTTTAGCCAACTGTCAAAAATAAGCAAGAAGAGAAAGCAAATATTGCAGTCTTTAAAGAAACAGTCAGGTTGATAATTTCCTAATATAACAAGCAGTTGTTACATACATAATCTTGTTTAAAGTTTCCTTCTGCTTTGCTGCTGTAGAAATCCTAGACAACATCCCATTATTGCTGCTGGCTAGGCAAAATAAATGATCTCTTTTCTCAAATGTCTTATGTCTTAGCTCCAAAACTAAGATTATCTTGAGATGCTTTAATTTTAAAGCCAATTTTGAGTTCATGAGCCTGCTCAAAGAAATATCGAGGGCCATCAAACTGAATCCAAAATTAAAAATGGCTATTCCAGTATATTTTGTACAATGTGTGCTGATTTGTAAAACCAGTTCTCCCCAGAAAGGCAAATACCAAATCTCCTGAAAAGCTTCTCACAAAATTCTAAAATGTAATCTATTGTGGTAAAAATAACTAAAACCATCAGTAAGCTTTACTGCTTTGGTTCTAGAGCAGAAGTCTTATATATTTAATATTTACACATTATTGCCTTCTACAGCTCCTTGGTTAAACATTCTCAGTGGCAAGAGAATATATGTGAAGTCAATCAATGAAAGTACAGCTACAGAACAGGTCTGCTGATATGTAAACTCAATGAAGGAATTAACTAGTGCTGAGGCAAAGCCAGATACTCAGTCTAAGAACAGAGCCCACAAAATTGGTTTAAATCTATTTAAATTGCTTTACAAAAACCAAAATCCCAAACCCTCTCTTCTGCTTTAGGATATATTTTGCATGTCAAGTATGTTACAGGCCCAAAAAACCCATAAAATATGCACACATATGTTAACAAGGCAAGCTGAATAAAGGCTAAAATGGGAAAGCATTGCTTCAAGAAATCAAAACCTTTCATACAATTTCCTCGATGAGATGTTTGAGTTTACTGGAGCTAGAAGGTCTCCTACAAAACCATTTCACAGGGCAGCTTCCAAGGGGTGCCCAGACCCTCTAATAGTCCCCAGGTCGGCGCAAGCATTACATAGGATCCTGACTGCTAAACTGAAGTGAGCTGCTGAAATTTGGCAACTGTGGTACAATGTTATTATGAATTTTAAAGCATAACTAACCTACTGAATCATTTAGTTCTTGGCTGTTCATCTATTCACTAACATCTGTGCTGTGAAAACATGCATATATCTTTAAACATTGCTTACAGTATAGCCTGAAGATGCCTAAACTTCTAAATCTGACAGGGAGTCGGGATACCTGGAACTCAACCCAAACAGGCTACAGAGATGTTGGAGATGTCCCATGAACCCGTGTTTTCACATTCTGCTTTTTATTATTGAAGAATCTAACCAAACTTGGTAACAATATTAAGTTCTTGTAATGATTCCCTTTCAACATTAGAATTCAGGAATTTTTCACAATTCTTACTCTTTTGCTTACTGATGTAAATCATACTTGCGGAGACATTCTGTCTCTGTTTATATTCCTTGGATGTAAGTAATTAATGCAGTAGAACAACGTTCTATGAAATAAGAGGTAAGCCATTGAGAAGTACCTGACTTTTGAAGTTAAATGGACCACTTATATGTCCATGAATGCATATATACGCAGGCGCTACCAAGCAAAACTTCAATGACTTAAGCTGCAGCAGAGTTTTCACATGAATGAATCATTCAATTCTTGATGGTCATATCTGAGGATCAACTCCTTCTATACAATATAAAGCCTGATATTTATTTTTTTGTATTGTACAGTAAATTATATTTGAAATGTCTGTAACAACATCTGATGCAGTCAGTCTGCATTCCCCTGCGTGCAGCTGGTCATCCTCCCCCCACCCCCCATCATGTGCATTAGTAAAGAGTCGTTTCTGCATTTGAAGTACTAAATAAGAGCTAATAACTACAGAGGGATATTTACCATTTCTTTTTCTGCTTGTGTGGTTCCTTTGTTCCTTGTATGGCACCACTAATATGATATTTGCACGTTGTGACTAGCCATCTACCAAAGTCCTAATATAATTTCGGTGACAAACTCGATCTAAACCTATCAGTAAATAGTTTTATTGAAGGCGTTTCAAACATTTTCATTATCACACATTTCAGAAAACACATTAAAACAAAGGGTTTCAATCCAGTTGGTTCATAGCTTTGTCTATATATAGTTTATGAAAATATTTAGAAGTGCAGCAACGTCTCATTTCATTCTTAGTTCTGGCTAATGAGAGTGAGCTGAAAATTCATCAGTAAGCAAAGTTCTTGAATGTTGAAGAAATATATATTATATATAAATATATACATATACAGGAAGAATTAACTTAGAAAGAATGATTAGTAATACAAACCAACCCTTGGCTCATTGAGTGAAAAAGAAATCATCATGCAAACCATCAGCAAGCAAAGGTCAGAGGTCGTTAGAGGCTCAGAAAAGGGGTTTCCCACATTGTCCCTGCAGCAGAGTCACAGTTTCCAATGATCACTTTTGTGACTATGCAACTGGGCTCATATTACTAGCTGCAACATCACAAAAATGACACTGGCAACCGCTAATTAGCTGGCAAAATAAGAATTTGTCCATTTTTAAAGTGAGCAGTGTTAGTAAATGCCATTGCACACAGCGAGAAGTGATAGCATAATAGATATATATTTTAAGCAAAGCCCTCACATGTGATGCTAATTATCTTTTAGCTTAGCAGTCCCTCTTTAAAGTGTAAATGTGCTCCCTCTGGGCTCAAGAAATATTTAATTACACATATCAGTGCATGACTAACAAGCTAGTCCAGAGCAATAATGATTGGTCTATTGTTCAAAATGAAATTAGGACTCCAGAAGCATTTAAAACTGACCAGTGGTTTCTGTAGCAGCCTCACCTCTCAGGGACTGTCTTTTGCACAGGTTTTTTAAATATATAGAATAATCTCTTTTTAGCAATTTATACCTACATTATGAAAGTATGATAGATTATTCCACAAAGTTTAATGTATCTGCTAAATGCAAAACCATCTAAAACACTGTCTGATATATAGCAAGAGAAATGTAAGCTTTCAGTTTTCAAAGAGACTTGAAAAATTTACTTCAATAAAAATTTTAAGGTCCATATTTCCACAGACTCTGGGCAAGGTAATTTTGGGAATCCAATTTTTCTTGGTGATGAATTATAAAAAATAGAGGGTTGGTTATGTATATGCTTAATTTCATATATGTATGTGAATATATAAATATACACACATATCCATATATATATACAAACACACTGAATGCACATAAAAACATAGATTAAAAGAAATGAGAGCAGCCCCTTCCTAGCACTACCCTACTACGAGTATGGTAGCGCTGTCAGACGTTTATTCTGGGGGCTTTATGACTCAGCTGTCGTAATCCAGCAGAGTTTGTGCTTTAAATAGGAAGCTTCAGGTGCAAAACATGTATCGTATAAATGAATTCCAAATACATTATTTCAGCAATAGTGCATTAGTTTTTTTGTCATTAAAAAACCAGCAACATCAGATGACCAAGAAAACTGAGATTCATAGAGCAGCTATTGTGCATGCTAAAATTCCTTTTCAGGCGGAATTTTACTATGCATTCAGTATTATGAGTTCATTGTACAAAATCTGCACGTAGCAAATGATTACAGTACCCTACACTGGACTGTGAATACATATTAAATGAACACTCAGAATTCAATTAAATCTTAACAGGTTCATTCCCATACTGGCTTTAAACACAAAGAATGGCAGCTCCACTACTCTTCTCATCTAGTTATAATTTTTCTTTTTCGAAGTATTGCACAACACTTCTTCAACACGGCTATTTAACCCTTACACAATGTCACTCTAAGCACTGCTTTCTTGGCGATGCGAACTGCGACTTACTGCAGATCTAATCCTGCAGTTCATGCAGGGACCTCAATTCTTACTGAAGTTGGAGTCGAGGTGCTCCGAACTTCAGACGTCCTGGCTGTACAGGCTCATTTATAGTCTAGTTACAATTGCTAGCACATTTCCCACTAACTTCAAAAAGGGCAAAATCGGTGTTGGCTCCGCGCTGTAGCCTCGCACGACTTAATGGAACCAATCCAGAATTTTAACTGCAGAAATTCACTACAGGCAACTTCCACAGTACCGCAAGCAAAGGGAAATCAACCTATAAAAATCACATTAAAGTGAAACCCAGACAAGAAAACCTTGAAAATTCAATTACAATTTCAACTCCATCCTATGGCCGTGCTTCCTTCCTCCACTATCGCTTTTGTGTTGTGACTCTGTAGCGTACCCTTATATTCTTACCTAGCCATAGTTCCTAGTGACTCAGTAGAGCTGTACTCTGTTACTTGACCTGCACTGTTTGAGATGACTCTCTGCTTTGAAAAGCCTTGTAATACGTACAAGAATACCCATGGATGAAGGGTGGCATTTAGTCCTAAATTTTTAAGGGTAAAATTTTGCCAACAGACAACTGTGCAACCAGCTCCCGTTGGATATAAGCCAGCTTCTCCCTTCGGATGCAGATGCGTAACTCCAACTGGCATCAGTCAGAGCTCCCAGCACTTATTGAAAGAAACAAGTTTGGACCTTTTGAGCACTGAGCCCTTTATAATCACTTTGGGGGTTGTAGATAATATTGTAGTACCGAGAGGAAAACACGCGATCCCACAGGCCGCTTGCGGATTGAGAACCAACTCCCCAAACCTCCCGGAGATTCTTTTCATTAGTCATAAGCGCATCGCTGTGGATTAGCTGGCACACGCTAACACCTACACACGATGCGCTGGGCACGGTTTGCAATCAAATGAAGATTATTTCACTCCAGTATTTATCATGCATGGCTTTAATTTTCAAATTAAAATTTAGGTAGACACAGCAAACATTAGAGAAGGTGGCAAGGACCACAGGTTTTGCCTCTGTATATTTGTATTTTAAAGCCACGTTGACTTTCTTTAAAAGTCCAGAGGGTATGCTCTGTCAACATTTTCATCCGCTTTCTCAAATTTCCACCTTCCTGCAGCCAAAGAAAATCTAGAGTCCTCACTGTTTGATCCTTACGAGCAAACGCTCCCACGGGAATGCCTTTATTGCCACATGACTCCATCCTGACTTTTTTTTCAAGCGTGCTCATACCACATGATTTATTTGTAAGATTCCTGCAATAAGGATCATAGGGGAGCCACACAAAAAGCCTGGAAGTTGCAGAATGGATAAATGCTTGGAAAACAAAGAAATACAGAAGCACTGAAGAGCTGTACAAAGGGAGGAAAGGTATCGATCTCTAAATGGGAAATGAGCATGTCTTAAAACCAGGCAACATCTACGTGTGAGACAACACTAGGAATCAACCTACTGCAGATTTTTGTGTTAGTTTAGCATTGTGGCATCACAGGCTGAGGACCCCCCTTTCAAACCCGAAACATTTAAAGGACGACTAAAATGACTAGTTTAGTTCATCAGATCTGTATTGTCTTAAATGAACTGCCATACTTTGTGCTTTACCTGCGGAAATCCAGAAGTGATCTTGTGGAAGCAGGAACCCTCTGATTGTTCCAGCTGAGGAAGTGGAACTGTGTCACTGTACGGGTCTCGTTTGTCTGCAGGTTCTTCAGGTAGAAGCTCCTCACGAGGAAATCCTCGCACCAGATGTGCTCAGAGACAAGGTTTACCTACACCCCATAGGAAGGAACAAATGGAGATCAGCAATTTCGGTTGCAAGCCACATCTTCAGGATTGCAGGTGTAAGATGTCTGGGATGAAGGAATTACATGAAAGTTTTATTTTTATTAGCAAATTGGCCAGTGCTGGGGAAAATTTTTTTTTGATTTAGCAATCAGTGTAGTTGTCAGGAAGGGGTTAGCTGCCACTGCTATTGTACTGAAAACAAAAAAAAATTCTTGAGAGTTTTAATGCAAAAGGAAAAATCACTAAATTGAAACTTTATATCGTTATGTGAATACAGAAGACGCTGCCTGAAAATATGTTAGACTGCCAGTCGTTTTCTACTCGGAAATGTCTACAATGCATTGCCCAGGCCACTCTCAGAAGTCTTAAAAATCTCAGAGTTGAATTCACATGAGAAGTGAAAAGTCAGTTTCTTCTGCTATGTAGAATAATAAGCATAAAAAATGCAGCTGATTTGCAGAGTTCATCTTTTCAGAAAAAAAGTTTCTTCACATTTTGGTTTAAAGAACTGTATTTCTTCACATTTTCCTGTTCTTGGTATTTGGCATTGTGGTATTATTTTCTTCCTCTACTCAGCTGGGCAACTGGAAAAATCTGACAGCCATTATCAATGTTACATTGCAACAAAACTGGTGATATGATATTTTGGGCTAGAAATGTAAAGCAGAAAATAAAAATACATATTTGTTGTTGTGACTGAGGCAAGAGGTAAAAATAGATAGCATTAATTACTAAAGCCATATAGAGGCTTTTCTACAAAGATATACATATGGTTTTCCTAAGGCAAAATTCACTAGTTCCAAAAATACTATTTTCCTATAAAATATAAATACATGGTTTCACATTTCAACCACTTGCAAAACTGTCTGAAAACCAAAATTGTTGTCCTTTTTTCATTGTAATACTTGGCTCATTATTTACTAGATTTTATTCAGCGGAAACTACCTTGCTATTAAAACTGTGCTTGAATTTTTCACAAATCTAAAACTACTCGAAGGCACACAAAGATTATTTAAGAGCCCTCAGCTCGACCTCCAGGTTAGATCGGCTTAAACACCATTTTGCCCCGTAGGAAATCAACCCGTACACTTACTGTCACGTTTACAACCAGGTATTTTGTGTAGGTACCTCATAGATGTGGTAGAGGTTTGACCCTTCGTCTGGCCAATAGTGGTAGCACTGTTTGACTCCATTTTCCACGAGGGGTGTCAGCATGACAATAACGACACAGCCGTTCTCCCAGACCATCTGCAGACAAAGAAAGACACCGTGGCCACATTGTGACTGCCTAATTACTGCGTGACATGTATAATTACTGCACTCAGACACACAATCAAAATTTATTCCATTCACAGGAAATTTATTTCATTTTCATTAGACACTTTTACTCTGCAGCTGCTTTCAAATCCCTGAATAAACTGGCACCATATTTTGCAGGCGTCCATGAAATATTAAAGAATTTCCAGCGATTTCAATTCAGGTCTTCCACAAAAATCTCTCCTCGTTCCTGGTACCGTGTTCAGCTGCTTTTACTTTTAGACCCGCAAAGGGAAAACTGAACGATGCTTGCAGAACACACAACTTTTGGGCTTTGATATTTAATGCTAAGGCAGCATGGACCTACTGAAGTCACACGTACTGAAACCTGTTTGTGTCCTCAGCCCTATTTCTTTCTACAGTTCACCGTGTAGCAAAAGCTACTAAACTGCTGCATTGCTCAAACAATCAAAAAAGTTACATCTGAACAACGGTAATGAGGAAAAGGCAGGAAAAACCCAAACCCAATCTGTTCTTCCAGAAACATTTCAAATGGAGAAATCGTCCCTCCAAAAGCACATTTATAAAAGATTTGTTGCAAATGTGCATTACTTTCTCTTTCTTCTTCCTTCTGTTCTTCCTTTTTTTCCCTTTCCATTTTTCTTTTTTATTGTCTTTCTTTGTATCTTTTTCTTTTTTCCTTTTCCTGTTTTCTTTTCTTTTTTCTTTTAATTTTCTTTCCTTATTTTTTTCATTCTTTCTCCCCCCCCCCCTCTTTTCTCCCTCTCTTTTCTCCTTTTACTTTCCTTTTTTTTCCTGGGGGTAGAAGGAAAGTCCAACTCCTGCTGCAGACCATGCACTCACAGAGCACAGGTACAGCAGGAACAGAGGACAACAGTGTATCTTCATTACCAGCATGATTGCTTAATAATTTAGACCAGCTACAGAGCAGGATACAGGAATCCAGTATATCCTCAACTAAAGGATTTGTGGATGTCTCCCACAAACAGCAGAACAAGCGGAGATGCTCTGGTCTGGCATATCTCTGTTCCAAACACAGCCCATGGCTGAACAAAAAGGCTCCTATGAATTAATACCAAGCAGCATAATCACTAAAAACTGTTGTTATTATTATGCTGTACATTGATGTTATATTTGCATACAACTTTCATTGTCTTTTTGCTAGCATATAAAATTACTGAATGAAGAGTAAACTGCTCTTTTTGTGAAGGGTTATGTTTATTTCACAGAAATATTTATAAGCAACTGTATTGACATGTAAATTTTGTAAACAAAAAAGGCCTTTGTCTAAACTGTGCAAAGATGAGATGATACATTCAATTCAAGGATTATTTTTTTTTAATTACATATCAAATAAAAAGGTTTCCCATTCATGGATAATGATGTTGTCTTCTCTTTCAAGAATAGCTTGCATATAGAGAAACAAATAACATTTTTCTTCCTTTTTTTTTTCATTTTGCAAGATAACTAAAACAACTTTTAAAACCAGCTTAGAATTATTTAGAGAAATGAATCTAGGGTTTGCACAGAATAGGGTTATTCATAATTTTGAACAGAAGTGGGGAAAAAAATTACAGCTGAATGTAACGAATAAAAATAATCTTTATCTTTTTTTTTCCCCTTAAAAAGATTTTTTAACTAAAAATATCTGTAATCCACTCAGCTTCCTGTTAAAAACTCACAATGCACAAAACCAGCAGAAATACTTTAAGTTGATAGATTATTTTATAGACAGATGTAGATTTATCATTTGTATCTTTTTTGTACTGCATTTGTTTTAGGCTACAGCTGGGAACCTTCTTTGTATGTAAGGAAGATGATACAGATTTCATTCATTCTAACGTAGTTTCACCTTTTTTAGTCAGCGATCAGACTAAGATAAGAATTCAAAACATGCATCTTACTTTAAAACTAGCCCCACTAAATCAGTACTTTCATCACATAACGATTTAATGTGCCTCTAGAAGGTATAGAAGCTCATTGAAGCCATTACGAAAATGAGGAGAAACACAGTTTTTATGAGTGTAATAAAAATACAATGATCTAGACCATAAACTAATCATCTAGCACTCTGCTTGTGCCACCCAAGTGTAACATTATAAAAGCCCACTCGTTTAGAGAGGAATCCTTACAGTTTGGCAACCCTGTTCATTGGTTCAAAGATACAGCATTTCATTAGAGAGGGGCTGTCTGCATCTCTGAAGATTTCATTAAGCATAAATCCAAATGAAAGTTAATTTAAACAAACAATTTCAAAGTTACTCTGGGGTACAATAATTCTTTTAGGTCATTGTGTGAAAATGTAGAAGTCAAATCTACTAAATCAAGAAGGCAATACAACCTAGTGCCGTCATCCCTGTTACAAGCAATTGTCACTGCATCTCATGTGCTTACCATTGAGATGGGATTTTCACTAAGACTCACAGCTTGTGACTGGAGCACTACAGCATTTTCTTTGTTTCCTTGATAACTTAAATATTAGACCATCAGGCTGCTATCTGGATTTCTTTCCAAATAACGCAGAAGCGGGATGATTCAAAGGCAGTTCGCAGAGTTTTATACTCTTGCCTGTTCACCGCCCCATCTTTAACTTGGTGATGGGTTTTTCAGAAGCCACATCTCCCAAAACCTAACACTTTGCTGTGCTCAGAGTGTCCAGACATGGCCATATGCTAGAAAGTGGCCCCAAGGAGTGTGTCTTTGTAATTAATGAATGAACAGGTAGCACAGACCTGGTCTACACAATCTCAATACAGCCTTCGGAGAAGCGTCTCTGGTTACCAAAGAGACATTTCAGCTGGGCTTGGAGAATAAAGGAGCAGGTTCAGTTGCAAATCCACAGTAATTCATGTAATTCTGAACTTTGTATGCTTGCACAATAGAAAGTAAGTCAATGCATGTGATATAAGAATAAAGAAAATACAAGGTCCTCAGGGCAGAGTTTTTTCTTTTTAGGTAGAGCCCAGCAAAATTAAGCCTTAGACTCTTAAGTGTCTATAAAAACTGAATATATTAAAAAGTATTTATTTATATATATATTATATAATATATATCATATATAAAACTAAACTTATTTAGATCACTTAGCACAGGCAGTTTCGTGTTTGTAATTTACGGTAATACTTCCAGGAGAAGAAGAAATGTTGAGTGGAGTCTTCTGAATGGAAGTGATAAAGTCTGAGTTACATATAGGAGCTCACTGCAGAGCTCTGCAACGCATGCTTTGCTGAAAAAGGAAGACAGTGTATAATTTTCTGTGACACATCTTCCTTCAGCCTATATGCCTAGAGAGTAACATGTTAATGATCTTTAATGAGGTTCTGCTGTATGCATCATTCTCAAAACATTTCTTAGACAAGAATAACACCATCCCTCTCCATTTATTGAAAATTAAAGGCTGAATCCTGCAACCCAAAGATGAGCAGTGTCTTTGACATCCGCAGGATTCCCTGTTGATGAAATCCACTACGTGTAGAGACCTCATGCTGTGGTTATCTAGCATGCCAGTACCATACAAAGGACTTCCTCACTGGCATGAATTATATTTAGTATGAATTACTTGCAAAGGAGCACAGAATTGGTTTTTCAGGTAAGGGGAAAAATAGTCACAAATAGGAGAATCAGTGCCACAACACTGCCACGAATCTGATAAACCACAAGTTTTTGAAAGCTTATATTTTAAAATTTCCTTGTTTATTAGCTTGTAAATAAAATAGTTAATATGAATCCCTTTATTTTTTTCAGACACTTCATCATTTCTAAGCTTCTTTTGATAATGAATGATCCACCCTAAGCCCCTTTTTCAGTCATTTTCTTCTTTAGTTTAGTGATGGGGAAATTACAAGACATGTGCTCTGACCAGACACTCTTCTTTTGACAGGAACTGGTAGAGAAGTTTCTAAAATGTGTTGATTTAAAAGTAGAAAATCGATGGGATAATCAGTTAAGTCCAGCCTGTTCACTAAAAATAACAGGCTAATCACACCAGCTGCTTTCTAGGAGAGATCTCCAGTAAACTAAAGAATTCACTTTTTCAGTCTTTTAGGCTTCCCAAATAGTTGGTAAATGCAATTATTTGGAAAAGCAGATAAACAAGCAAACAAAACCCAAATAATTTCTAATGATAATCAAAACAACACGAATAAACACAACTCCTAAAACAACAACAAAGCAAGGTACTAACCCTTGCTGTCAGATGATATTCATCCCATCACATATCTTGAAAGTAATTAACTCAACTGTGACTTCTTTTGAGTTCTCCATTGGAAATAGGAAACACTGTATTGAATGGAGACAGGCAGAAAATGGTATTTTCTGGAATATTTTAAACCCCAACCCCAAGTTTTAATGGGTTAAAAAAAGGGGGGGAGCTTTTAACTGAAAAAAAAAAATTTGCGGAGAATTCAGGTTTTTGTTATCAACTAGAACTTCACAATGTATGTCAGTCAAAAAGCAACCTTTTTTGTGAAACCTTTTGGTTGAAAATGACTTACCATTTTGATATGAAATGGGTCAAATCTGGCAGTCAGAGTTGCCATTTGCAAAGTCACAGCAGTGCCAGACAGCTAAGCAAATACGTAGGTTGAAAAATTAATGATCAGCAATCTATGTTTAATTAAAAAAATTATCTGACTCTTGCAGTTGAAAAGATGGCTTCAGAGAGGACCATATATAAATATGAGGTTGTCAGACTGGCTCCATGTGTTATGTCCCTGCTGTTGCAGCAACACTTGTTTGGAAGTCAATGGGAAAGGCAAACTCAAGATGACTGTATGTGTTGCAATAACTTCTGCTTTCTCAGAGAGACATAAACTGCTCTTATTCTTCTCAGTAGACTCCTAACTCAAGCCTTATTATTAAATAGTTTAAATACGAGCACAACTTAGTATTGCAGTGCTGACAAAACCACATTAAGGAAGGACAGTACACCAGAATCACCAGTAGTTAGCTTTTCACTTCAGTATTGGAAAGGTGGAACCTAAACAATAAAGGGACAGAAAATTTAAAAGGACCACTTCTAAGTACCTTCTCCAACTGGAGCCATAATTAGAAGTGAGCATGGTAAATGCACACTCCTTTACTGAATGCCTATGGAATTCCTAATGCCATATTTATTTCACATGGTTTGACAAGTTACTAGAGCTCTAGGGGCTACTGTTCTGTGCCTATCTTTCCCTTGCTGTTTTTCTTTTATTAAATTAAAATATGCATATTTTACACATTGAATTGCTTTGTGTCGCTTTTCATCTGCTCTTCTTTCTGAAGGTGAGAACTGATTAGACACGCAGGAAGTCCCACTCCAGGCAAGGAAAATAAAACTTGGGAATCAAGACTGTGTGAAAGCACTGTGTTCTGCACAGAAGAACAAAATGCAGAAAAATAATTTAGTCTGTAAATTAATTTCAGCACTCACAAAACATGCTGAACTGGGAGCACAGAAACCAGCAATTAGAGAAGGGGAGGGTTTGGTACAGTTGTTCTTACTCAGCCCATGGGCTTTGGTACACCGATTTAGCAGGGAGACTCATTCAGCTACAGGGACATGGTCTTCTGCCCACCGGGATTTGCCCTTGAAGATCACTGATGACTAATCCTTTTTACACAGGAAACAATCCACTGACAGTATTTTGTATTTCTTTTGCTGAATTAAAAAACTGGAAGAGAAAAGCAAGTACTGCCAAACAGACATGCAAAGATTTATCATGTCCTGAATACTGCAACTCAGGAATGGGCTTCTTAACATGCTGGTGTGATCTGGGAGGAAAACAATAGTCAGTTTTTGAACTGAGTCTGACAATAAACTCCTGAATATGGGTAGAGAAAAATTATTCTAAAAAAAGTTTTAGATTAAGAAATGCAGGATTGAGGACAATGAAAAGCAAATGGCAACTGAACTCCCTGGCTCAGATCAGGGTTCTGGTCTTTACTCTTGGGACTCTTTCTGCACTTTACATTTAATAGTCTTGCAATAAAAATAGAAAATAATCAAAGGAGCAGAGATGAGGTCTCCCCACTCCCCATAATCACAACAGTGTAAACCTCTGCTCCAGTGAGCTTTCTTTTTGATGTTGGCAATAGATGCCCAGCTTTAACAACAAGGGCGAAGAGCATTCCCAATTTCAAGAGTATTTCATGTATTGGCAAATAGCAGAGGGAAGATGGGGTAATTAAAAGCAGGGGTTTGATTCAGAACATGTAGGATGAAGCTCTTTCTCATTTCCTGGAGGAGCATCCTAATCACAAAGGGGCAGCACCTGAAGTCTGTCTTCTTCGTCCTGTGTCTGACTCAGTGCTGCTCATGAGTGGTATCTGCTCTGTCATCCCTGCCAGACCGGAGCCCTTCAGGGACTAAGGCATCTGGGGAACTATCTAGCCTGAGCTACAGATCTATTCAGGCAAAAGCCAGGGAATTTTCTGGTCCAAACTACAAGTGTTGACTGTATTTAATCTCATGACTTACTGTTGTAGGTGCTTTGAACCTTATTGAACGTCTGCAAAATGAGGAAAACCGTATTTTTCTACTCCTTCTGTAGAAGTTATATAATGTTCATATACTTATTAATTATGTTGGTCGTGGAGGGAGGACATCACAGAAAGACAACAAATACTTACAAAAATATAGATCATATGCAATTTCATTTTCTAAGGCAACTAAAGCATATCCTCTTAAGTCACTTGGCAGGAACTGCCTGGTCCCTCCCTCTATTCCACCTAATATGGTAAAATAAAAAAACATGAAAATGCACTTCCCTCCAAAAAGGGGGAGGGGAAAGAAGGGCAAACGTGGGTAGATTTATGAAAGCAAGGCATAATGTGGGGTATTTTCCAGAGGGAAAAATTATGGCCTCTACAGAAATCTCCATTTGGAGACGATGAACCTTAGCAGACATGCAATTTATAAACTGGCATAATTAAGAACAATTTTTCAGTGCAAGGACAGTTGGTTCTAAATATCCTAACTCCTAGGAATGATTTCTTGCGTATTATCATCCCTTGCTTCTTAGAATACTTTGCAAGTTAAGACATGTACTTCATGTCAAATACTTCATGGAATTATAACCCAGCACATACAGAAAATAATAAAATTTTATGCCTCCAGAATTATTCACAACATGGAACTCCCACTGCGAAAACTTGTTATAGATCAGAAATGTTCTACATCCTCTTTCTTTTGAATTACGTTCAAAGAGATGTTGAATTTTAATAGCGTTATGTGAAAGAGCTGAGTGAAATCTCACTGAAGCTGCTGGACAAAATCATTACCTTTCATTCAAGATAAATGTAAGAAACAAGCAAACTCTTTTATGGAGCCTGATAACTGAAATTACAGAAGTTATCATCAAAAACAAGAGAAACGTGAAGCATATGGACCCATGAGTTTCTCTAGAAACTGATATGCTTAATGCAGAGAGACGCATTAATCAAGGCAAGATGATTAATCCAGATAAGCAGCAAAAATATGTAAAAGGAATAAAGAAACCACCAGCACAGCTCGACAAACTAGCATTGTGATCCTGGTAGAAGAAAAGCTGAAAGAGAGGTTGGGGGTAAAACACTGGGTGAATGAGGTTTGGAAAAAAGAAGTTATTGCCTGTTATTTGATTCTGCCTTTGTTCAAGGAAATAAAACTCTCGACTTTCTTTGTAAATAAAATGGAACTGTATCAAAGCAAAGTCCTATCCTGAGGATGAATTGTCGTTCCAGCTGAGAAGAACACAACCCACAGACCTGGCAAATTGTTTAACCACTCAGGTAAAAATGGATTAATACCATGTGAGGGGAGGCATCCAGTTTTCAAGAAAGGGAATCGTGAGGTGGAATTCCCACTGAACCAAAATAGAATCAATGAAGGAGGTATCTCTCAGAAATAGTAATTGGTAAAAAGAGATGAAAACAAGACCAGATGAAATTAAAAGAAGACTTATATCAGCTGGAGGCTTTTCAAATTAATTAAAGTAGTAGCTGGAAAATTTCCAGGGCGGTCTAAGAGATGACATGCAGGCAGAGTTGAAATCTCTGCTTGAGCCACAAACACAGAGTATCCAGACAGATTAGGAAGCCCTGTGGCAAAACAGATCGATGAGATGACTGACAACACAGCTCCTGCAGGCTAGAAAGTTTTCAAAGAAATAGGTAAGCCAGGAAAGTTGGAACTAACTTGGCACTTGCTGACTTAGAGGAGCTATGCCAAGAATATAAGGAGCTGGAGAAATAAACTGGAGGGACAGAGACAACTGCGGAAGGCTGATGCCTGGAAGTGACCTTATACCATTAGAAAAGCCAGAGTTAAGACTCTTGCCATTTTTACCATTATTATTTTTACAACATATACAAAATTTGTTTGAACACCATTTGAAAATGAACAAGATACAGGAGTCTGGACTACCTCCAGCTCAAAAACTACATATTTGAAAGAAAAACTTCCATCAAACTAATCTCTCTCAGGTCAATATGAAAACCCAAATGAATAGGAAGGTGTACAGAAAATGCTGAGTCTAATGGCCAGCTCTAGTAGCCCAAGTTAGATGGTACTGAAGAACAATACCTGCCCTTCTTCCTCACCTTACCAAAAAGGACATAATCTTCCAAGAAGTGGAAGTGAGATGATTGAAACTGGTCCCCATCCAGTCCCAGATTGGTACTAGGCATGGATCTGCTCACCAGTAGTAAGAATGCTAAACAAGATGAGCTAGGACAAAGCATCATCAATGTTTTATGAAAAAGCTTTGCCTAGTTTGGGACAGAGAAGGCACTGAGCTGACCATGATCTTTGTTCAGATCTGGGCAACTTGAAAACAGTAAATGGGAATTTGATTGCTGAGTGTCTAATAGCACCTGCACAAAAATACTGGGCACTGGATCAACATAACAGGTTTTAGAGGGACCTGCCAATAAAACTAGGAAAAGAGATTATCCAAAACTAAATCATCTGTTTGGTCTTAAATAGAGATAATGGATGGGACCACATGATCATGTAGATGACAGACATGAAGAGCAGCAGACACTGCAGAGCAGTGTCAGAGCTCAGAAACTGGGTTCTTTTTGGAAGAAGCTTCCTCCAGGTGCACCTGTAGCCTTCTTCCCCACCAACAGGCATTTGGTCCATTGGACCACTGAACAGTTGGTCTAAAGTAAAACCTACAAAGTAAGTACTGTGACACTCTACAAATCTGTTCCTAGTGGGCCACGCTGCTTGCTAATGCAGACATAGTCACTGATGGGTGGAAGAATCTAATGCAAGTTTAAGGGAAACTAGGTTTAGACACTGCCTCTCTGGAATTTGAGCATGAAATCTAGACAGGACAAATCAGAATTTCATTACGGATATCAGCTGTGCTGTAAATGCCAAGAAAGTTGTCTTACACTTTCAAGTAAAACAAACACTTTGTAGACAAGTGTTTCCTAGAAATCAGATTGAAATGCCTACAGGAGTGGAAACAATTATAACAGTTTCTTGCTGGGGTAGCCTTTCAGCCAAGATAAAATAGAGTGGCTGATGCCCACCATGCAACTAGGCTCTTGGGAATCTTAGCAGCTAAGTCTCTGCAAAAGTAGGAAGCAATACATCTAGTAAATATCGCCATAGAAGGTGATGCCAAGCTCCAAGAGTTTCTGTTGGACTTGCTAAAGCATGACATTGTGCATTTAGACAAGGAACAGCAGAATAGTCCCAGGTCTCCCTGGAATCAGTCACTCCTCACTATCAGTCAGAAAACTGCTTCACTGAGCACACAAAAGGGGAAAAAAGCAACACAGCTCAGCAACAGCTGGTATTAAGTGGAGGAGGGAGAGGGAGGAGAACCACTGAGAAGATGTATCAGGAATGAATAACTGAATCTTTAAACAATCCCTGGTGGCAGCACCACTGTCTGCATAAACTACAGAAAAGTGTATTCAAGTAAACATCAAAGGATTCTGCTCTGGCTGGAGTTAATACTCTATTTTCCATAGCAAGTTCAGGTTTCCCTGCTTTAACTTAAAATAGGTACTATTAGGTGAAAAATGGGTGTAAACTTTGTTCCTGCATCTGGACATAAACTGCAAAAACTTCAAGCCGTGGCTTTTGACTTGTACAATGGACCTACTACATTTCAGCGGTTATGGACGCAGTGTTCTGCAAGGAGTTAATCTCTCCTGGCTTGTTTATTGCACCTGGTTGATACCCTGGGCCGTGTAAAAAGCTTGGGACAGGAACCGGCACATTGACATGTGATCTGTAGGAAGTTTAAATTTAAGAAAAGTGGGTGATGGACCTATCTGACATAGGTAGATTGTAATGTTCAAGTGACAGACATCATCAAAATAAATGTAAGAAACAAACTTTTCTATGGAACCTAATAGAAGAAACAATAAAAGAATACCACATCAAAAATGGACACACAGCCACACTTGAGCAAAAGCTGAACCACAGTTGCCAAATGGTTTCCGTGGAGATGTATACAGCAAATCTGGTGGGAAGACGGAGTGAACTTTCACTGATGGGTAACTGGGAGGAGAAATAGCTAAAAAGAGCAGAAGGAAAGTGAAGGAAAGTGAAGACTCTCCACTCACAAATAGCATGAAGAAAGAAAGTCTCAAGAAAGAGACCTTTTGAGTACAAAGTTGCAATGAAGAAGATTGGATCACAGAACAAAGAAATAAGGTTTCAGTTCTAGTCACTCTGTGTCACTCTGTTGCCTAACTGTTCAAATTAGAAAGGAAGAAGAACAAAATACATCGTTCATATTATGTTGGTATGATTAATTCTGATTTCTGTGTCAGCAGCAGTGCTTATACAAAGTTTGTTCTTTAAATACCTCCTTTAAAAATGAGAACATACATTTTTTCAACATGTAAAGGTGTAGTTATCTAGAAAAATATACAAAACATAAATATACAAATATGCAAAAATTTACAATTAAAAACCCTGGGCCTTAGGAATCATAAAACATCATTACAGAATAGCTAACACGGTATTTGATTTTGCATGTTTAATTTAAGAAACACATTTTCAAGTATCATGCCTGATATAAGGAATCCACTCGCCAAAGGAAAAAAGATACTGAAGACAAAAATCACAAGCTACTTGAAAATTTAAGCCAGAACAGCAGCTCAACTGACTTCAAGCAGAAAGAACTTGCTCTGGACTTCTAAAAACCAGGCCCAAAATATCTCAGACTGAGCATTTAAATATCCAGGCACCCAAAATCAAGCAAACTTTTTGAAAATGTCTCGTTTCCTCATCAGAGACAGTAGGAAATTGTTACATGAAATGTGTCTTTAATAGGGATCAGTTAACACTTTCTAATAATAGACCAAATGATGCAGATGAAGAGAGAAGATGATTTCAACTGATGCAAGCTCCTAAAATACAATGGCACTTCTGAAATTTTTATGTAGATATTCTTTATTTTCAGAACAAAAGTTTCTAAATTCATAATGCAAAACAACAAAAAAACCCCATATGTTTGTGTTGACAGTAAGCCCCAGTTGACCTCCTCCTCAAACAGCTTCAGTAAGCTTTCAGGCACACTTTTACACTTACAAAGGAATGCCTAATATAGTGTATCCATCACACAATCGCACACACCTAGCCTGGCAGCGTATGCATGTCCAAATCCGACGGCTGCATGAGCACATAAAAAAACTGCATGCAAAGTAAGCTCATATTTGTGCATTAGTAACTACTGCCTTTAGCCCCAGTCCTGCAAAAAATTATGCACCTACTTAACTTTATGCAGCAGGGTCTTAACACAGTCTTTAACTCAGCTACCTGTGGTAGGGAAAATGCGTAAGAATTGAAGCATTTTAGGGAACTGGGGCATGTGAGAAGTAGGTTTCAATGGAAAAATTCACAGCACATAGTGTTAGGTCCTTTTTGATCTGGAGAATGACAATGAATTCTGGCTACACTCTTCAGAAGGTCAGGCCTTCTGAAAATCATCCAGTCCTTGGCAGCAGTTTAATTACGAGACCTGGCCTGAAGTTTGGCACTAAAATATGAATACTTTGGCCTGAGGTTTTCAATATAATTTCCAGATCAACTATTTCTTAGTAGGGCTTGTCATATACATAAATGTCTTTAATATCCATGTACTAGATTTTAAAAACACATTTGAACTAAGGTTTTTCCACCTTTTGTGACTCAAACACAACAGATTTTTTTATACCTTACATTTCTAGAAGCACAGGAAAACATTTGACTTGTAACAAAAATTCAGTTTACAAAGAGATGTTTAACTTACCTGCCAGAAGTCAGCGACAGTAGCAGGGAGAGGGCCCTGGGTGGCAATATATGCTGGGTTTCGGGGGTCATGGTCCATCTGGAATAAGGAGAGAGAACACAGACTGGTTTTATTTAAAAGAAAATCCCTTGCTGTTTTAGAGACAGAAAGTATGCGAGGGCAGAAACAAGGGACTTCCTAAAGGACTGTCATGTCCCGCCATCCTTTATTGGCAAGCAAAGATTTTTATTTCTATTTATAAGCTCAGAGGAGACCTTTTTCCACAAAAGACTGATGTTACCAGATGAATTTCAGCACACATGATGAGCAATGTCCTATGTCCTCAAAATGCAGCATAAGATCATTTATGGTGGTTGACAAAGGCATTGATTTGAGATGAGTACTCGTGGTTTCATAGCAACCTAGGAGCCATTTGAAACATTTTTCTACACTGAGTGTTAAGAATGCTCCACACATCTAAATATGTTCTTCATTTCCACCATGCCAGTCAAGGGCACATGTAACTAAAAACCAGCAAAAATGGGGAACAAATTCAGTTTCTGGCTTTTTCTGGTTAGCTGATTTATCTAAATGCATGGATTTGGCCTCAATAGAGGAAGTTCTGCTTAAAGACCTTCATTATTACATTTAATTCAAGGAGCAGAAAATTCACTGAGCAGAAAAAATAAAGAATCTAAGAAACAAAGCCATCAAGAGTAAATAGGATTAGCGTGTTACAATGAATGTTTTCGAACTGATGGGTGGTTTTCTTGGTTCTAAATCTTAGGACCCATTCTGCTGAAAAAGAAGATCTGCTGATGGGATTAAAAAACAAACAAACTCATTCTAACCCTGAACTGGGCAAGACAAAACTTTGAACATAAAGAAAAGAGACCCAGTTCAGCTCTCAGATGTGTGGGTGTGACTCAGTGACACTGAAGTCGGCGGGAGTTAACTTATACCCATGTAGCTGAAGGCAGAATTTGTCACAATATACGATTCTGTTCCATAAGTAAAGATCTGAATAAGAATGAATGTGAGTCACATTTGCATTAAGAGGCATCTACTGAATTTATTCATAGCCTATCAAAATTTTCAGTGATGGTACATGTCAGCGTAAAAGAAGGCACCTCATAATTATGTGCAACATAAAAGAGGGAAGAACCATAAAAGAACAGATGTAAGTTATTCTAACAGAACAACATGATGAATGTTGCAAAAAGGAAGAGAACACTTTTATGTTTCTAATTTTCTGATGTATAATTAAGTCGGACTTAATATTAAAATTCTCCATGACAACACAACACAGGTAGAATGAAGTCACTGAATCCATTTAGAATAAAAGCTTACTTCTGATTCACCACCCATAGTTACAAAAACCCTTGACCAGGATGTCTATAATACCATCATTTTATTCTGAGCTTCATTGAGATGCTTTTATCAGCAAATAACTCTTCACAACAAGCAATTGCTCACAACAAATTTCAACCTTGCTTTCTTTGCCTTTTTACAAAAGCAATTCTGATAGCAGGGTATTTACTACTGTGGGTATTTTGAGATCAGGAAAAAACTAGATTTCTTCAGAAAGCATTATTAGCAAAAAAACCTTAGGAACTATTTCAAAATGGGCAACTTTTTTTTGTTTTTGTAAGAATTGAGACACTGAACTAAACACAGCTGAAAACAACAGCAAATGTGATTAAGCAAAGTCAGGCTTAAAGATTATTTTTGCTCCATTATGGTTGAAATAATTTCTGTTGTTGTTTTGTTTTGAATCCCACAGAGATCTATAGGATTTAATCATGTGCTTAAATGTTTTCCTATGCTGGAACTAAGAATCTTAGGTTAGAAAAATCGACCTGCACCATGGAGGACTCACTACTCCCAGTGGAAACTGTTGTAGGCTGCATCCACTTGAAAATGACGTCACTTGTCTAGCAGGCGAGAGCCTGACTTGGAAATGTAACCGACAGTGAATACACAAACTTTAGAAAAATAATAATTTACTTTGAATTTCTTCTTAAACTAAATTCTTTTGTATGTAGACAGGCCAGAAAACAAAGGCAGAAGAAATCAAGGATGATGCAAATAGCGCTGTCATGGAGGAAATACTTCTCAATGTTCAGCTGATAAATCAGGAATAGGCCAATCTTGGCATTTCAGCATTAATCAACCTCTGTCACAAAGGTGCTGTTGGAACGTGGCAAACATTACAATAAGCACAGAGTAGTGAAGTGTATCAGCAGTTTAACAATAATTCAAAAGACAATTACAATTATTACATTCCAAGCACATTGTGTTGCACAGAAAACAATTATGAGCACAAACTCTTCTTGCTTGGAGCAAATAGAAGATGGCAGAAAGCCCTATCACACCATTAAATGATCTTTAACTGAACAAAAATAAAAGCAAAGATTAAACTAATTAAAAGAAATTCCTGGTTTCATCAATTTTCTATTATATGTACTGTTTTAAAGGCCACATATTTCAAGAAAAGTGTGAAAAATCACTACTCTGGTCACATTCGATTTAACGTGAGTAGGTGACTGCAAGGGATGGTTCTTGAATGTTTTTGTTATGTTCTTTTTTATTCTCTCAAGGTCACCAAAACCACCAAGGGCATCTTAATCTATCAAAGTTAACAAAAGTTTGAATAAAGAAATAAAGTCAGTAATGGGTTTTAAACTAACTAATCAAGGATCAAGTAAAAGGCTTTTTTTTATGTCAGTAGTCATTATCTTCTTTCAAGAATACCTCAGATTTCTCACTTCACAAAAATAAAACAGAGACTGTATTCTCCAGAGAAGAATAGAGAACAGCAGGCTCAATACTATCAAGTATTAAAACAAAAATCGACTGTTTGCTAACATTTTACATTGGAACAACCTTCAGAAACCACCTAATAGTAATTGTTCAAAAAGAACAAGATTTTTCCCTCTATGTCCCCATCAAAGCACAGAGTTCACAAGACATCAGAACTGGATCGAACAGCCATTTTTGGGAAGAAAAAGCTGCTATTATTACAAATGTTCTGCTATGGTGGAATTCTCATTTTCTGCTGCAATACAACAAGGCAAGTCTGGTGACAATGTTTCAATCTATTTTTCCATGATTTTGTATTAGGGAAAGTAAGGGATCAAGGATTACTATAACTGACCATGCAATTGACTGTGGTGATTTCCGTCACTACCAATGTCAAAAGCAAACGGAAACAAAAAGGAGAAGCATTCAGATTTCTTGTTGGAAAAGAAATACTATAGAGAACTGAATGAAAAAGTCCCTATATATTAGATAGGTGAGTGCCACAACTTGTGTTTTTCTACAGGGCTTTGTAATGAAAGTTGACTTACAGTATCTTAAAGTAGGAAAATATATAAAGAACACAGTATCACATTTAGTTGCATCTTTGTTAAATTAATATCAGACCACAATTCCACCTTTGCTTTACTAGAGAATAAAAGCTACTCCTTCAGTTTTTCCTGCAAGAGTTCTGCTATCCAGTTGCCTTATCCTAGGACTTTGCAAGGATTCCCTGAAGAACTCTGAATTTTGTTGAGTTTTTAGATAGAGATCGTGCTGCTGCATGATTTCACTGATAATGCAGATGAAATACAGCAAAATCAATACATTCTGGGAGTAAATCCTCAAATTTATTGTATTTGGACTTGAGAGCGGTACATATAGATTCCTGTTAAGTAGTCTTCTAAAACTGTAAACTGAAGTAAAAGTGTCAATAGGCATCAATGACCATTTTGAAATCTCATGTAAATGATACACTGATTCATTCCTGCCCTTTACCTTCCCTCTGAGCTTGACAGATCCTTACTTTCCACTTTCCACACAGAAAGATGCTGTGTGAGATGTGGTCTCAGTCACACCAATCTAAATCCTCTGAGTCCAGCTGAAATATTCCTAAATCATACGAGATCAGAATGAGATCCAGCGTAGACCAAATATGACAGAAAGAAAGTTGAACTCTGATTAACACCTTAAAATTTTGTGTGGATTCAAGCTACTGTGTAGTTTCCAGATTTAATGTGTTTATAATAGCAATATAATCTACTTTCATGCATGTATTTATTACACAGAGTATAGACAGTCTCTAAAAGTAAAAAAGTATATTTGTTTTTGTAAAAGAAAGCACATTCAGCAAATGCAGATGAACTTTGTGATCACATTCATCTCAGCATTAAAATTAAAAAGGTAGACTAGTCCTCATCTTCATGTTTGAATTAAAATTTAAAACAATTTTTAAATCCTTCCTTTAAAACGCCTAATGGAATAAAAGATGTAAATCTGGTTGTGAATGCCATTATGAATTTCAGAGTCTATTCTTGGTGATGAAATTTGTATGCTGTGTTTGAACAAACTGTCATGCTAATGACATTCCTCAGTCTGGTGTCTTCAATAATAAGCAAACTGAGTTTTTAAATGTAGTTGATGGGATTTTTTCTCTCTCAGACACCCTATGAGGAAAAACAGAATTCCCATTTACTTTCATGACCTCTGATTTAAAAGCAAAGATTGCACATTATTTACTACTGGATGATTTTCCCGAAATTTAATGAGGACTAAGTACAAATATGACAGATGTAATTATCACAGTTTTATTCTGCACAGTCAGGGTCTCCTTGTGCTGTAATTGCAAGCCTTTCATTCAGCTGCCGATAGCAGAGTTATTATCATAGTACTTTATGTTATTTCAGAGAGGAGGGAAACAGATTTCTACCTCACTTTTACCCTGCAAATTTCTCCTAAGGACTCATTTTCTCTGGCCTCACGCTACAGTGAAATTAAATACCTACAGGAAGAACTTGGACTAAATCTCTGCTGATTCTCCTCACCCACTCTCAGCCATGGTGAGGCCATCAATCTAACCCCAGTTTTTACAATATATTGGAAGGAAAGGAGGTCTTGAGGGGGGTAGCATTTTTTAGAAGGAAGAAACATGTGGGCAGGTGGCCAGCTCATTGTCTAGCACGGGGATTTTTTTCTGATGTACTGCTGCACTCATTTAGACTTAAGTTAAGGTTGAGTGAGCCCCAGCTGGAGACTGGACCACTGACCCAGAAGCGGGAGATACCCAGTGACATGTACATGACTGGAAGCCTTGCTTTCCGAAGCTCAAATATAATTATTTTATTTTACACTACTCCCTCACCAGACAGCTCACACACGCAGGGAGAAAAGACCCTCCTCCAGTCAGTTCAGACCATACTGATCCTGTGCTATTAATGCCCATCTTGCAGCTCACTACAGTGCTTACTCCTAGCTCAAGCGCTGCAAGGCGCAAATGCACCAAAAACATCACTGTATTGACATGATAATTATTGAAGTTACTTAAGTTGAAAGG
Organism: Pygoscelis adeliae; assembly: GCF_000699105.1. Taxonomy (NCBI): domain Eukaryota; kingdom Metazoa; phylum Chordata; class Aves; order Sphenisciformes; family Spheniscidae; genus Pygoscelis; species Pygoscelis adeliae. The sequence goes on along the minus strand of NW_008825285.1, from coordinate 1,459,575 downwards.
GAGCAGTCTGAAGGAAAGAAATGGTAGAATTTTTGCAAGAGCGAATAAAGGCAGACTTACTGGTACTCCACATCCACTGTACACTTACAAAGACGTTGATTAAATGTCTCAAATAAACAGCAATAGTAATAGCATGTATGTCCAGCTCAGGATGCAGTGGCTGCACAGCCACAGTAAATACTGCAGAATCAAGTGCCCAATATAATATTCCAGTAGGCTTCTGAGGTGGGAAGCAGGACTGAAAGTCTCGGTCACTCCTATATTCTACCTCATTATACAAAAGCAATACCAGATTAACAAATACATTTATGCTAACCTGAAGATATTTAATTTGTCTTGAAATGAAACAGTTTGCAGGGAATCCTTCCAAACTATGGGCTTGCAAAGTAGTGATTTCCTCCTACCAACCTCCCACTGCATCACCTTCAGGAAACACACATTTTATCTATTGCTTTCAAAATAGCAAAATGGCTATTGACTTAGTGAAACAAACTCACAAAACCATCTGGAGCATCTCTTTCCTTGGAATAAAAGGTCATCTACACAAATGTGGGCTGTGGCACTCCTTCCCACACAGTAGGGTCCCTATCCAACCAGGAAGAAGAGGAACTCAAGAGTTTCTCTTGGCAGTTTTCCATGGCTATGCAAGACACTGGGTGCTTGTCCCAGCTTAATGAAACACTTGTGCACCCATTTATCTCTGGGCATAAAAATATTTCTGTAAGAGATATAGAGACAATCATAAGAATTTTGCTTCATCAGTGTGATTTGTTTTATTGGACAAAACTGTTGAGTCTGGGAAAGCTACAAAAAAGAAATACCTTCTAACTTTCCAGAAGAAAACACCCTTAAGTGCCAGACGGAAAAGCAAGATTACAACCCCCTGTAAAACCATGAGAGTTAAAGCTGTGGAAGCAGAGACCCTCTGCCTGCATTAGCTTCAGGCATCCTGACAAAGCAAACCTCTTCCCAGTTATGCCAATGGGATACATTGGTCCTGCCTCTCCACCCCCAACGCTACTTAATCTAATACTTTTCTCATCAGTGTATTTAATTACCAGCATTACAATTGCAACAGGCATACACACACATGCACAAATTTATCCCTCCCCCAACCAAATTTGGGTACTAAAACCAGTTAAGGTGTGTCTACAGAGACTTTTGGGCAGGTTGCAGAAGGCCACCTTGGTTATTTGGTACAAACACAGCACCTGCACCGCTGCCAACACTGAACCTGGCTTAGCACTGTCTACAGATGCTGTAATTCCACTTCTGCACCATGTTGTAGTCACGCGAATTACAACCAAGCTCTTACAAGAATACAGTATCTCACTTCCAGTTAACACCTCCCACTCCTGTGCTTGCCACAAAACCTCTCAGCTTCTACTATCAAATTAAGGCTTGACCAAGCGTAAATCACTGAATCTGCCCTGAAGACAGGCAAACAGAGCACTGGAGCCCTGGAGCTGGACCTCTGTGCATGACTTTACAAGCAGGATACATATTCCTTGGGAGTGCCAAGTTACTCCTGTCTCCTGATCCTGGGGCCAGCTAGAGCTTGGTCTAGCCAGAGACATACTTAAAAGTAGTCTAAAAACTGCTCTAATCTGTGCGCATCTACCTCTGTTCTCTAAAATGGCAGCTGGCAATCCCTGAAGCGTGCAGGTGCTTTGGTTTACCCTCTACCGTAAGTCAAAGGCAAAAGCATCCTGAAGATGTTTGTTAGGTTCTGTGTATCTTTTAACTCTTTGAATAAAACATTTTTGTATGTTCAAGGAAATGAAACTTTTGAACTCTGATGAAAGTAACAAAAACAAAGCTCAGAGAACACTTTCTATGTAGTTGTGTTTTTTTTAAAGGAAAAAAAGTATTGTCAACAACACTGGGAGGAAGCAGCCTGTAATTTCATGCTGTTGCAAATTGTCAGCTGCCTTGCCCACACAAAGTGATTTAACTGGGGGAGTGATACTCCCCAGGAAAATGAGCCAGTAATGGCATACACAGCCCACTGCAGCGAGATCTAATTCTCCATCCTAGGTTCTTTCTCATAGTTTCCCTATAATAACTTTTAGTGCCTAATTAATGTGAATAAGAACCATGAGCAAAAGTGACTCCAATACTAGCAGTCTCATGGAGATCAAGGACACAGTGCCTTTTTCCCCCTTCAAACGGATATCACGACACTTCCATTGAGATGCTATGACAGGGCAATGCTACTGGCTCTATCATACCTGTTTTGTGTCTAAAAATAGAGACCTTTTCTCTCTATCACCTTTCACAGACAAGAAAGGACTCATATTCAGCTTATGTAGGATGAGAAAAGGCAGCTGGGCCACGCTGGAGTATTTGGAGGCAAAAATTGGATTGACCTATTTTGCAGTTTGAATGAATACATAAGTGGTAAGGAATCTCATTCTTGCTTTCAAAACAGCGAGCTCAGAGAAGAACTGGGAGAGCTAGAGAAACACAAAGCTATTCATCTGTAGGGCAACAGAGGAAAAGAGGTAAGAGGAAACGTCACTTCCTGCTGCAGAAGTTCAGAAGCCTGTGGAGCTCAGCTCTCCACAACTACAGAAACCACTCCTCCTACAGCAGTAGCTAGTAAGAGAAAGCAAAAAAGAACAAGCAAGTTTTGCCTCCTCAGAGAAGGAAAAGCTCCACTAAGGGTGTATAATTGAATGTATAATCTGTAAGTTAATAATATCAAGTACAGAAAACCTGGCAGTATTACAAGGTAGATCAACAACTATCCAGTGACTTCTTTTTCTTAGTACATAAACTTCAAGGGTATTGCATACATATGTAGAAGATTTCTTTCTCTTCAATTTGAAAGGACAGCCTGAGACATCAGCATTGTGAGGTGCTCACAACCTGAGGTTGCACAACTTGAGCAGTGAGGTGCCTCAAGTAAGCATATTTTAACAACAAGGAAAGACAGGGACTGACTATTTGGATTATTTCTCATAGATTACCATACTTACAATTGGGCTAGCATTGATGTAGTCTGAATTGTCGTGGCTATTTTCAGCTTTCAGACATATCCTGGAATGATCATCTGCAAAGGAGAAATAAAGAGAAGAAAGTTTCTATACAAGTATTCTACCCATTTTAAGTTAAACAATTCAAAGTCCGATTAATGTGCATTTCAAGACAAGCAAACAGGGTAAATATCAGAAAGGATATTTCCTTCTGACTCCTAACCGCACATAGTCTTGATACAGCCACAGAGTCACAGCCTGACTCAGGAATGAAGCTCTAGGATATTTCAGAGGCTGAGTATCAGAAAGCATGTCTTCATGAGATGCACCATAATGTGTTACAACGTCTCATAGGAAAAAGGGGAATCTCTACTGCTCAGCGAGTTTAAGATCTAAACTAGGCAAATCGCTAGGAAAAACTAGTATTATAGAAAACACTCCTGTGTTTGCAGGGTCATGGAAGAAGTAAGCTGATGGACTTCGTCCATCTGGCTTCTCTACAAAATGAACAGCAGAAACATTGAAGTACAGTTGAGAGCTGGACAGTAAGTTGCTGTCCTGAACAAAGACCAGTGCTGTGTGGTGCTATGCTGGTGATGTGGGGAGACGATATGACTTGGGGATGATTGTCGGAGAGAGAAAATGCTGATAACAACTGCATCTAAAAGTACGACTGGAGCACATATAGACGTTGTACACTGCTGGTAATGTAGCTAGTTCAGACACCACTAGTAAAGAAAACAGCAGCTCTGGACATAGACTTACTCATGTTGTTTGCCCATCATCAAGTTCCTTTTATCACTCTTTAACTTGTATTTCTACTGGTACTAGCTCAAGTATGCTTAGAGCTGGTACACCTCAAATTCTAGTTCTTTTTTTTTACTTCAGGACGTATGTAATGGATGGGTTTTATTTGTCTGTATTTAGACAGTGACAATGCAGATGTCTGCATCCGTTCCAGTCATCTAGACTCACTTTCTGCTAAGAGAAAAGAAATATTTCTATGTCATGAATCATCTCATCCTAATGTAGCTGTCTCAAACAGGCCAAATAGCACTTGAGAAGTGCCCGTTTCTTTCCATTGACTAAAGAAAGACTAGACCACATGCAGAAAATTTATGTGAGAGATGTCCAAGTCTTTACATATGAATCTCAAACAACTTATACATGATACATAACCAGCACAATTCATACTTCTCAGCAAACCTACCCTGTACCCTATTGTGGTGAGACGTCGTGGAACTACCCTTTCTGTAACCCTCCACAGCTGAACATGAATACTGATGTTTTGAGAGGATCTTTCCACCAATTATTCAAATAGACAAAATAAGAATACACGAATACACCCTGTCCCCCTTTCTATCTTGTCTAGTGGTCCGTGACACCATTCTTAACAGCAGAATTATAAGCTGGCTTTTTAAACTACTAAGTACCAATCATTATTTTAATAATGAGGAACAACAAATGTAAGCACCACACAAGAAAGTAGAGACAGAGGGTTTCGGCTCTGCTTAGGTTTATTCACCAGTAATGTCGTGGCAGTTCAATAGGTGAGCAAGAGAAAGGTGTGCTTGTATGAGTGTTGTTTATAGTCACTCAATCTCATCAGCAAAATTTAACCCACTAATGTGAGCAACCTTCTCATGGAATAAGATTAGAGGTGAACAAGTCATGCCAAATGAATGAAGAGCCATTCTTTCCAGTTAACTGGAAGTTAGCAAATGTGATGCCTATCTACAAGAAGGGATGGAAGGAGGATCTGGGGAACTACAGGCCTGTCAGTTTGACCTCGGTGCCGGGGAAGGTTATAGAGCAGAACATCTTGAGTGCCATCACGCGGCACATACAAGACAACCAGGTGGTCAGACCCAGTCAGCAAGGGTTCATGAAAGGCAGGTCCTGCTTGACCAACCTGATCTCCTTCTATGACAAGGTGACCCACTTAGTGGATGAGGGAAAGGCTGTGGATGTTGTCTACCTAGACTTTAGTAAAGCCTTTGACACTGTTTCCCACAGCATTCTCCTGGAGAAACTGGCTGCTCATGGCTTGGATAGGCGTACGCTTTGCTGGGTAAAAAACTGGCTGGGTGGCCAGGCCCAAGGAGTTGTGGTGAATGGAGTTCAATCCAGTTGGTGGCTGGTCACAAGTGGTGTTCCCCAGGGCTCAGTTTTGGGGCCAGTTCTGTTTAATATCTTTTTCAATGACCTGGATGAGGGGATCGAGTGCACCCTCAGTAAGTTTGCAGAGGACACCAAGTTGGGCGGGAGTGTTGATCTGCTCGAGGGTAGGAAGGCTCTGCAGAGGGAC